>NC_045687.1:6724530-7030684 GCF_003331165.1 Xiphophorus hellerii
GAAGACATGGAAGACAGTACAATTATTTCGAATTCGGTTTACAAAGCTTTTGTGCCAAAATAAACACGGTTACAGTTACTTTACCATTAAACAACACAGCCCACAGCATGATGCTACCACCACCATCATTGACAGTTATTGGTTGTAACAGTTGGTATAGTGTTTCAGGGTTAAAAAATTAACATCCACCTCGCCTATCACAAGTATTTTTTTTATTCTGATGTAAATGAAACGTATTATTGTTATTTTGCAAACCCTGACCGGAAGCCGATTTGCTTCTTCCCGCAACCTTTACATGCAAACTGCCCCAAACGTTCTGCGGTTCTTCCTCCTTTCTCCCTCCTCTTCATGAGTCACATCATCCCGCTATCGGCTCCAGGGGATCTGTGCTCTCCTCTACAGTTTTCCCCGGAGGTTCCAGATGGATATAACAAAATGCTTCGGACTTCTGCTTTTTGTTTTCGCCGTGGACTGCAACCCCGGCCCGCTGGCGGACATTGTTGTGGATCGGTACGAATTACCGAAAGTTTGTGCCAGAGAAGTTCAAACAGAAGACTTTATCCGGTATCACTTCAACGGGACCTTCTACGAGGACGGGAAAAGGTTTGACTCCAGGTGAACTTAAAGGGAATGTAATCACGTTTACTTTACGGCGATAATTAGAGCCAGATTTAGGTGTAAAAAAAAAAAAAGTGTAACAAAACATGCGAAGTTAATAATAGAGTGCAGCTCTAGACGATGTCTCAGAGTTCTTTGGCAGTTTGTAGACGTGTCAACTTTGCAATAATCATAACGAGAACCATCCCGTTAGAGAGAGGTTTGCATACAGTCATAACTGGATATTTGAGTAGACATTTTTTTCAACAGTGATTATTCATCCTTAACTCACTTGTAACAGGAATTGCAAACGCTTGGATTTAATGTACGTAGGTCCAAAATGACACACGCAGGCATAAAATCGTACACGCCCCCTTTAATATTGGGGCTTGCAAAATATTGGGACAATGGGAAATGCAGAAGCTTATAATGTTGCCTTTTTTTATTCCAAGCTCAGTTTTGATGTGTGACATAGATCATTACTCTGTTAGAACGGAAATTCTTTTAAATTTCCGTGATTTATCTGACGCTAAACACTTTAATGATCCTACTTCCTGCAACATACCTAGAGGCATTTTTACTGAATGTGGACAAATGGCACAATCTTTGTTGCTTCTCATAAAGAAGCAACTTTGTCAGTCAATTCCATAATGTTAACTTATTTTATCCACTCCAAAACCAATTTTGATACGTAATAGAAATAATTTTATCCAACACCTATAATTTGTTCCACATTTCAACAACCAGCTGTTGATTTGAAGTTTAAGAATTGAGAGCTGAAAGCATAACACAAACTTCTTCAAAAGCTCAATCTACCTTTTGTCTCAGTACCACAAAACGTTCCCCAGAAGGGATTGAGCATTAACAATTTTCCTTGCTTGTCTATCCCCCGTCCTGCCTCTGCAGCTATGAGCGAGGTAAAGCCTTCGTCAGTCAGGTGGGACTTGGTAAGCTCATCACAGGGATGGACCGAGGTCTGCAGGGCATGTGTGTCAACGAGCGCAGAAGGATCACTGTCCCGCCACACCTGGCATATGGAAGTGTTGGCACAGGTGCGGCTCGGCACAATGCTGGACAACTTTTGTTTATTTTTCTGTTTTGCATCGTCTGTTGTGGTTTATGCCAATGTGTGTTGGTGGTCCCACAGGTGGTTTGATCCCTCCCGATGCAACTCTGGTGTACGAAATCCTCCTGCTGGACATATGGAACCCTAAGGACAAGGTTCAGATCCGCACGATCAGCAAACCTGGGATCTGCAGGCGCACTACTGCAGTGTCAGATTTCATCCGTTACCACTACAATGGCACGCTGCTGACTGGTGAAGCGTTTGATTCCAGGTGAGTCAAACTTCACTGTCCTTTGGACAAAAATGTTTGATCCGTGTCTCAAAAAACTTTCTAACTTTGTTTTTTATAGTCACTCAAGAAACACAACTTATGACACCTACTTGGGGCGGGGTGACATCATTGAAGGCATGGATGAGGGTCTTCAGGGCATGTGTGTTGGGGAGAGACGGATCATCATTGTCCCACCATTTTTGGCGTATGGCGAGACTGGCCATGGTAAAAGATACAAAAAAATGAAATGACAATTCTGGCCTAAAACTATTTGGTTTTGCCAACCATGTTTTTTTTTTAGTTAGCTTGCTGCACTGTGCATAATATTTTAAGTAAGTTGTTACTCCAACCATTGTTCTCCTCCCTGAAGGTACCACGATCCCTCCACAGGCGACACTTGTGTTTGAGGTGCTGTTGGTTGATGTGTTTAATCCTAAAGATGATGTGACTGCAGAGGTGAGAGAGATGCCTAAAAACTGCACACGCAGGACAGTCACTGGGGATTACATCCGCTACCACTACAACGGCACCTTCCAGGACGGCACGTTCTTCGACTCAAGGTAAACTCCAGCACTTCTTCTTAAAGTAAATAAAGTATCTTAACTTTAAGCCCCCGGTATACTTCCTCTAACAGCTACCAACGAAACAAAACCTACAACACATACATTGGAATGGGATATGTGATCCACGGCATGGATAAAGCTCTGCAGGGCCTGTGCATTGGGGAGAAAAGGAGGATTATAATTCCTCCTCACATGGCTTATGGAGAAAAGGGCGCTGGTGAGTTTGACGCCTGCATTTAAGAGCTTTTAAAACAAACTGAGAGGGCGTGATAAGTGATCAGTTCTGCCTTTTTCTTTTCCCTCTGCGGTTGCAGGAAACCTCATTCCTGGCTCTGCTGTGCTGATTTTTGATGTCCACGTTATTGACTTCCACAATCCCAAAGACTCGGTCGAGATCAGAGTCACCCACAAGCCTCAGGAATGTAACATGACCAGCGAAGCCGACGATTTAATTCACTATCGCTACAACTGCTCCTTGATGGACGGCACGCTTCTGTACTCCTCGTGAGCGACCCCTGCTGTTCACTCTGCAACACCACACCCTCCACCCTCGTGCATGTAAACATCGCTGGCTCCTTGTCTGACAGATTTCTCAGAGTTTGGGAGTAGACGTAACTGTTCATGCATCCGACAGCGTATACGGCTGCATGTTTTACTGAGCTGGGATTTTTAAAACCTACTGTTAAAAGCTAAAGCGGATTATTTCTGGCTTCTCAGGGACCAGTTCGACTCACCTTCTGTCACGACTCTAGGAGCCAGTAAGGTGATCATGGGCCTGGAGGAAGGTTTAAAAGGCATGTGTGTGGGCGAGAGGAGAGAGGTGGTGGTCCCTCCGCACTGGGGTCATGGAGAGGAAGGAGGTGAGTTTCTGGAAATGCTTAAATAAAAACAAAAACAATGTCAATGTCATATTACTTATAAGAAATATCCATGCCTCTTGAACTTTTCCACATCATGGAGCACAAATATAAGATATGTGCTCCATGATGTGGAAAAGGTTTGGATACAGTTGTGCCCAAAACAAATACTATAAGTAGGACTATAACAAACACTGTAGTCCTTCACAGATCAAATAGTTTTACACTGAGATTAAATTACACACAAGCGTACTACATTTACCCGTAAAAAGAAATTAATAGGAGTATCAGAGTCAAGGGGACTCATTATAAACGCAACTTTTCAGATGATTTTACTTCCATTTCTAAGTTTGTGTATTCACATAAATTCCTGATTAAAATTAATTATTTTAATATGACAAAATCTGAAAAAATTCAAGAGAATTGACTGCTTTTCTGTAAATCCTTTCTCATCTCTTCTGACTGGATGTTTTTTTTGCAGCTGTAGGAGTTCCAGGAAGTGCAGTGCTCCTTTTTGAACTGGAGCTGGTGCAGCTGCAGAAAGGTGTGCCAGAAGGCTTCATGTTTGTCTGGCTAGGAGAAATCCCCAATCCCCTCTTCAATGCTCTCGACCTCAATGGGGACAAAGAGGTCCCTCTACACGAGGTAAGCAGGAAAGTTTGGTCAGGTTTTTGTTTTTTTTTAGAATAATCTGTTAAGCAGTAAAATGTTCTCCTCTTTCCCTCCCGCAGTTTTCAGAGTTCATCAAACTGCAAGTCAAAGAGGGCAAAGGTCGACTTCGGCCAGGTGTCGACATCGAAGGCGTTGTTAAAGACATGTTTGATAATCAGGACCAGAATAAAGATGGGAGAATTGTAGAAGATGAACTGAAAATTAAGGATGATGAGTCTGAACAAGTGAGGCGAGATGAGCTATGAGCAGCAGCGAGGCGAGCACACAGGAACTGGAAATATCCGCTTCACAACTATCCAGCAAGAACTTTTCAAAAACATTAAAGGTAAATAAAGACGTCATTGGAAACCATGTCACTTACCCTTACACATATGCAACTAAATTGTAAATTGTTTTATTTATGACAGTATTTTCTTTTGATACATTTAAAATTGAAACCTGTATTCACTTTTAAATAGTCATAAATTCCCATAAAAATCTGTGTTGAAGTTAATGGTTGAAAAGGTTCATTTATGTAAAGTTCAAGCTGTGCTTCTGAATTTTCTTTTGTTTTGATAGAATAAGTAAGAACTACTGGTCTATTGCATTATAACCATGTAAGAAAAAAATAAACTTTTTTAATAAAATTAAGTTAGTTCAGTTTCTTTCACATGTACTGCACATAGAGACGGGTTCTTTTCTTTTCTGACAGATGAGCTTATTGAAATGAAAACATGTTTAATATCAGGAAAGTTAAAAAAAAAAAGACTTCAAAGGTCCAAACAGAAAAGATTGCTCACAAAAGCCAAAGAAAACTTAATAGGAACCTACACTGCAATTCAAAATGTAACATGAAGATGAAATTCAATTTTGGGTGTCAGGTTGACAGTTTATGGAGAGGTGATTTATTGCGCATAAAATGGTAACAAATCTTGTTGAAAAAAAAAAAAAGGGAAAATAAGGTGCCACATTTTTATTGTGCATTTTATTTTTAAATATTAAATCCAACATTAAAACAGGAAATGCTTAAACAGAACTAAAAAGTATCAAAAACCTCATACACATATATTTGGCTGCCACAAAATCCATACAGGTCCAGAGTGGCTCAAAGCAATAGTAAGGTTTGGAGCCGAATGTAAAACAACTTGGGGTCTGACACAGACTCACTCAGGTATTCTTAGTTTTTTTGTTTTGTTTTGTTTTTTGTGCAGTAAAATACAATCATATACAATGCCTTGCAAAAAGAATGAATACCTTTTGAACTTTTTCAGATGGCAAGAAGAGAGCAAAGACAAGCCTTGTAATCAGTCCTAAGGTCATATAGGGACACAGCCAACATGTGGAACAAGATGAGTTGGTCAGATAAGGTTAAAATTTAACATTCTTTGCCTACATGCAAAATGATATGTGATGGAAAAATACCAGAACCTCAATACATGAAGAATTGTGGTGGCAGCAACACTTGAGACAAGATAAAGACCCTAAACATGGAAGCTACGATGGAATGACCTAGGTCAGAGGTGTCCAACCTCTAAGACAAATGTTTAGTCAAGTCTCTGCTTCAACACACCTGAATCAAACAATTAGGTCCTTATCAGGACTTTGGAGAACTTACCTGGATAGTGAGGACGTAATTCTGCTGCTAGATTTAGGTGTGTTGGACCAGGGACACATAAAGGTTACAAGACACCGGCCCTTGAGGACTGGACACAACTAGTTGAGATCAAAGCATATTCAGGTTTCCAGTCAAAATCCAGACCTAAATCCAGCTAAGAATATGTAGTAACACTTGAAACTTGACGTTTACAGATGCTTTCCATGCAATCTTACTGAGGTTGAACTATTTTACAAAGAATTGGCTCAAATTTTGATCTCTGGATAGGAAAAGGTGGTAAAGAAGTCCCCCAAAATACTTGTAATGGAAACTTGGTCCCACAAAGTATTGATTTGAAAATGACAAAAAATAATAACATGTGCTCTTTCTTACCAGTTCAAAATTATACACTGAATTGCATGAAAGTCATTGCATTTTGTGGCTACAACATTACAAAATGTGAAGAAGTTCAAGTGGTGTCAATACTTTTGCAAAGCACTATGCTATTTATTTTCATTGAGTCTTTGATAAGATTCCTGGTAACACTGGGAGAGCAGGTAGCTGCTCAGCTGATGGTCCTGGAGTGTTTTACAGCCAGGGATGAAAAACAGATCAGTTGTTACCAGTAAGAAGATGGAGGACAGCATTAGGAATTTCCAAGGATTCATCGTTCACCAAAACAATGTCATAGGAGTCCAAATAGGACTGTTTGCGCTCCTCAACCTAAAAAGAAAGAAAAAGGCAAAAAATCATGGTTGGAAACCATTGGGATTAGCGGAAATATATCAGGTTTTTGCTTACTTTGTCATTCAGGAACCCAATCTTGAGGATGTGCTTCATATTCTGAACTCCATCAGCCATGTTCAGGTCCCCCAGAGAGTCTCCCATCAGCAGGACATTTGGTCTTGACCGCAGCTCCTCGAAATGGCCCGTGTTTAGCAGCGCACTTTCTCTTTTATTGTAGATGTGAATCAACTCTCCCTTGAAAGCCCTCAATATCCCCTGGTTAATCAGAGAAGTCTTAATATCATAGAAATCTATAATTTTGGAATAAAATTAATATTTTTTTAAGTGCTGCACAACTCACCAATTCGTCAAAGTCCATGTAGTTGGAGATGACTTTGACATTGGGGTGGAAGACGTTGGCTTGCCGTATCACCTCTTCCAGGATGTCTCCGATTCCAGCGGAGAAGATGAGCAGAGGGATAGCGTGCTGGTTCAGACGGTCGAAGAACAGCTCATAACCCTCCCTGTTGTACCATCGCCACATTTTATTTCAACTTTCCTCTTAAGTATCAACCACAACTTTTAGTTTTTAGATATCCTTACCTCAGCATTGCATCAGACTCACGCACTGCCGCAGCCAGCTCCTCTTTTTTAATTTTCTGCTCCACAAGAAGGTCATGAGCTTTGGTCCACCTATGAGAAAGACTCACTTTTTCAAACATTATCCCCCAAAAAAGCCTAGAAACTGGAGCATATCAGTGAGGAATACTCACCACTCCACCATTAAAGGCAGTTTCTCTTCAACTGAGCGTGAGGTGTCGATCTCTATGGGATAATAAGTCTGGAGAAGATGATTCAGCTGTGGAAGACAGAACAGGATTCTGAGATCTAACTACAGAAAAGGGTTAGATAAGCACAGATACCCTTTATATACCAACAATAATCCAGGTTTAAAAACTTAAAACGTGGTCCATAAAACAGGAGCGAAATGCAAACAGTGTTACAACAAAGACATTATCAATTATAATGAGATTTCTTTACATTTTGCATTAAGCTTAGATCAACCAACGCAAAAAATATTTCAGAAGAATCTGTCCTACCTTTCGGCGGCACTCTTCGGAGATGGCTTTGCTGTTGTCAAGAATATCTGCCAAAACAAACAATTCACCAACAACTTATGTTGGATAATTTCATTTTTACATATGGTTGCAATTATTAAAATATTTTTTATTTCTAAACTCTCATTGATGTGTCCTTTACATAATACTGGTTGACTTGTGCTTCACGAGGCATCCACAGGGGAGTCTTCTTGTAGCACATATTTTATTCAAGCAAAGCTAAAAGATGATTTTACTGTTTTATGCTGTTTGAAGAAAAAAATAGAACAAATGCTTTAAAAGGGACTCCTGCTAATGTTACCTTTAGGGAAACACTTAACAGCTCCATTAAAGAAGCTCAAGTACCGCAAAGAATGCTACAAGATACAGATGAAGGTGCAACAGGTGCCAAGATGATCCCCAAGGATTGTTCAATAAGGATAAGAGAACTGTTTGACACCAGTTCAGAGCTTGCTCATGATTGGCAGCAGTGGCAGAAATTTTGAGACTGGAATCAAGAAGACTGCAAAGAACCCACTTATCTCCCAGAAAAACATCAACATTAACGTTAATGAAAAGCCCCATTTTGTACTTTGCAAGGGTAATACCGGCATATTAAAGCTTATTCTGATGATGAAGCTTACACATTTACTATCAAACTTCATATGTTGTAGTCAAAAGCTAAAAAAAACACTAAATGCATAGTAACACTAACTGTGTACTTACTGTGACACGTAGGACATCGCTTCCCATTGTATTGGAATCTCGTCAGGGTCATGTCAAAATCCGAGATCACCTAAAAATAACAAGAATATGACGTTTGATTTCCACCCAGTGTTAATGCAGGGTTTCCAGTATTTCTGAGGCGTTTCAGTGTAGATACCTGCAGCGTGTTGGGTCCAGAGTCTAACAGGGACTTCAGGATATCTTGTACCCTCTGAGGATCCTTCATCAACACGGATCCATTGGACAGCTCTGGAATCTGTTCAGACACAACGTTTGAAAATGGTAACAGCAATTCGTTAACAGCGATTACGTACCACGATAAAAAAAAACAAAAACGAATTTTTAGAAACGAAACCAAAGCAAACTAGACTAATACATGATTTAAAAATGGATTTACTCGTATAGTTTTTGTCATTGGCCATTATTAAAATTTGACTTATAAAGTCAAATTAGTTTTTAAGTCGTTTTCTCTCTTTATGTGACTTACAACGTTATTAGCTATACCATAGTAGCAGCTTAGCATAAAGTTAAATACAATTTAGCTAGCACAATACAAATATTCCTTGCGTGAAGTAAAGATTTACATGTTTTTAGGTTATTCTGAATGTTTACAGAGTAGCATTACCATTTTTAATAACAAATTGTGCCTAGCGGCTTTTTCGGGCAGAGTCTGCAGAGCAAGAGAACTATGTGTACCGGCTAAGTACACTGCTGCATTCATACTACCTTGTGTGTCGGAATTTTTTTTACAATTGACTTTGCTAATACACTGATTAGCTTAAAAATCCTATTTTATTACAATTAATTCACTTTATAAACAATTGTTACTTGTATGTATTCAATGTAATCTTAAAGTTTGATTTATTTTTGGAGTTTTCCCGTTACCGTTTTAAATACGAGCCGATGAGTGACCCTTGAAGGCAGCACTATTCTTACCTAACCGTCCATGTGCAACTGTCCCCCTGAAGCAAAACCACCCGTTTCAGGTTCCCACCAGTCCCATACACACAAATACATATCAATAAAGTTGAAAATGTAAGTTATATAAAATCATTACAAATAGAGTAACATTTTTCTGTCAATCTTTATGATCGAGGCTTCCAGCAAATGAAAACAACAGCAAACAAATAAATAATAAAAAAAAAATGTTTAAAAAATAATATTTTTTAATGATTAAAGTACCGATTAATTAAAAATCAGTATAACAACAACAATAATAATAATAATAATTGCTGCATAGGACTAATGAGAAGAGATTTTGATTACAGAAATGTCGATCTGCTGAAAATCCTCTCCTTGTACTGTGCAAAATATGCACACCATACTCGTTTTTGCACTTAAAAAAATAATTTTTTAACTGCATGTTTATGAGAACCAGTTCTAACCTTATTACTGCATCAGTGTGCTGTCACAAGGAGGCAATCAGCTAGTACGCCGAGTGAGTTCTTGGTAACCTTTAAAGCACAGAGTTCAGCTGCGGTTCCCACCAAAAGAATCTCACCATAACTCTTTAACTTTGCAATCTTCTCAACTCTTTCTGTGGGCCTTTCGCTACCAAGCCTTTTTTTCCCACTTAGCTTTTCATCCATATGCATGTACAATGTACAACTTACTCTGTGGTCAGACTCAATTTTCTTCTGGACAACTCTAA
Organism: Xiphophorus hellerii; assembly: GCF_003331165.1. Taxonomy (NCBI): domain Eukaryota; kingdom Metazoa; phylum Chordata; class Actinopteri; order Cyprinodontiformes; family Poeciliidae; genus Xiphophorus; species Xiphophorus hellerii. The sequence continues at coordinate 6,734,330 of NC_045687.1, forward strand.
AGTCAGCAGAATAAAATTTCTGCAATTTATTTTTTTTAGTTAGTTTATGTCATAACCAAAGATTGTGAACATTAGGTATTTTTTTTTATAAATGTTTGAAATATATCACTATGTATGCAATAAAACACTTCAATAACAATCTAATTTATTCAGATGAATCTGTATATTGATTGGTACAGCTTAATACAGAAAAGTAATCGAACACTCCAGGAAACGTATTTACTATTTGAGTGAAAGGGCTGAATGTTACTTATTCTTTGTTCAATTGGCAACCTATTGCTGGCACCAAAAACTATGCTGTGTCTAAAGCCAATTAAAGAGTATGAGTAGGCATTGAACAGAGTCAAGAGTCAAAGTAGCAATACACATATTTATCTTACAAAAACAGCTTTAATTGCAAGTGATGCCATTAGTACGTCTTACATCCAAATATAAGGACACAATGTCAGACTATCACATGCAAAGCAAATACATAGCTTATTTCAGTTAAGATCTTTATATTGGTCATAAAGTGGAAATGAATATCATTTCTACGCTCTTTAACCTTGGTACTGCACAGCTCCTGAATGTCAGTCACAACAAATTCATAGCAATCCCTTCTTTGTCTTTAGGTTTGAATCCTTTTTATTACATCTTTACGTCTCTTTGGTGGGCAACAGGAGACACCTCCAATGTACACCTATGTCAAAATGAAGTAACAGAAATAATTTTTTTATGAGATATTTAATGTTTGAAACAATTCCGACCATACTGATGGTAACATCTTTGCTTAGAGTTCAAAACTTACTTGCTGAAATCTGGTATCTACAAAATACAATCACCTTGTCTGATATGACACAACTGAAAAATGCTAAATCAAGGTGCAGCAACAACTTTAAGACTTTACAAATAAGAGGTTGAAAAAGTGCAGGTCTATGAGAAACCTTAACCATTCTTAGGAAAACAATAACCGAACCCTGTGCAGACACAATCCATAGACAGTCTTGCATTCATACGCATAAACATTTTTTACATTTTCTGCTTGAATTAAGAGAATAAGTGGAAAAATTTAAAAAGTGCAAAAGAAATGAATGAGTAAGCCATTGATTTTGGTGATTAATATAGAGGCAAAACATTTTTTTGAATGTACTGCATAAATAAGGGAAATGTTGTTGCAACTTACATATTACTAGAGCCTGGACATTATACTGCCCCTCTGAGAACTGTTAAAGCATTACATGTACATAAATGACCAAAATACACTACAATTGTTGAGGACAAGGAGAGAGCATTCTAGAAGCTTTTGCAATGAGAAGTCTTTCTGGACTATCCAGAAAGAAAAGACCAGGTAACCTATACGTTATATTCACAGTCAATGTTGAATGTTTGAAGTAAAGTCCTCTTTTAGTAAGTTGGACTTTTCATGAAGGGATTGTCACAGTGTTAGGAAGGAAGGAATGATGGGACTCTTAAGAAAGTAGGAATGCAATACTAATGTTATCACTGATGTCACATATTCCTGCCAGTACAGGCATATACAATAAAGGAATGTCAAGTATCAATTTAGACATATATAGCTTTATACTATACAAATAGATAAACAGCATCTTTATCAACATTAATTACTAAAGCATACTTAGTTTTTTGGCTGCTGAAAAACACTCTTATAAACATGTGTACATCTGCAATATACCGCCTGAATGACCTGCATACACATTTCATGGCTTTAAGTCAGCAATTAATACAACAATATGGGAGCTAATGCCACGCAGCTTAGATGAGTGACACCAATGAGAACAACACATCATTCACAGCAGCGGGTTATGCATGAATGGTGGAAATTTTCAGATGTCGCTGGCCCCGTTCAGCACTCTATCTGCGACTGGAGCTGTCGACGCAGGGTTAGGGTGCGCCTGTGGAGCTGCTGCATCTGCTGCATACGATCTCGCTGGCGAGCCAGGTTCTGGGGCATGGGGTACCGCTGGCAGCCGTACAGGAAGCGGTACGGGATGCGGACGTGGCAGGCGGTGGCCCGACAACGGGGCTGTGGCATGGGCGGCAGCAGCATCCAACGCTTCCTCTCCGCACAGTAGCGGTAGGCCTCTTTGCGATACTGCTTGTCAACATCGTCGCTGTTCTTCCAGCCTCCAATGATGAAGACGTCCTCATCAAAATGGCAGATGGCGGCACCCTCTATGCTGGTCACTTCTGGCGGCAGGCTCTCCAGGATCTCATCAGAGATGCGGGCACTAATCTTCTGCCTGGCGACTTCATCCCGCACTGCGTAACTCTTAGGGCAGCAGGAAGCTGTGTGGTAGAAGTTAGTCGAAGCCACTGCCATCTGGAAGATGCAATAGTTGTCAATGAGTGGCAAGGAGTCGACATCCTGCCATTGGCGGCTTTCGGTGTCATATCGGGTGGTCACCGTCTTCAGTCCATCATCGTTATCTGTGTCTACAGGTGTGCGTGCCGTCACATACACATAGCGATCCTCCACACTAACCGCTTTCACATCTCGCAGGATCTTAGGAGCTGATTCTAAATTGTGCCACTTGTCCTGCTCAGGCTCATACACACTAACATCCTTGAAACCTGGACTGAAGTTGCCGTGCCCACCAATGCTGTACAGGATATCCTTGATGCACGTTAGCCCAAAAGAGTGCTTGCGCGTGGTTAAGTTGCTGACTTGCTCCCAAGTGTTGCGATTGGGATTGTAACGTTCCACTGTCTTTGCAAATCCTGGCTCCATCGATCCAGCTACATAGACATGGGACTCTGTGGTGGCGATGGCGTGGCCATCCAAGTGGTTGTGGATGTGAGGGAGGTTTACCCATCGATCTTCATAGATGAAGTACCCCACACACTCACTCAGATAGTCCCCGCCCTCTGACACCCCACCCACCACCATGATAACGTCCATGTTCTGTCCGAACCGAGGCTGAAATGAGGCCATGTGTGAAGACCAGAACTCCATATCTGCTGACTTGAGGTTCTCAAAGCGAATTGCGTGGCCCTCTACAGCCTCTGACACCAGCCGCAGGCAGGCTTCATTAGAGGCCACAAGTCGTTCATTTTTCACCACCCTGGCCAAGTAGGTGGGTTTTATCTGGGGAAGCCTGAGGAGACGAAACAGCTCCTCGAAGTAGCGACTTCGCTCTTCTGGGTTCTTCTGCACCCACTTCACCACAGCCTCAAACAGCACCTCCTCTGAATCCACAGTGATCTCTGCATCCGACAGCCAGTCACGGACCAGGTGAAAGGGGAGCGTGTAAAACTCCTCATCCTGGATAACCTTGTGGAAATTGCGACGAATCATGTCTGCGGCCCGCAAAGCCAGCTGGTCCAAGGTGTACATGTGAGCTAGACTGTGCACTGCCACACAGTTGGTCAAACTCAGCTTCTTCTTCAGGAATTCACCACAGAAATCTTTGAGCTGCAGCAGCAAGAACCTTCAAATAAAGTAACAGAGAAAAAAACACAATGAAAAACATCAGAGGGAATTGAGGATTTTCCAAGAAAAAGAGCTTGCAACTATCATTAAACCAAAAGTGTAATGTTAGGACATGTAGTTTATTTTATTGGGATTTTATAGGCAAGACTAGCAATGCAAATAGCATATTATTTTGAGCTGAAAGGAAATTGCACAGGTTTTTCAAATTTAGCTTACAAATAAGAGTCTGATATTCTTAAATAAAATCTTGTACAATCAATAGGCAGTAGAAGTCACCTAATTGCTAAATATAGTTCACCTGTATATTATAAATATAGCTGTTCTCTGAAGGTCTCAAAGGTTTGTTGGAGAACTTTGATGAACAAAGAGCATCATGAAGACCAAGAAACAGAAGTGAAGCCAGAGATGAAGATGCTGAGTTTAAAGTTGAATTCAGTGAAAACGTCAGTTCATTATTTCAAAATAGAGAGAGTAGGTCACTATTACAAACCTACAACATGGCTATCTATCTAAACTGACAGACTACACAAGAAGAGTTTTAATTAGAAAAGCAGACAAGAGCCTCATAGCAACTCTGGAGCAACATTCATGCATTGTGCTAAGCTGCATTGTGTTGATATTTATGGAATGCCACTGGAAAGAAAGTCAAAAGAAGTTACAGTTTGCTACAAGCCATGTATCAAACAAAGCACATGTCAGAAGGTTGCCTTGGACAGTTAAAACCAAATATAATCTTGTTGCCTGGATGTAAAACACAATGTTGCAAAAAACATTGACTGCACGCATCACCATTAAAACATCATCCCTACAGTAACAATGGTGGCAGTATCAATAAACAACAATATTCCACCTCACCTGACCAGATAATTAAACTACCACACAATCAGCACTATAAAGGAATGGATTAGTGTGTTGGTATGGCCAAGTCAATGTCCAGAGCTGAATCCAAATGAAAATTGATGTTTATAGATGTTCTCCATCCCATCTGACTTTGCTGAAGCCATTGGAGGCGGGATTGTTTTCTCTGGAAGTGCTCAGCTGATTAAGACATGCCTCAAAGGAATTGCTGCAAAGATGGTTCTACAAAGCTTTGCCTCAGGTGTATACCAATTAAAAAACCCATCTGTCATTTTATTTCCACTTTACAACTATGCATTGCTTTGTTTGCCTATCACATAAAATCCCAAATAAAAACACATAAAAGTGACAAAACATGAACAAATCTCGAGATGTTTAGATCTGTTTACGGACGCTATGTGCATTTCATAAAATTACAAACAGATTGTACCTGTCTGCCAGCTCCAGCACCTCATGTACATTGCAGGTGCTGACGCGTATTTCTCCGGTGTACATGTACTGGATGACACTCTCCACTGTCTCCGGGTCTGGCCCCAGCTCTGAGCTCCACTCCTTCATCTCCACCCGTCCGGAGAGCGACTCGGAGAACTGCCCCCCCAGCAGCGGAGTGAAATAGTCGGTGGCAGCAGCCAGCACAGACCTGTGGGCCGAAAACTCGCAGCTCTGGACGCTCCCGGTAGCCGCCCCGCTGCTGAAGGCCAACGTCACGTCGCAAAACAAGCCCTGCTTTCTCTGCTCGTTCTGCCGCCGAGAGAGCTCCGAGCAATGGGAGGAGGATGTGAAGTCCTCGGCCTCTTCCGCGTCACCGTCTCCGGCTAGTGCACTAGGAGTGCTGCTGCTGCTGCTGGTTCCGCCGCCGCTGCTGCCATTCCTGGCGGAGTCCTCCGGGTTGGGAGCCGCCGCTGCCATTCTGCTACCAGCTCTGGAGGTGAGCAGAGGTGGGAGATGGAGTAAACTAGAGAGGGAAACAAGGCGACATACGCAGCCACACATACATGGAGTCCAGGCGGGGTCAGACAGTGAAACGTAGTCGTTGCGTCATTTCCGTAATTCGAAAGGGGATCCTCAGTCGAAAGAAAAACAAATCCCTCTATGTGTTTTTGTAATTATTCTATCATTTTACTGCACCAAAACAGATGATAAAAAATATGGTTTATCTTTTATGCGATGTTTGACCAACTAATAGTTTTACCATGAGTTATGGTAGACCGGTTTAAGATGTAATCTAATGTGTAATTTTGCAAAATAAAGTACGTTCAACTTTAAAAGCTATAATACATTCCCATTGCTAAAAATTACTCTAACATAGAATTTATTTATAATAAAAAAAACCTAATGGCTTGAGCGGCCGTTATATCATTTAATGGCTGTAGTTCATATATATTCCAGATACCCAATTTGAAATGTAGAGTTGCCATTCAGATTTCTATTTTTTCAATTTACAGTCAACATTTTACATATTTCATGAGAATTTTAGTAATTCTCATGAGTAAAGACTCCATGCATCTACAAGCAGGGAAACACTAAAAAAGCCATAACTGAATGAGTAAGACATTCATTAAAATTCTCACGCAATTAAGCGCAAAATCACAAAAATGGCATAGATAGAAATAAATAAGTATTACAAGTAATTGAAGCTGTCAAATGGGGGCCACTGAAGAGGCCAGTATATTAATGTTGCCCACACTCTTAATGGTGCAACTGCTGCGCATTACTTTTTGTGTCGAATCCATAACTGACCCAGTTATGGAAAAAAAGAAGACGTACACCTTTTGAAATTCAGGCTTTTTTGTATTTTTATATATTTAGGATTTGTAAGGTGCATTTTATTTTTGAAATACTTTTGAGCTGCATCTATATATTTGATAAATGATGACATGGTGGGATCTGTGGGGTAAGCAAAGTTGAGGTGAACATAAACTGTACATTTCTTCTTTTTTTACCAGGACTACATAAGGTCTGATAAAATAATGGTATTTGGTTCTGCTTTCTAAAGACAAAACCAGGAAGAAAGTTTTCTTATTTCAGACTCTTTGAACATTCTGACATTGGAGTCAAGAGATTATGGAAATCACAAAGTATGATTACATCATGTTCATTTTATTTCTTTTATCTCACAAGTGCAATTGTGAACATACAGCATGTAAGCACAAATAAGCACAATTAGTCCACACTGAGGTTAAAAATAGACACAAAAGCACAAGGTGGAAAAAACATTCTGTCTCATACTTAAGAACCTAACAAGCATGATTTGATCATTTTACATACTGTGTATGACAGTTACAGATGAAGAATGTGAAATGATGTTTAAAACCAGCATTAAAGAGATAAAATAAGACATGAAGCCTAAATAATAAACATGTTACATCTCGGTTTGGCACACAAAAGCAAACAGTTTAGTTTTTCCCACTGCTTTAGGAATATTACATCGATACAGATATGAAGAACTTCAGAGTTGATCTGTATTGCACTGAAGTTTGTCATTTCCAAATGGCACAATAACGAGAGTAGGCGTTACACAAGAATAGGACATCCAGACTTTGTAAACATGTTAATGTTATATATGTAGATAAATTACAGCACTTCACTCATTGTGACTGGTAGTTGTAGTCAGCAGCTAAATATTCACATGTATATCTGAACCTATTGCATCTCTGCAGCACATTGACAGAACTTCAAGCATCGCATTTAGGCAGGTTTTAGTAGTACTCACAAAACTGCTGCAATGACTGGCTTTTACAACTACACCCTGAAACATCTTCTCAGTGTCTCACATTTACAGCTATAATATTTGTAACATGTACCTTTAATTTACTGTCACTAGTTTCTGAAGTGGCAGATCACAGTGTGGAACCAATGGGTGATATGTGGTTTTGTCTCTTTGATTACATAGACATGTGCTCCGGCAGCACATAGGAGATATCATCCCAGGGGTGGCGATACAGACCCTGCTTCAGCCTCTTCTGGTCCAGGTAATGACCTGTAGGAAAGATGAAAACAGTGGAGTTGTTTGTTTTCTGCTGCTTAAGTCTCCATTCTACCACAATGCTTCCACCACTTGTACCAGATACATTTTCATTAGAACTGCAGCCTTAAAACTTTGACTTGATCACTGAATGCAAATGACCTAAGCGTCATGGGGTTTTTTAATGTACATTGTTCATTTCAACTGCTTGTTGGAGTTCTGTGAGCATTATGCAGCCTTGGATTGAGGCCCAGATTTTTTGATACACAATCCTTGCTAGTGAACCACACCTCAACGTAATGCTACCGCTGCTCTTACCAGGCTTTGTCACGGCACACTTTAGACTCAAATATGTTCCCACCACAAAAATGAACCACCAGGATTCCCCCATGTGTTTACATGCCTAAATAATCAGGAGAATCTTACGTAGTTTTATACATAAGGTAGAGCACAGTTTGTTTTTGATGCACCCCAGAAACACCTCTCCAAGACCACAAAAGGCCTTGGATGATTTTTTTAACATTATTGTAAAGTGTTAGTTTGATGTGAAGAGGGCCTTGGACAGAAATGTTTGCTGTTGTGCAGATCTGACCAAAACAATAGAAACAACTCACCAATAAATCCCATGCTGCGTCCCAGGACAAAGATGCCATTAAGGGCACCGATTTCAACAAACTCATCTGCCTCATCTCTGTAGGATATGTCAGGAAAATGGTTACTTTATATTATGTAATATGTAATGTAATATGCTATAATATGTACTTTTTTCTGACCTTGTAAATCCTCCACAGGTTCTGAGCAAGTCCACAAAGGCCACACCAATGAAGCCATCCACATTCAAGATCAGGTTGGGCTTCTAGGTAACACAGGGACAGCGAGAGCTCATGTAGTGAAAAAGATGTGTGTTGCTAATGCAGGAAAACAAACACTTTAAATCCTTACTTTAGAGGTGGTGATCTTCTCTACTTCTAAAGCGTAGTCCAGAAGTTGTGAGGAAGGAAAGTTCTGCTTCACAAAGTCCTTTAAGATCTGGACTCTCATGTCAGGATTGTTTATCTGAAGAAGCAGAGAAAAAATATTCGGTTGAAAACTGGAAAATTATCTGAAGACTTCATCTTATTTTAGAACTCTAACTTTGTCTACCTTTGAGCCATAAATACTACTCACCGACTTAACTCTGTGTCCGATGCCCATGATCAGCTTTCCATCCTTCTTCATCTTGTTGACAAACTCCATAGGCAACATGCCGCTATCAAATGCATGGCTGAACTGCTTTGCAGCAGCATCCAGAGCTCCTCCAAATCTGTCTCCCTGAAGAAACAACAAAGGAAAGTCAAGGTTTTCTTGTACCTTTTGGTGGATCTGGGCAGATATGTAATACTAAAAAGAAAAAAAATATATCAAAATGTCTCACAATGGTGAGGAGGCCAGAAGTGAGGCTGGAGATTAAGTCTTTGCCAGCCCGGGCACAGACAATAGTGTTGTGTGCACCCGAAACAGCAGGGCCATGATCTGCAGTTACCATCAGGCACATCTCAATAAACTGGCAGGCGTACTTTGGGAGCCTGCACATGGAGAGGTGAAATTATAAAAATAAATCTGTATGTAGGCCAGTAATCCCTCAGGCGGGCGTTTTTCTAAGCACCGGTGGATAGGTCTGACCTCCGCTGGAACCAAAGAAGACCCAGAGTTCCTCCTAGGCCAATTTCAGACTTGAAGACCTCAGTGATGGGCATGCCAGCATAGAGGAGCTCCTGGCCTCTCTCATCACAAATACTGGTCATGAAGGAAGCTGGTTTACGTATTAGGCCCAGCTCCTGCACAACAGCCAGAAAAACACAGGTAGTGCCATTAGTCATCCACTAATTTACTGTTTCCAAAAAGAATGGAAAATATAATTCTTGCCGCTTTACTCACTCGTGCCCAGGAGTAATCCATTGGTACAGTGGGAGGAGGCACCTCTTCAGCTGGCTGGATTACTCCTTTGGAAACAAGGTCGTCATACACAGATCTGCACAAAGAATAACATAAAACAATCAAATAAAGAGTATACTGGTATATAATAGGAGCACAGTGCATCTGGAAATTTCACAGGGTGTTTCAGTTTTTCTACATTTTGCTATGCTACATTTTGTAACAGAATAAAAGCCTTTCCCCTTAAAACTAGTAGGGCTGTGACATAAAAATATGGGGAAAGTGAAGCACTGTGAATATTTTCTGGATGTGCTGTATGTCCTGATAAACCACTGGAACAAGCATAGCTGTGCACTCACTTGATGATCTCTCCCAGCTCATCAAAGCTCTTGGGAACGTACGCTCCGGCCTCTTTCAGAGCCTTGTTCTTGGCTACAGCTGTTTCAGAGGCCTGGTTGGCACAGGCTCCTGCATGGCCAAACTGTACCTGATGTATAAAAATGTGCCAGAAAACAAAGTTAAAGACACCTTTAATTTTTTTTATTTGACTGAAATGAATTAGACCCTGAAGTCTACCTCTTACCTCTGAGGAGAACATGGTGGCACAGGTACCAATGCACCAGCTCACTACTGGCTTGGTAATTCTGCCCTGCTTAATAGCCTGGCCAATCTTGTATTCTTCTGTCCCGCCAATCTAAAAGAAAGTATGTTGGAAGTTAGATACAAAGCTAGGTCTGGGTTGATTACAAGTATTAAGGCATACCAAGGGTTAAAAGAGCTACACATTTAAAACTGATTTTAAAAAAGCCAGTTTTCTCTGACTTTATGTAGCATGAAGCAACAACAAAATTACCTCTCCCCAGCCCTTGCTGCACACAGCTTGTCAAATGGCTGCTAGTTTTCCCTCAGTTCCCAGCAAAGAGGGAAGCTATTTCTCACCTCTCCAAGTACGACAATCATTTTCACTCCCGGAGTGTCTTGGTAGCGCAGAACATGGTCAGTAAACACGGAGCCTGGATATCTGTGGGAAAGTCCAGCAGAAACTTAAACAAACATGTTTAAATTTTTCATATATATTGACTGGCCACTTTATTAGGTATACCTGTTCAACCGATTGGTAACACAGTTATCGAATCATCCAATTACATGACAGCAACATCTACATGTGGTGAAGACAGATTGCTGAAGTTCAAAATAAGTAGCAGAATGGGGAAAAAGGGGGATTTAAGTAACCTTAAATATGCCCTAGTTGTTAGTGCAAGAGTATTTCAGAAAATGTTTAATCTACCAGGATTTTATCACACAACTATCTGTCAGTTTTACAAAAAAAAGGTGGACCAGAAAATGACACTATATCTAAAGATCAGCAGTGACATTGGGAAAAATCTTTTGTTGAAAGCAGCAGTACCTTAAGTAACCCCTTCTTACAACTGAGGCATGCAGAAAACTAACTCTGAATGCAGAATACATAAAAACATGATGCAGATGGACTACAGCAGCAGAGAACCACATTGGGTTCCTCACCTTTCAGCTAAGAAAGGGAAACTGAGGCTACAGTTTACACAGGCTTACTAAAATCAGACAATAACAGATGAGAAATGTTTGCCTGATCTGATGACTGCAATGTTTAATGGTTAGGGCAAGTTGTAGTGTCGTTGCTATTTTCTAGGGACACTTCGGGCCTTTTAGAATGAACGGAACATCAACATCAACACCACAGCCTACCGCTGTATTGACAGTGTACCTATAGTGGCCACTTCCAACAGAACAATGAACCATGTCACAAAACTCAAATCAACTCACAATGGTTTCTTGAATTTGACAGTAACTGTTCTCTAACGTTTAATCTCTGTCACCAAGAATTAAGGCGCAAAGGCAAAGAAAGGTCCAATCCAATAGGAGGAAGATGTACCTAATGAAGGGGCTGGTGACAGTACATCAAACGTTACACACCTGTCCCCTCCGATGGCCACACCCTCAAAAACACCATCAGTAGTGCGGGAGATGATGTTGTTAAGCTCATTGGACATGCCGCCTGAGCGGGACACGTAAGCCACACTGCCTGGACGGTACAGCTTGGAGGCAAGGATATTGTCCAGCATGCCTCCAGTGTTACCAATCTTGAAGCAGCCAGGCTTTATCCCTCCAACCTGAAACAAAAAGACACCCTGTAGTTTTTTTTCACTGATATATTCTAAGTTATCCAAGAGTGAAAGACTAACTGTAGCAGGGCCAATGAGGGTGACACCCTTCTCATCTGCAGCTTTAATGATCTTCCTTGTGTGTGCTTCAGGGATTCCCTCAGCAATAATGGCAATGGTTCGAATCTGAGAATTAGAGAAAAGAGCTTTGCTCAACCGCTTTAAATGAGATAACTCTTTTATCCTGCTGCAGGAGACGTGTTTACCTGAGGGTACTGCATGGTCTCCATGGTGCTTTCAAAGGCCGAGCGCAAAGAAGCAAAACTGATGAGCACATCCACATCAGGGTGCTTCCTCATGGCATCGCTCATGTTTTTATACACTGGGATGAGGATCTCTTTATGGCCCCAATAAAATTTCTGTTTGTGGTCGCCACTGGAGGGCGACCAAGAACAAAAGTATTCATGACACACCCAGCTACAGAAGGTTCTTCTTCAAGAATGAAATGTGCAAGAAGGAGTATCCTTACGTGAAAGGGTAGATCAGGGCAGAAACAGATGGCTCTTCTCTGGAGCAAACATAGTCAAAGTCCAGCATGCCCTGCACTGCTCTAGTCTGCATACCCCACACCAGAGCTTTGGTGTGTTTGGTGAAAAGGGTCGAGGCCTTGGCTAAGAGGAAAGAAATCACTCAGAGATAGAAACTGGTCACTTAAAATGTTGTAAATGTGTTTAAGCAATACATTTTATATGGAAGTTGTTGTTTTTTTTTAAGATAAATTTTCCTTGTATGACACTGTGAGTATGAGCATTATTGTTTCAATATTGTAGTTTGCTCTTGCTGTCATAAGAGGGAGCCCCAACACTTTAGCTTAAGAGTGGTGGTACTTTGTGATGAGATGTTATAGCTGAAAAATTTAGGATGCAAATGTTTTTACTGTGCAATGGGGTGCAAGTATACTCACTAACAGAAGCTCCAGTTTTCACCTTCTTAGCTGGTGAGCCCTCAACTTTAGCTTTGTTTTCTGAAGAGTCTTTTCTTCTGGATGTTGGAGTCTGCAAACAACAAAATGGGGAGGGGAAGCTCTTGTCCTTTATTCACTGCAAACGCAATGATGGAGCAGAGATACGTCAGGCCTTCAGGTTATTCGATAAAACACCACCTGCACTGAACATCCATTCGAAGTTCTGCTATTTTGCACGTCTGCCATCGGCTTTCCGAAGAATGACTTGCAAATTTCAGACTAACCACCTTTGAGTTCAGCCTAAACTAAAAATTTAGTTTAGGTCTAAATCATTCATAGAAATAACTTTAAAAAATATATTTTTTAAGTGCATATCTCATGATTTTTTTTCAATGTATATTTAAGGCAAACTAAGCACTGTACACACACATGTGTAAGCACTTGCACACTCACTTTGCTGAAATCCTTCACTGTGCACATTTTTAATGGAAGCCTCAGGGGGAAACTGCACGGCTCTGCTGACTAGACTTACAACTGAGTAAGAACGGTGCACAACCTCTACACTATTCTTACACAATAGAGCTACTGGGCTTCAGATAACCTGATTCACTAAAAGGACAAGACAGCAGGAGCTAAAACAGAGGCTGCTGTGCCAGTCCTCCTTTCACCAAACTATATATCACAACTGGAAGCTGATTATTTAAACACTGCACACTGTGGGCCAACATGGCTGAGTTGCATGTCATACCGATGTGCTGCTGCTAGAGTTGAGGAGAAAGTTGGCGGTGTGGGCAGCAACGGGAGGCTGATTGGGAATTGGCCGGTGACCCAGAGCCATGCCAACAATGGCAGTCATGTGCGTTTCTGTGCCAAAGACATGAATCGGGATTCCGGTGGTTTTTCCTGTGTGGGAATTAGCATCAAAAGACAATCAGCTGGTGTTGGCAGAAAGTTTTTGTATAAAAAAATTTAAACAGCAGAAAAAAAAACATACCAACTTCTCCCATCACTCTGAGGCCCTCTTGATAGTTGGGGCCACCGCGGCGGACAAATATAGTGACTTCATGCTCCTTAAGTGGCCCCTGATAGTCTCTAATAGCTCGAACAATTCCCTGAATAAGACATATATACTTGTGGTGACTAATTTGAGACAGACAGGTAATAAAAATTTACAAACAGAAGAAAATGTTTCTTATTATACAACAAGTCTATGGAGGGGCAAAATTACCAAAATTTAAGGAATAAATGAATAAACAAATAAATACTGAAATGAGTCGATAATTAAAATTGAAATCATTAAAAAGTTGAATAAATATGCAATAGCTATTATACATTAATGATATAAGAATTAACATAAAGCACACTTTATAAACAACAATGTTGTTAATGTTCACAATGCCAAAGTGTTTTATAATTTGATTATCTTATAGTTATATGTGACAACACATCATTAATTTATTTGATCTGTCAACTTAACCAATCAAAGTCACAGAGCTATAATCACCCAACTCAAAATAATTAGACTCAAGTTGATTTGCTGTGCAGGTTTAATATCAGACGCTAAGTGACACAGTCTGTGTTATTTCCAGTTGTGCATCACGATGCAGGTAAGATTTTTAGACTAACTAAACTTTGAAGGAAATAAGATTTTAACATAAAATGATTTTTTTTAATCCACATGATTGAATTACAGTTACTGAGTTAAATTTTATGGTTGGCATGTTTAAAAATATCTTTTAAAAAATTATCTCCATACCATTGAATTTTATTATTAGCATTTCATTTGTGTAAATTTTTTCATGTGGTAAATTTATTGGATTACGGTACTACCAAAAGTAAATGCAAATAAAGTGGCTATATTAAGTTGACCACAATTACTTAATTATTCATTAATTGCCATGACTTCTTGTTTCCTTGGGTGCATATTTTATGTGACACATGGACCTATTTCTTTTAAACACTCTTCAGAAATGGAAAGACAGGAGAACAACCCATTACAGCCTGGGGCTCAGCAATACTGTACCTTAAATGTTGCTGCTACATTTGTGAAGTTTGCAATGCTTCCACCGATAATCAAAACCTTTCCTGGAATTTAATAAATATGTTTAGATCACAATAAAGAGGAATGTTACAATTCATGTATTATAGAGAAACCTGACATTCCCCTACCATCAGGATGCTTCTCTCTCGTCATCAGAGACAGGATGGTCTTTGCGTAGTCGTAGGTCTGCTGCTCGCTTGGCGCTCCTGAATACTCCCCATAATTGGCCAGCTCGTCGACTCCACCCAGGTCACAAATTGTATCACTGGGAGTTTTTTTTAACCACAAAAACAAAAGCGACTTTTCTTAGCTCAATTTAAGAAAATAATATGTGCATTGAAAGCGTTTCCATCGGTTTGGATCCCGCACTGCACTGTAAACACATAAGACAGTGCACTCAGGGAGTAATTAGTTACGGCTGATATGTCAGCATGTTACGCTTTTGATCCTCCTCAGCAGATGGAAAACCACCGATTCCTCCTGAGTGTTTCTAAAACAGCAACATTTAGAAATCTCATTTGGCAGACAGCTGATTGGGCAGTCTGAGTGGCTGAACCATGAGCTGCCATGCTGTCCTTATTCTTTTATATGGGTATGTGTAATTCACTGAGGACAAAGTTTGGGAACAATAAAGCCAACCAGGAGAAACGTTAAATGATTTATGAAAAGCATGTAGATTCTGCATTCTTGTCATGTAGATTTACAGTAGGTACCTGTACACGACTGAGGCACCTCCTCCAGCCACCATGGTCCAGATTCTGCCTCGAGGATTCAACAGAGTCAGTTTGAGACTGGCACCGCTCTTTGCATCAAGATCAGCGATGTAGGCTTCCTGAAACACACAAAGAAATGATCAATACCTAAAGTTATTCCTACTTGAAGCAAGTAGTTAGATTTATCTCTAATTAGATTGTGGCCAACACAAGCACCGATGACAGTCGATGCGGTGGACATCTCCAGTTGTTTGTGACAGTCTGGGTCACAGCTGGTGCTTCTGGGTAAAAAAAAACTAGCTCCTAATCAAAGACACCCACTGTGCCTGGTTTCTGCTCTCATCTCACAGCAGGCCAATTAGTCCAGACCTTCTGCTTCACAGACAGACGTGCCTTCAACATGCGTCAGCCAAATAAAAGAAAAAAACACCACTACATTAACCATATTTACTTTGTTTGTTAGAAAAACTGAATTGAAAATTATAATTAAAAAAATATCAGGTATGAAACCAAAACTGCATAGGTACAACTTGAGAGGGGGAGACAAAAGCATAAACTTTTGACCCTTGACCAAAACAAAACATCTATGAGAAACTTCCTCCCAGTAGATATGAATTTCTGGAAATATATAAGCAAATGTAATAACATTAGATTAATTAGATTGTAGGAAATTACTTTGAATGATCAAAGCAGGTACATAGCATCCCCAAGGGGATAAAAATTGACAAAAGGTCAAAGTAGCAAACAGTTCAGTTTTGTGCACAAAATAATCGGGTAAAAAATGACCAAAATAGCAAAGAAGCGAAATGATCAGTATATGATAAACAAACAAATAAACATCCTCTTTTTGATTAACAAAAGTCAGGAGTAAAGCTGAGTTCTAAGCAATGGAAAAATTTCTACTCAGCTGTAGCTCATTGCTTTCATTAGAGACAAAATTGATCAGAATAGTTATAACTTTATTAAAGGTTACTGACAGATGGCCTATTCAATATTTTGAGTAAATCTAATTTGAAATGATGAGACAGGGTTCTATAACGCTGTTCAGATTACTGATTTCCTCGTTGTGCCTCCTGCTTGACATCCTCTACCGATGTTGCCCCTCCTCACCTCGGGGTAGGCCTCCCTGCCGAAGGGGGGCGGGAACTCCACGTCACCCCACTTGGATTTGCAAATGTAATCAGCAGTTGCGTCAATCTTCGCCGCCATGTCCAGCACATACACGCCATCTTTTGTCACCACTGACACGAGAAACAAACACCATGTTAAGATCTATAATTTTACTATTACAGCTGTGGAGACCGTCTGGGTCAACAGAAGGAACCTTCCTGTTGCCCCAGCAGGAGGCATGGAAGGAGTGAAGATGAGGTGGAAGTGGCTGGTTATCAAAGCAGCAGCGCAGCCACATCAACATGAACAGCTGCCACAGGGCATGTACTGTTGCCCAATTACTTCATTAGAAACACAAGCTGCCTTCATCAAGCAGGACGGGTCTGAATTATTTAATGTTTTCTTTCCTGGATGTTAAGAATTGGCAGAATCTTCTGTTTTAATAAGAAATACTGTTTTCATCTGCAGTTCCACTTTGATGTCCTCTTTCTAATTATAAAATTCAATAGCATATTGATGAACCGGCGTGGGAATAAAGCAAAGGAAGCATTTATGATAGCTTTTACAGATAAGCCATGCAGACATGGACATATTTTTTGCACCCCTGGTAAGGATCAGCGAAAGCCTTTAAATTAGTTAAACCTTTACTGCAGTAAGATGTTCTCAAACTGAAAAAAAACATTTTATTCTATTTTTAGTTTGACTACATCATTTCCATGAAAAAAAACACATCTCTACAAAAGCGGCCAACAGAGTTAACCAGATCTACATGTTTTTGCAGAACTGGATCGATGAAAACCTACCCAGAGGGTTGATCTCCAGGTATGTGAAGAAGAGATCCTCATACAGGTTGAAGAGTCCAACGATGAAGCTGGCAAGAATCCTGCAAAAGGATGACGATAAAGCAGATTTCTCCTTGTACATGATTTCAATAATCAATGCAAAGATTTATCTTTCATTTCCTAAGCCGTTAATTCTTCTTTTATAACATAAAGCAATGTGCGAGTATTTTTAATCGGCTCTATGTTCTATAAAGAAAAACTGCAAAAGAGATAAATAGAAGCTAGAGCACAAAAAACAAGACGTTCAGATGGCCTTGAAAACTTGCCTGAAATTAAAACATTGTATGAAACAGAACTTCAGCGGCTATAACTGGATACAGTGTGTAAGATTTTACATTCTATTAAATTTTGTGCCTAACTGCACATTTTTGCTTTGCATTTATAAGGCTGGTGTAGAAAGTATTTGCACATCCAAAAAGCTGCTGGTTCATAAATATTTAACATACAAAACAAAGTCACAAAAATATGATGTGTTTTAAAGGCTGAGTCTGTATTTAAACTTTGAAACTTTATACATATTAGGGCTTAAAATTCTCTGTTCACATACATGCATTCTTTATTTCTATATGGAAATGACTCATCTGCAAGTAAAAAATCTAATGTACAAAACAGAGCATGTGCATGGAGTCACATCTCCAGGATATGCAATCCAACACACCCTGTTTAACAGTTAGAATCGCCTCGTAAATCAAAGAGACACACTGTAGCACACATCACTAAGGGTTTGCGAGGATCAGCAGAATGAGAAACAGCCCACCTGTAAATTAGATGCAGGCACATTTGATTTTCCTCCACCATCACATCTCAAAACAGGGAGATGGAGGAGGAGGAGGAGTTAGGGGGTCGGGTGGGGGGGCATTTTGCTGCCCTCTCCTGCCTGTCAGTTCAGCAGGCAGCTCAGAGATTTGTAACCACAAAAGGTCCTGGGTGAAAACTGGAACAAAAACCCTGAG
Source organism: Xiphophorus hellerii (assembly GCF_003331165.1). Classification (NCBI taxonomy): domain Eukaryota; kingdom Metazoa; phylum Chordata; class Actinopteri; order Cyprinodontiformes; family Poeciliidae; genus Xiphophorus; species Xiphophorus hellerii. The sequence goes on from NC_045687.1 coordinate 6,752,261, forward strand.
CGACTCTGCCTCAACCACGTCGGCCTCTGATGGGAAGGGCAGAAAAATAGGAATCCTGTTTTCAGTCTGAAGTGAGTGTTTGGGCAGGGGAGTCGAGATAGGGCCGGCGGAGTGCTTTCAGGGGTTGCTTCTTCAATGTCAGCCAAGACAGTGAGTCCAGCCAGAATCTGCTGTCACGAGAGCGCCGCTGAGGAGATGAATCGGCAGGGGTCAGGGGTGAGGGGGAGACGTGCCACTGTATCCTTTCCATAAAAAAAAATGAACGTGCTTTGAATGTTGCTGGGACACAAAGAAAGGCTGTGGGTGGAGGCTGATCGAAGAAAGGCAGAGCCGAGGAGGAAAATGTCATTTGTTTAATGGAACCACACACCCATTCGTTCCTCCTTCCTGGCATTTACTCCTAATGTCAGAGTGTTGGTCGTCCATCACTCGCATTTTGTTTTTTACACACAATAGTTGTAATAAGTTTTAGAGTACAGTGATGGAATTATTTATTAAATCCAGATTGTTATATTTATTAGTATTTTTTCATACTTACGCTTTCTTGTCATTGGGAGCCTTAGTCAGCAGTTCTCTCTTCACCCGATCTTCACTGATCTTTTCATCCACCCCAATTAGCAGCTTTTGTGCCTTGGCGTCCACGTCTCCGACATCCACCCCTCCCTCGTGGTGAAAGAGGACGTAGTCTCCCTCTCGGGCAGCATAAATGCACACGTAGAACTCCTCTGTCTGGAGGATAGAATAGAATGCAAATAAAATACAAACACCCTTCGTTGTCTGACAACAAAGACATGTCTGTGGAACAGCAGAAAAGTGACAGGCAATAACAGCAAATAGATAATAAAAAAAAAAAATAAAGAATAAAAATTCTGATGGGTGAAGTATTGGAAGAATTTCATCTGGGAAATTTGTTGAATTTTGACATGAAAAATATGTAGGATTCCTGACTTAGGCAGTCAAAAAGAGTCACAGGTCCAAGATGGCTGGCTTACCTGCTTATGAGGAACAAATGGCTCTATAAGGAAGTTTTTGAGAATGCCTTTTGCTTTTCCCACCTGTAAACCAGCAACAGAACAAAATTAATGCACTGACATAAATTCTCAGTGATTGCAAAATAACTAAGGCGATTTCACAGACTGTAGATAATATATGTTTGATCCCTTTATTTATTTGTTTTCAGACTGGAGTAAAGTAACCAAAATCTAACACTTGACTGAAGGAAATTGACATTATAGAGAGAGAAAAAAAAAACAGAAAAACTTGTCATGTAGAGCCACGGGCACATTTCATTTGGGGAAGCTGTCATGGTTCCTGTTAAAGGCCAACAGGCAAAAAGCCTAATAAGGGACTGAATGAGAGAAGAAAAGAGAGAAAGAAATGCCATTTCAAATAATACAGCGAAAAGAAGAAGTGGATGATCAAAAAAGGATATAAGATTGAAAACCTGACATGGGACCTCAAGCCCAGACAGATAAATGAGGTGCCTCAGAGTAACAGAATGCAAATTATCATAAATAAATGTCAACTGTAAGCAAGAGCCATAATTTGCCAACATTAATGAAAAAGACTGAAAATTAAATATTAAAACCCAGCTGGGGCAAATATAGAGTATTGTAGAAATCTGGGGATGTATAATAAACATGATATAACCCAACATGCTCTTCACAACACAACATTTATTCTTATTTACTGGCACTGACAGTTTCATCTGATCTGTGAGGAGACTTTATAGTCTAATGGTGGCTGGACAAAAACACTCTCCTTTATTTATCCGTGAAACAACCTATTCCCTAAATAGACCCGTCTTGGTTTATGAGGCAGAGCAGCATCTCAGAGCTACATTGATGGACTGACTACTGCTTCAGCGGCAGAGCTCGCCTCAGCTGACTGGACTGATTTAATACCCGCACACAAACACACATATGGATACTAAATTTGAAAATGTGCTAGTGTAATACAGGGATGGTAGACAAAGAAAAGAAGAAGAAGAAAGGCATAGTAGAAAAATTGATGGGTGAGAGTTCAGGAGTATGTTTAAATGGAGGTAATTAGTACGGGTGCATGACGTACCATCGTCTCTTTCATAAGGCGTGGCTTGAGCCACTCTTTGACCCCGTTCAGGTCCAGATTGACGCCAACCAGACCGAGCTTCCCTCTCCTCTTAATCAGCTGGTCTGGCTTAACAACGAGTCTCTGCAGGAGGAAAACAAAACACTATGAATGCAGGGAGCAAGCATCAGCACTGATGGTGTTACATCATAAACACAAATAGTTGGAACTATTAAAATCTCACTGTAGAGGCAAATTTAATAGAATCAATCTTAAAATACCCAAGGATTCAAACGTAGTTGTCATGTGAACACGTTTAAAATCAAACAAGAAATTTCCTTTAGTATTCTCTGATCTAATAAAGCAGTAAAGTAGTCCAATTTCCACAGAGATGTTTGGAATGTGGGATATTGTTTTATAGTAACTGTGTCACAGCATCAGGAAAACAACTGATTCCTGGATATTGTGATACTAGCTCCAAATTAACCAACATTTTCAATTCATCTGACTCTATTTTTCTTCTTTTTCCCAACATTATAATATTCCCTCCATATTCTGTGAGTTTTAGTATGCAAGTTACTAAACATAAACATCTGGAGTGGGCATTGAGAGCAGATAGAGTCCATCTAGCTGGTCAAATGTAGTAGAGGTAGAGAGTTGGAATACAAAACAACTGAAATATCCTACCATAATTTGAATCCAAACATAACATTGCAATTGCATTAAAGCAAAAATGTAGATTCCCCTGATGAGACTGATATATTATACAGCTCTGTTTACATCTCAAACTTGCTCTAAACATCTCCAAAACTTAATTTGTAACCTTTCCGCTGTTTCTTTATCTTCACAATGCTATTTGTTTACTAATGTTCTCCAGCAAACCTCAGAGGCCTTAACAGAGCAACTAGATAAAGTTCCACACATGTGGACATGCTAATTAGGCAACTTTTGGTTGCTGTTGATTTTATTTAGAGGTATCAGAGTAAGTAAGTAAGTAACTGAGATCAAAGTTTTGTTAATTATTAAACTAAAATAGACCAAAGACTCAATTTTTGTAAGTGTGTTATAGAATAAGAGCACAGAAATGTATTAACTCACGCAGCTCACAAAAATCACTCAATTATCAAGAAACATTTTCTTCCAAAGCTCAAATTTAAACCTAAACTGCACATGATGTAAATACAAACTTAGACTATATCCCCACCAATCTAGCCCACCCACCTTCTCTTCTAAGTTAAATACAGAGAATGACGTCTGACAGTGGAGTCGTTACTATCTGGGTGCTTGGCACTGAGCAGAGGAAGAGAGGGTTGAGGGTGAAAGTTAATGTGATTTCTTAATCAATTCTAGCAGAGCTGGCATCTCTGTGGATCTGCCCTCTGCATCCTCCTTTTACCTTCCTGATAAAATCCTTCAGTCGTGAGGGAGGTACAGGAAGAATGACCTTTTTACTCTAGATAAGTAACCAAGTAATTAAGTTAACTTGTATAAAGAGCTAGTGACAGTTTTGCTGAGAGGATTGGCCAAGGAGAGGAGGAGAAATCATTCATACTCAGCTATGGAGGTAAAGTGAGGATTTCTCTCCGTCTCCTGGGCTTTCCAGTTTCACTAACAGAGCTGAAGCATCACTCTCTTCTCTGTGATTTCAGCTAATGAGCACCAAGTGACCACTCTGCTGTCAGCCTGAGTAATTGTCTCCATAAAGCAGAGATCGTTCTCCAGCTTTTCCCTCATTTATGCTCCAGACGTTTAATCATCTAAAGAAAAACATCGTCTACATGTATTTTAGTTCAAACGAGCTCTGCTGTCTCACCTCTGTGAGCAGCCATGGGTGTTCCTGCGCCAGCCGCTGAAAGTCCGTTTCGGTTGTCACGTTGGCGTAGCGGAACCTGTTCTGGACTGGCGCCGATGTGCAGATATACTTGTAGAGATACTCCTTCCCCGTCTGCTCTGAGATGGCTTTGGCCGACATGACTGCTCAAGATGGTCTTGTCTGGTGGAGGGCGGTGCGGAGAGGGGTGGACGAGAAGATAAACAGATAAATAATGAGATAAAAAAAGACAGAGGTCTTTTTTTATCTCATTATTTATCTCATTATTTATCCTATCCACAAAGCAAAGAGGCTTTGTGGATAGGAATTTTTATACTACAATAAACAGAAAATGTATGCAAGTTTAGCTTAAAGAATGCGTGTACGTGTCTTTTTTTCTGTTCGAATTACCAGACATTTTTAATAGCAAAATTGCAGGAATATAGCTCAAAAATTTGTTCTGTCTGGGATAAAGTCCTCAAAAATAGAGAGAAAAGTGAAATAAAATGTAGAATCAGAACCACTGGAAGCCCACATTGTTTCTGAAAAAGCCACATCTGATGCAGGCTGATACAAATTCCCTAATCTGTTGACGTTCATGCGATGTTGCAGGGATGTTACCACTCATCACAGAAAATAACTTTATTTGTAAACTACATTGGCAACTATGGATCGTCTTCTTTCCACTTCAAAAATATGAGCTGTATTGTGTTGGTGATGCTGACCATAACATGCAGATAAAACGCATCAAGTTTTGTGGTTGTAAAAAGACAAAAATGTCAAAATGTTTTAGAGATTTTTGTATTGCTGTTACACACTTGTCATACTGGTCAAGCAGCCATGGCAGTGGGAAACCAAACAGCAGCAATAAACAAACAGCAAATGATGTTAAAGCAACAGTGTTGGGGTGTGCTGTGGTGGCGCAGGGGTTAAACACAACCCACATATGGAGGCCTTAGTCCTCGACGCGGCTGTCGCAGGTTCGAGTCCCGGCCTGGAGACCTTTGCCGCATGTCTTCCCCCTTCTCTCATTACCCACTTTCCTGGCAATTAACTATCAAATAAAGGCCACTAGAGCCAATAAAACCTAACCCCCCCAAAAAAAACCAACAGTGTTACACCAAACCACAAACTAACAAGAGCAATGGATGGCAGTCTGCTTAATCTAATATCCATAATTATTCCAAATCCAACATGCACCATGTCGCTAAAGCAGTCCCCATGAAATGTTGTGTCTGTGCACACCTGCTAGAGGCTGGGAATATCATATTTTAGTTTTTGAAAAAAAACTAAAATATGTTTGCTTTTATATCATCACAGTCCAAAAAAAATACTGAAATGCTGAAAAGTTCAAAGTTAAAAACGATGGTCTATTTGCCTTTACCAAGACATACATTCACACATTCCTAGTAAACGAAACAACCCAACTGAAAGTCCAGTTGCTGCATCATTATTCAGCTGTGCTGTGCAGGTGTTTTCCCTGGCATGTAATATTTGAAATCTAAATGCAACAGTACCTCATTGTTACCATGGCACTGTACATGCAAAGCATTAATAGAGATAGCTAAAAAAAATATATTTACATGTTTTCCTTTGTGTCATCATGAATCGTGCAACAACCAGACAATGGACTTACTAAAGCGGAATCTAACGTGATCAGCCGGCGTTTGTTTGGTCTTTTGGTACTAATGAGGTGATGGGTGGATATTTGCTTGTTAAACAGTCACATCCTGCTGAGGCTTCAGCAGCTACACGTCTTCACCCTGTAAGAGCTCAAGCTGATCTGATGTGAACCATTTTAACACCATAACAGTGAAATCATGCAGGTCAGACAACTTATAATTAGTTGCTATTGGCATCCAGTTTATTTCAGCTTGTGACGTAAGTAAAATGACACATAAAATCACAAACCAGTAAAAGCATCTATAAATTTTACTGCCGAACGGGTGAAGATGTGACCGTTGCACTTTGCAAATACGTTTTGACCACTGACATAAAGTTTCCAACCTTCATGTGTCATAACAGCACTGCAGTTTCAATTTCATAAAAGCTGAACTTGTAATAAAGTCGAACATTAAGAATTTTAAGTCTCCCAACAAGGTGAAGATCAGACACAACATGAATTATACTTTTAGGAATCCTAAACAACGACCAGTTTACGTTATAGTATAAAAATATGCAGGTATTACACTGGAAATACTCTTGTAGGTTCAAGGTCGGATGAGCTTTTCCTTTATATTAAATTAAATACAATTATATAATTCAATAATTAATACACTAGTTATTCTTCAAGCTTTCCTTCTATTGGCTATGGCCCAAAAACTGATATATTTTTTTTATTATTATTCATTAAATGCATAAAAAAACTAAAAAAAAAAAAGTATTCCTTGTACATTCAACTACCAAATACAATATTTGATGAAATATGCAATTTAAGTTCTTTACTATTACTATTCAAATGAGGTGCCTTTGCATTCATGTATTTGTATATTCAGAATATCATATATTTTCATTTTCTATTGGATTCAAAACAATTATCTCCATCTGGGAACCTGCAGCACTGTTTTCCTGAGTGGCATTATGTTGTTAAATGTAAATAAGCCAAAAAGAATACTTATGTTATGTGTAAAGCTTGAGTTCACAAAATCTAAATTCCTGGGAGAAGTCCAGCATTTGTCATTGGTCTGTAAAAGCCTGGATAGTGTCTCTAATAATTATGCCACTAAATCAGTGTTACATATGTTATAAATTAGCTGTTAAACTTCCACAATTATGCTAAGGTTATAGTAATAATCATATTTTGGAGTTGCTGTCAATGTTTGATAAAACTGCTAGGATTTTTTAAATTTTTTTTACCGTTTTATTCACCATAAATCTCTGATTAGTCTGCCCTACTAGGTTCCCAAGGCCATTAGATATGTTATCACGACTTGCACTTTTACTTACTTATAAGGGCTGCACTAATTAGCATTATCACAGAAAATGACTTTATTTGTAAACTACATTGGCAACTATGGATCATCTTCTTTCTACTTCAAAAATATGAGCTGTATTGTGTTGGTGATGCTGACCATAACGTGTAGACAAAACGCAAAGACTGGCAACCATCTCTTTCTATGCATTTCATTAGGCTGAAAGCCCTGATGTCTACTCTCAACTGTTCCCTCTCCTCTGCAGCTCTGGCAGTCATTTCTTAAATGGATTAATATGACAGCCAAGGACCGCTCTCATTATTGATCACTGTTGTTCCAGAGTCACCACAGAATGGGTTCCAGGCCAGGATGATGTTTAATCCAAAACTGGGTTTTCATTCATCTTGCAATTTATTCTCTGTACCTGGGCTGTCAGAGGAGGAAAAAAAATCACTACTACACAGCCAAAATAACACTGGTACAAATGGCAGACAGTAATAGTGTCTCTCAAAATAGAGAATGACGGATGGTTGGAGAGGATGCACAAAAAGGGATGATGCTCAAGAAAAGAAATGCCCCAACAAACTTGTACAGGGAAAGCTGTGTGGTGGGGGGAACAAAGTCAGGCACCGTTTCAACTGATTTAATCAACTTGTTTCATTAGTTTGCAAAAGCAAAAACAACTTATTATTATTATTATTATTATTATTATTATTATTATTATTATTATTATTATTATTATTATTATTATTATGTTTAAACTACGTGCTGGATAAAGTAGATTCGCTTTAAATCTGGTTTAATGTATTTTCTTAATAAAAAAAAAAAAACAATCCTGAGGGACACTAAAATGAAGAACAAATACAGATTTAAATGTCATTGTTCAAAGTTTTACCTTGTTTTCTTTCTTTCACTGTGGTAGACGTGATGTGTGGAGATCCTCGGCAGTGCTGCTCCACTCTCCGCCAGCGGAACCTGTCTGGTCTGAGAATAAAGCTTGCTGTCAGTTACCCCTCTACCTCTCTCCTCATAGCCTTAGCTGATGTTTCCTGGCTTCTGATTGGCTCATCCCACCAGCCCGTGTTGTTGCATTCACATACTGTAGGAAATTTCATAACAGGGCAAATATTTTAGTTGGAGCTTTTACATGAAATAAATGTAGATTACGTGAAAACCAAGAGGTATAAAAGCAGTTGTCTCATTTTTATCTTAGAATTCAATACATTTGTATTGTTTGATTGCGAAATTGATAGCTTGTGTCTTTCAATAAACTGGAATATTATCGAAAACTTCTCTAATTTCAGTAATGCTGTTCAAAATGTGAAACTTATTGGAAATGGATTCCTTACACAAAGAGACACATTTCAAGCATTTAAATTCAGACTAATTTTGGCTCGTATTTAATAAAAACTAAAAATATCCCGACACAGCTCCCCATACAATCCCTGTGGAAAGTTTACACTAGACCTCAAGCAGCCGAGATTCTTTCCTATGCACCTTTTTCAGAATTTGCTTGTCTTTATGGAGGCTGATAGCGGTATGCTGAACAGGCCATAGCAATATTACATAAAATTGTTTATCTTTTAAAATGGCCTTATATGGCTTAATTTTCAAAGAAATTGAAATTTAGGACTCATTAGCTGTCTGCATAACCATCAGAACCACCTAAAATATATCACTGCATGCCATTAACGAGTTATTTTTTAAAACTTTCTGATGTAAAATTGAGATTTATTTTTTAGATGGAAATACATATTTTACATGCACATTTCTCTCCAAATTTATTTCTAGGCTAAATAATTATACTCAATGTATTGCACTGAAGTTTAATGCTGGACTTTACAAATTAATCAAATTATTTAACATTTTGAAATAATTCAAAAGTTTGACTTTGCTTTACAATATTGGTTCTTTCATTAAAGTTACGGTAATGGCCTAAATTTTAACAATCTCCAAAATTTCAAATTACTTCTGCAGAAAAATACATAAATATCAGGTTAGAGTACATGAAGATAACATACAAAAAAAAAATAAAAATAAAAAATAAACCCTGCTCGGTTTTATTGGTCTTCTTTGCCACATCACTACCTCCATACACAAGCGTTTACTATTTTCGCAATTGCAGTTTGAAGCCAATAACCATAGGACAAATCCTTGGCCTAGAATTGACCTAAGCACTTGCATCATCACAGGTAAAACTGAAGGACTCATACAAAAATAAAAAGGCCTCAAGAAGCAAGTTGGAAATAGATGTAAAACATCTCGTTTTCATGTGCCCGTATTTTTACTCAAAATACTGTCATACTGTATAAGCTTCTCGAACAGAAATCCTTCTAGCTGCTTTTCCTCGGTTAATTTGTGCCATCTGCTGGCTTATTCTTCCAACTGCAAGAGCATAAAGTAAATTTTCATCTGCAGGTAAAATTGTCCAGTGTGTGAGGCATAAAAAAATCTATTAACTGCACCCAGACTGTTACAGCAAAGCATGTTTCTCTTTATTGAGTGTACAAAACAAGTGCAAAAATAGTGATTCATAAGAGCTACACAAAGTAGAACTTCAGGAAAATTACAGTTAAGCCTACAAACCAAAAAGCAGGACATGGAAGTACTCTTCAAAGAGGATTGCGCAGTAGAAAAGATTGCAAAACGTTGGCAGACGCACAGCATTTCATAAGCAACAAATGCAAGCTGCTGAAAAAAAAATGCCAAGTTCGTCAGCATTCTCCCTCTGAAGCTAAGCACAGGCCAGAGATTTACAAGGAAGAATCTCTACAACTGACATTGAATCTAACACTTAATATGCAACTTTGGTCCAGAAGCTAATCACCATTACTTCCTAAGCTGCACAAACACGCATACTGTAGAATTATGAAACTATGGCAAAAGAAACAGAGCTATGTTTAGCACATTAATCCAGTAATTTATGGAAAACAAACCAGTGATGCATGCAATCAGAGTATCTAGTGTGAACATTGCAGTATGCAGAAGAAAGCCTAGGTTTTGAAAATACACTGTGATGCTGTGGAAGGAGGCTATCCTAGGAGAAACTGCAGCTAACAGGACAGCATGATGAAAAAAAAATACTGAACCAATAACGTGCCCAACTCTGTCTAAGGCATCTTGGGTTGTGGTGCAAATCAACATTAAAAAGGCACATCGTTTGTGGATTTAGGATGGCTACAACTGAAGCCCTAAATGCTGCACAAACAAAAACCAATCTTTCACAAAGTAAGCCTTAGTTTTAATTCACCAACCACACCCCTGACACACAACCGTTTCCATCTACAGAATAGCACACTTCTTCGTCTTTTTCTTTTCTGGTTCTTTTTTAGGTGACTGCTGCTCCTCCTGCTCCTTGCATCCGTAGAAGCTGGAGAAGCAAGTCGCAGCACAGATTGACTCTCTGAGGCTGAGCATCCACCTTCCTTCACCGTAATATCGCAGCGAGCCGAGCTCCATCTCTTCGACCACCTCGCCTTGAGGCAGGGTTAGGATTTGGAGCAGATCTAAGCCCGTTTGAACCGGCTCCACATCCTTCGCACAACCCAGCGTAACGTGGGCACGGCTTCCGACAGGCAGAGACGCAGATCCGGGAACATCTGCCTCCGACTCCTTTTCTGTATCCGCTGGCCAAAGCTTGAGCTGCTCATCGGTGAGGGACACTCTGGCACCAACGGTGCGAGGGGTGACAAAGAGAGCAGTCAGCGACAGCTCGAACACAGAACTGTAGGACTTCTTAATCACCTGGAGCATTCACAAGGAAAATAGCACAAGATTAACGCCAAACACAGATATTTCTCTCAGTTATATGGAGTTAAAAGTTGTTTCTTACTGGATTCTTTGCATACTCGCTTGCACCATCTGCTTTCCCATAGTCACAGAACTTTGTAGTGCAGTGGAGGATTCCCTTGGTCTCAAAGTACTGCTCCAGATCCACCTCCTTCTCAGCTTGTCCTGTGACTGAAATTAAGAGAAAAACAATTTCATTTCAAATCAAAAACACCAAAAATAATCATCTTAAAGTCAGTTTTACTGACACTCACAGTCAGTAATGTGTTTTTTGAAGCCTTCCAGGGTGTCCAATGTTTTCAAGAAGTCCATTGCTGTGCACCCAACCTTGTCCTGTACTGAAGAGAAAAGAAACCAGCCGAAATAAAGAGGAAGGGATGTTTCATTGAGTGGACCCTTCATTGCATCCAGGTGGGCCTCCTCTAGTCCACGGCCAGTCTTCTTTTTCAGCTGACTTAAGTCTCTGCTCCATTCGGTTTGCGGCTCCAAGAAGATGGCGACAAGATTGTATTCCTCTGCAATCTCTCCCAGGCGGGCAAGCCGATCGTGGGTGTGGTTGGTATCATCCACCACGATCAGCACAGAGGACGCCGTCCCATCACAGCAGCGAGCCACTACAGCATCATCCAGAGCTTTGTACCCTTCAGCAGAGGGATTTTCAGGCTTTACGTTGTGGTCATCAGCACAGAAGACGGTACACTGGTCTTTGTAGGCGTCTGCTATGGCTCGTGCCAAGAAGCTTTTGCCACTTCCAGGAAGGCCCCTGAGGACAACAAGCGTGCGAGAAATTCGTAGTACATCTTTCGTTTCCTCGTGTTCCAGGAGGGCAAATGAAAGCGAGTTGGGAGCAGGAACAGGATCTTCCTCCTTTTGAAGCTCTGGTTCTTTCTGCACAGATTTAACAGCTTCAGCTTCTACTGTCGGTTCCTCAGGAATAACAGATTCAGACTTGACTTCTTTCTGAGTTGGGGCAGGTTCCCCACTTTCGCCCAATGGCACCTTCTCCATTGCTGCTGGTTCTGCCAGCTTCTCAGCTGAAGCTTCAGTCACCACAACCGTTCCCGCAACTACTTCTTTTTCCATCTTTGTCTCCACTCCAGTGGGCATTTTATCCTCCGTCTTCACTTGTTCTGGTTCTGCCTCTTCTTTGCTGGTTGGCTGGGTTTCAACTGGCTTCTTCACGGCTGGTTCAGGTACAGTATCTGCTGGTTTCTTCACGGCTGGTTCGGGTACAGTATCTGCTGGTTTCTTCACGGCTGGTTCGGGTACAGTATCTGCCGGTTTCTTCACAGCTGGTTCGGGTACAGTATCTGCCGGTTTCTTCACGGCTGGTTCGGGTACAGTATCTGCCGGTTTCTTCACAGCTGGTTCGGGTACAGTTTTCTCTTGTGGTAGAGTTTCTGCTGGTTTCTCTGGCTCTGGTTCAGGGGTGGTCTCTGCCATATGGACTTGTACAGGCTCTGCAATATTCTCTGGCACAGGATGCTGTTCTAAAGCTGCAGCTGGGTCAGAGACCTTTACTGATGACTCAGCTGATTCTACTGGTGCTGCTGGGCAGGGCACCGACTCCTCTTCTGGTTTTTTCGTGTCGCTTTCTTTATTTTCCTGCATCACATTTTCTACCACAACTGGCTTTTCTGTTTCTTGGCTTTTCACCACCGGCTGGTCAACTTCTTCCACAGCAGCTGGTGGATTCTCAGGCTCGGTGGGTTGCACCATTGCTTCTAGTTTTGCCTCTTGTTCCATTACTGTGTCCTCTTGATTTTGAGTTGCTGGCACATCTAAAACCTCTTTTTTGTCTGTATCCATGATTGGTTTAAAGTCCAATTTTGCACACAACCAGGTACCTTAAAGACATAAATAAAATCAAAGCATTTAGGTTTACAGAACATTTGGAAATTAAATTAATTCATGTAGGAATATTCAATGAAACGACCTGAATGACAAAGTAACTGAATATGGTTATAATGTTAGTTCTGTAAGCCCATACTCTGGTCAAACAGGAAGTTACTCCGTACCAGCGTTTTAAAAAGTGAAGTAATAAAGATAAATAGCTTTTAAAATTCAAATCTTTAGAGACAGTGCAATTATGTTGAATAATATTTCCTACACACTCTAATACAACCTCAAAGCCAAGTTTTGCTTTAGTGTGGCCTTTTTCGGTTCAGTTTTGCATGCAGAAGAAGTGAAAGCAAAAAGTTAGTTATTCAAATTTATATTTACATTTATGCAAGTCAGTAAGTCCTTAGTTAAACGGTTCAGAGAAAAAAACAATGACTGTACTCAAGAGTTGGTACAGAAACGTAGGCTGCCTGAAACCTTGCGAGCAAACAGACAATGGCTAATTAAAGAAATGACTAATTAAAGAAACGGGGTAGTAATTTAAAAAAAAAAAAAAAAACTGGATAGCTTTAGCTGAGTTTAGCTTTACGACGCCAGTAGAAAGTATATGGTAAACTGTATTTAAGCAACCAGAAAGAGGAAGAGTTAAACTGAAGTGAATGTAACAAAGCAATTGCCTAACGCCAATAACCAGTTTTTCCCCCAAAATTGAAGACTTGAGCTCTAAAGACAAATGCAGAACTATGTTTGTAGTTTTTCTCTTTTTCGGTAGAGTAGCAGAAATGGCTAAAGTTACCCTTTTGTTTAAACTGCAATCAAAACCACACATCTGTTTGAGCATAAAGCATTGTTGCTTTTAATATCAAATGTCGAAGACGGCATCAAAATGAAGTTAAATGCTTATTTTAAGAGTTAAAACTGGTAGATTGTGGACTAAAAAGCATTAAGGAACACGTTTTGGTCAGGCAGACGGGGAGTGGCGTGCACTCTCACATTAGCACGCCAGACAAAAACAGTTTAACCCCCCGCCACCCACCTCTTAATTAATCTGCCTGCAACATCACCAGCACCATATTTTAACAGATTTAACGGTAAACCGACAATAAGTCAAACTGTTATATCTAAACATTTCTACAGTAAAAAAAAAAAGAAGAAGAAAAGAAGTGGCTTTTTTTTTTTTTTTTTTTTTTAATATAAACTGCGGATATTTAGCTAACATGTCAGCTTACCAGAAACGCTGCAGTGGAGCCAACTGTGCTGCTGACCACGCGTTTCCCCCTTCTGAGCAGAATGACACGGCAGCGTTGGACCCTGACACGAACCCGCTCGTCTTTTCAAGAGGGGCTGAAAAAAAAAAAGAGAAAGAAACGGAAACTCCCGGGAACGCGCAAATGGGCGTGTCCTTGACCACGCCCCTCTGGACCGGAAGAACAGTGAACGTTTTCCAACCATGATAATTTTACTGTGGTTAGTTTAATCCGCAGTATAAAATATAATTTAATGAACATGTTGTGTATTTCGGTAATACAAGAAAAATATAACTTCACCACACGTTGTTTTTTTTTTTAAAGTGATTACTAATAAAATATAATTCACAAAATTAAATAATAACAAAAACATCTTTTTTAAAAAAGAGTTTTAATACAGAAATGGTACACCTTGCATAATCACAGGGAAAATTGATGGTTAGGTTGGCCATGCCAAAGGTAGCCACCAAAAGGACTTGACAGAGTCTCAGCATTTTATTAGTATGTTGAGAGGAAGAAAACAAAGTGGCAGAAAAAGCAAAACCAGTTCAAGAATATGAAAGAGATGGTGGTTGCAGTCTGATTTAAAAGCCATTACGCAGAGGTATCCAGGATGATCTACAGCTGTTACCTGTAAGAAGCATCTGAAAAGCGCAGGACTGTTGCTGAGGTCCGAAGCTCTCTTTTCAGATGAAAGTTCATTTTGCATTTTATTTTGAAATCTAAGTCCCCAACCCCGGAAAAAGAGTGGTGAGGCACACATGGCTTGAGGTGCTGTAGGAAGTTTCCACAATCAGTGGTGATTTGGGAATCATATAATTTGCTGCTTTTGGTCCACTGTGTTTTTCAAAGTTCTGACTTTGGGCAGCCACGTACCAGGAAATGGTAAATGTGTCCTTTTTGTTGACCTGCTTTGTGGAGAGGCTGAGACCATATCGATGCAGTAATTCATGCAAAACAAGCTCTAGCCAAGACTACACAGACTGTACAGTACATGGAAATGCCTTTCAGTGGGTCAACATTTCTGTATGCAGAATTCAAATTCGGAATAAATAAATAAAAGTACTGTGTGTAATGAACCTGCAAGAGTTTCCTCTTTTGGACTAAATTACTGAATCAAGTAGCTCTTTAGAACTAGGTCAATCAGAACAAAATACTATCCTTCGTAGTTCTCTTTTAGTTTTAGTTGAGTATTTGGTTTTAGCTTGTCTTCATTATAACCCTAACTTATATCATCTTAAAATGTGTTTAAAAAGAAATTCCATCAGAATAAAACAAATCACAAATGATTTTTATTTTGGGATATTTTAAAATTAATGTGCATTCTTGTGCATCTTATACACTGTTTCTGCTAATCTGAAGTACTCTCAGTCATTTATACAGAAGTTCTCAGTAATATAAGTACTGTTATCTCATATGCAAAACTAAAGATGTAAAATACAGCTCTCTTTATAAGACCATCTCGCTGACACAAAGGACAGTTATTCTGGATACATACAAGGCAGTTTCTGTATTGGTCTCTGTCTTTAGATTTGGTTGTGTAACACAACGTGAACAAAAAAGTGAATTAAGTGTTTAAACTTAGTGTGTAATGTCTATACTTCTGTCAGTGCACTGTGCTACCAGTCGTTTTTGTGGAAACATGTTGTGCAAGTTTTTTAATATATAAATATAAACTTTATTTTTTGTTGTTGTGTATCATCTCTTTGTTTCTTATGCCTATGTCACATGAGTCAACAGACTCTTATGAATCAATAAACTCACAAATAAACTCTTATTTATTTTACAAAAATAAATAAGTTTTATCACAGATCCTTCCTCCCAGCAGTTGTAAGATTCTACAAATATTCCTACAATTATTTGCACACTTTTCCATATTCTTGTTAGTAGTCTGTCATTGTTGCACAAATGTACAGATTACAGTTTGTAAAGTTCTTTAATGAGTTCACTCAGTTTGTACATATCATAGAATCAAGCTACCATTATTAATTTGATATATGTATCTCAATGCTTCCATTTCCCTGTCACTTTGATGCCAGTACAACTGAATTCCCCTAGTGAGAGACAATAAGAAGCATTTCTATTCTAATTTATGTAAATTACACCATTCATATCTCAAAGCAGAGGGGAAAACTGGCACAAGCAGTGGATCATTTTGCCTGGCTCTATCTACTTAAGACCAAAAATGGAAATAAAGGGAAAAATATACTTGAAACCTTTTTTTTTTTCTTTTGCTAATGTTCATGGAACAAAAAGGAAACCTAGAACAAACCAAGTCACTTAAAATACAAATGATGAAAAGAACAGTATCTGTCTCCCAGACATTTCTATTTAGACAACAATCTCCAATACTTTACAGAGATATTACACAAAAAGAAATCAATGTAAGGAGCACATCCCTATAAATCTAAATGAGGAGGGGGTCAATTTAACCTTTAAGCACTTCTTAATCAGGAATGATGCTCAGTGTTCAGTCTGATATCCTCACTGTATACAGTGCTTTATGAAGCTTTATTATTGATGATGGGATTGTGAACCCTTTGTTCCCAACATGACCAGAACAGTTCGATAATCACCACACTTTCCTCATTTTTCTATTCTCTCTGGTTGCTCACTGGAATCTTCCTCCTTCTCCTCCTCCTTCTCCTCCTCCTTCTCCTCTTCCTTTTTCTCATTTTGTGAGGATTGTTGCTGTTTTTGCAGCTGTTCCTTTGCTCTATAAAGTGCCTAAAAGGAAAACAGTTGTCTGGTCAGAGATCAAAAAATGCCTTTAAATTAAGAATTTTAAAATTAAGATGGAAAGCATAAGATGACAAAAGAAACCTTTTGGATAGCACTCAGTGCCATGTCATCATTCTCAAGTTCAGCAAGGCTCAAAGCTTTCTCAAAGAAAGATACAGATGACTCAAAGTTTCCCAGTTTCACTAAAACAGCAGAAAAAAAAGAAAAAAAACCACAATGTGACATCGCTTTAAACCATCACCCAAGGATTAAACTGACAGCATTAGCGCTTTTTATTAGTTTAAAAAACAAAAAAGAAGTTCTCAAATTTGGAAACCACTCCCAAATTTTCTAAATGTTTAACAAAAAAAAGTAATTACATTCACACTGTCCAACCAAAACGCTGGCTCTCAACTGCCACATGTCGTCAAACATTTCCTCAGCCACAGCAATAGAACGTAGACCACAGTCTCTGGCATTTTCTGGATAATTGAGCTCTAGATAACAACAGCCCATTTCATGCAGCATCCAGGTATTCTCCAAACCTTCATGAACATAAGGAATCCTCTCTTTCCAGCTGAATCATGACAAAAAGAAATTCAGAAGAAACTGAATTAAGATGTTTTTAGAAACACAGTGTATAGTGTGTTCTTTACTTACAACTCTATGGCTTTTTCAAACTGTTTAGTTTCTGCATAGATGCTACCTATGTTGGCCAGAGCCCTGGATATTGCTTCTGGAATATTGCTGTTTATAAGAAAGATGAATAAACAACTGGACTCTTTCAAAAAAAAAAAAAGCTGTGTTAACTCAAATTGTTTGGTTCTTCAGCTTCTCACCACTGTCTAGCCAAGTTCAGGTCATCCTCATGATGCTCCATTGCTTTATCAAGGTCTCCCATGTCACAAAAAGCATGTCCCAAACAACTATGCAGAAAGCACATCATCTCATCTTTAATAAGGCATTCTTTATCTGACAATCCTTGAACCGTCTTGATTACGTCCTCTGTCTTCCTTAGACTGAATTTTGCATTCCCTGCAGCCAGACCTGCAAATGACAGATGAAAACCAAAATAATTTTACACACATACAAAAATGAAACACAGTGATGAGCTACAGGTTGAACCAGAAGTATGTCCTACAACGAGATATCTCATCAAAGATCCTTGTGAGATACTGAGCCTTCCGAGTGGTTAAGCTTGGTTTGGGCGGTTTGGGCTGACGACTCAATTCTTTGAGGGAAATCGGTTTCTCTTGGCTCCAGAAGTCAGCGCAGTGATTTAGAGACGTGATGCAGTTCTTAATGAGGTCTTCCACTCGTTCTCCATTCTTCGTCACTCCCTTAATCAAATCTGAGTAGGATTGTACAACAACTTTAAAAGAATGTCGTTAAAAGATGAAACATAAATAAAATTCAATTAGAAGAAAATATAAAAGTGGATGAAAGCACTACGTGTGGGCCAACAAAGGACTGACTTCTACATAAAATAACAAATAGACAAACGCAAATGACAGTAGATGGGCAGATTTGCACCTTCATCTTTCAGAAGCTTCTCTAGAAATCCCTTGTGTTGGTAAAACCCTCCCAGTAGTAGTCTGGTGGTCCTCTCATTCTTCATGGGCACTGGACTCCTATCTTTTTTTGTCAGATTTTGAACAACAGCAATGGGCTGCTTCCTCTTTACCAGCAATTTATTGAAAAACAGAAAAGTAGGAAATCAGTTTAAGCACAGATATTCAAAAGTCTCACACCGTTCATATCTAAGAGTACTGACTTCTATTAGTATAGAGAAGGGTGTTGGACAAATTAGACACTGGAAAATAAGAAAATAGTGTTGAGAGTCATGTGTTTGCAACAGAATTAACTGGAAACTAGAACAGCAATCAGTTATAATGGGTTCCTTGCCCGACTTCAAGGTTCCTAGCCAGGTCGGGCGAGGAACCCATTATAACTAAAGATAGTTTCTTCAAGTTCTAGTTTAGCATTTAGTGTGAGCAATTTAATTTGGATTGTCAAAGGATTGTGGAAGATAGATATTAGGGTCTGGAAGAAGGAGATTTGCAAGTTGTTACATCCTGGAGGTGGATGTCAAAAAAACTAGTTGGTCAATATCTAGCTAGTTGTTGAAAAAACTAGCTAAACATTGTCAATATTGTGTTTGTAGTTGGCGGCACAAAGGAAATTGTGGAATTTTTTTATGGTTTCAAAATTATGGGCAATTTAATTTTGTACCTACTTGTGTAGCTACAAAATTAACATATATTGTGCTAGATTTCATTTGGCTCAGAGTCGATCATAGGGGGCGAGATTGGTTTTGGCTAATGCAATATTCATGGCTCTCTGGTGAAAAATATTCCAGACAGACAACTTTTGCACAGTAGTTCATGTGTTGCTCCGCTGGGAGCAGGTGAACAGCCATGCTTTACATTCGCTATTCGTTCCCATGGGCTTGGAACCCTAGATATTAAGATTTTAGTGACGAATGACAGTGTAATTTTTTCCATTCATGCATGTGGGGAGTTTCTCAAAACAACACTGAACCGGTCATTTCATTTTGCACAATGCAGAAGGTCTCCAGGAATCATTTGGAAATGACAAGGTATGAGAATGTGTTACATACCAAAGATGCAGTTAAGGCCAGATGTATTGTGCACATCCTACTATGATGAACTGATTACACTCACATAAGTTGTAGGTTTTACTATTGAGGCTAATGTCACTAAAGTCATACCAAATAAGGTATGACTTATCCTAACATCCTGACACTGGATGTTAGGATAAGGACAAAATGCCAAACAATAAAAACCCTTACGGCAATCTCTTCTTCAAGATACGACAGGTCTCCCATAACTTCCGGTTTGATAAAGGATCGACCTGCAGTATAGTAGAGAGACATTCAAGAAGTTTATAATTTTAGTAAAATTAATATTTAATGAGAAACGAAGGTAAACAGTCACGACTCACTGCCAACGGAGCCGATTAATGCCTCCTCTGCTTTATGGATCCCAAGCCTCCACTCTACCATTTGATGACGAAGCTTTAGTCCTCTGCGGTAAAAAACCAGGGCAAATTCAAATTCACCTATGTAATATAAAGCTTCTGCTTTTTGGTACACTCCCTGAAAAAGAGAGAGAAGAAACATCATCCGGTTAAAGAAGGCTTCAAAGTTGAACAAAAATACATAAAACGCCCGTCATGTTTGATTATTATAGGAAAAGTTTACCTCAGGAAAAAATGGGTCCTCGACGAGTGACGCTTCAGCATCTATGAGAGCATTTTTAAACTGGCCCAACTGAATGTAACACTTGGATCGAGACACAAAGCATTTCTTCTCCTTAGGACTTAGCTCAATGGCCTGAACACACACACAAACTAGGTTATTTTTCAAACACTTTTTAAGAGTTAGCATTAGCAGACTCAATATTCCACTTACCGCAGTAAAGCTGTTGAGAGCTTGTCTATAATTTCTTTTACGATACTTCCACTCACCGTCAGCCTTTAAGGCTGAAGTTTTACTCCTTAAAATTTCCTCTTCGCTGTAGTGCCTTTTTTTGGTTGCCATTTTGACGCCTTTAAACCAGTAAAGGCGTCAACAAACGGAAAGTTAAAAGAAAATGTATCCTAGCAACCACAAACAAGAGTAGGGAAGAAGGCGCCCCCTTGTGGCCTTTTTCCTATTTACTGCTACACCAATCTTAATAATTATAGCATTCACTGACCTGTTCATTTAACAACCATGAGAAAACAAAGAAGAAAACAATATCGGGGAAACTAAGAGAAGGTCAACTTTATTGATACAGCTGATACCTTTCGAGAGGTAAAGAAAGGCTGGTTTCCAGAGGGCAAAGATAAGGAGAGACTTCTTTTTTCAAATCAGGAAGAAACAAAAATTTGCCAGGTTTCAAATATTTCACAGAGTCCGACTGTCTAAGACAACAATAAAACATTTGCAATTTAATATTACATCTTGCTTTGAGCAAAACTAGATGGCTTGGATCAAACTCCAATAACAAAGGCAGAATAAGCCATTTAAGCAGACTTCATGCAAACCTAGCAAATCAATTATCTTCCCGCAGAAAGGCTCCATACGTTTCCTTTTTTCAAACAGAAGTGTCTTCATCTCATACTGACAGTTTGACAGCAAATTTACAATAAATATAGATATGAAAATAAAAAAAAAAACTGAAAAACTTTAACATCACAAATTAACACTTTACATTCCAGTAAAATGTACAATGCAGCAAGCTCAGAATGGCAACACCAAACATAAAACCCATGACTCAGCCAGCAACAAAGCTGCCACTACTGACCTCACTGTCATCTCTCTAGTGTGCTTTGGCCATGCCATTTGTGTAGGTCAAGACCTCCAGCTGTTTTCTGCTTCAAAAAAATAAAAAAAAAGATCATCTGCCGCCTCATAGCCTACAAAGCGACGAGAAAGTGGGTTTTAATGTGAATTTGTAGCAGCCTGCTGTCATGTTCTTTGGAACGAGCGGGAGATGGGGCTTGCTCAGTGATTTTCCTCAGAAAACATTGATCAAGTTACCACGTTTCATGCAGAGAATACTCCCTCAGCAGAAAAGTGGGCAAAAATAACCGCTTGCTAGATGTAATATTGCATCTCAACATTTTCTCCCAGGATGACATTTCAAGCTCTGACACAATTACTGCACAATTTCTCCGTCAAAGCTCCACAGATTATTTGGATTGTTGTTGGTAGCCGTTACTGATTTTTGAGTTTGTTTTATTCTGGAAGAAAAAAAAAAAAAAAACCCAGTAGGAATAATCGATCGGAGTCACCTTGGTGTCCTTGCTGCAAATAATTCACTGCGTGTGGTCACTGGGTTGCATTCATTCAGCCAATGGCATAGACAGGAATAATCTGACTTATAGTCAGTCATTAAATACAGATGGTGGGTAGTGGGGTTGACATTGTAGAAAAGTCCTGATGTTGTTGCTGTTTATGCAGACACCACCTCCAATTAACCAAACTGGAAGAAGAAGTTTCCTGGTCCAGACGCTGATAAGCAACCAGAAACAAATTTGCACTTAGTATAAAAATCTTTTTTATATGCAAATAACATATTTTACGCCAGAACAGATTTTCTTCAATTACCTTCAAAGCTAAAACCCCCTGGTCCTCCAAAGAATGCCTTGAAAATGTTGTTGGCATCAAAGTCTGGAAGAAAAAAGACAAAAGCAATCAACAACAGCATCACTTTAAGTCTTCTCATTTCAATCTGTTCATCTACGTATTGAACAGATTAACTCCCTCCATACTGACCTCCCATGTTCATGCCGTCATCCTCCAGGTCCTGCCCGCTGTCATAGCGAGCCTTTTTCTTTGCGTCTGAAAGCACGCTGAAAGCCTCGCCCACTTCCTTAAACTTTTTCTCCTCTTCTTTCTGCACCTCAGTACTAGCACTGCTATGCCGGTCTGAAAGAAACAAAATAGAGACGTCATTGTCTTATACATGTGTATTCTGCACCTGAAAGATTTTTTAGCTTTAAGCACCTGGGTGATGTAAAAGTGCACGTTTGCGGTACGCTTTTTTGATCTCCTCTTCTGTGGCGTTCTTATCCACTCCGAGTATCTTGTAGTAATCTTTCCGCTTGCTTTTCTTTAACTCCAGTTGAGCCGTTTTGAGGAGATGTTTATGTTCTACAAAATAAAAAAAAACATATTGATTTTATTTATTATATGATAAAACAAGCAAATAATCTGTTGTAAATTTAGAATCTTACCTTTTGTCTTTTCTGTCTGGTAGACCTTCTCATAATCCCTCACTCCCTCTTCATACTGCTCTGTGTCCATGTAGCTGAAACAAAATCTTACTTGTTTACTCACAAAAAGCAATAAGCTGTCAGACTCAATACCATACTGACCATCGAGTTTGTAATGAGGTCAGAAATTTTAAATGCAATATATAGCACGTTCATCTGATCATGACTAAGTTAAAAGTTGAGGACATACCACTGTGCTCTCCTTAAATAGGCCTTGATGTAGGTCTCATCCAGCTTAATGGCCTTTGTGCAGTCTTCAATGGCTTGTTCTAGTTTCTTCAGCTGAAGAAGAAAAAGAAAGAATAATGCAGAGCCTGATAATAAGCTCATGACTCAAGTCTAGTTAATGTGCAAATTGATAGAATATGGCATGAATACTAAACAGAAAAAGAACCCGAGTGTGAATTAGGATCATAGACTTACAGAAACATTCATAATGCCTTAAGCTTTTCACATTTTATCACATTACAGCATATGGGATGCAAAGTTTTATTTTATTTTTTATTTGTTTTACAAATACAAATCTGAAAAATTGTCTGAATCTGATTATTATACATTATACTATAGCCGAGGCTATATAAAACTTTTTGTAACATCAGATTTCATTTTACAATTATGAAATAAAAGATTTAATGTTTGTGGCCATAGCGATAGAACAAGTGAAAACATTAGAGGAGTATAAACATTTTTAAAGGCGCTGAATTTTTTGACGATTGTCCAGGTGTTGCTGACCTTAGATCCAACTGTGGCTCTGTTGCAATACAGTTTGGCATTAGTCTTGATGTTGTTTGGGTCTATTGTTAGGGCCTCCGAGTACAAATCATACGCTGCCTCAAAGTTGCCCTCCTTGAACGCCTTGTTCCCTTCTTCTTTCTTGGCTTTTAACGCTTTGGCATTCTGGAAAGACAAGACCACAAATTAGCCATAAAAGACACAAAGATGGTAAAATTAAACTCTAAATAGGTTAAAAAAATGTTCACTTGTATAGCTAAATTTCTTTATTAAAACAGAAAATGAATACTGACAGATAGAAATCTTCTGCTTAGTTACTCACTCTACATGCGAGTCGGGCCTTGTCGTGGTCAGGAGCCATACGCAGGGCCTGGACGAAGAACTGAACAGCCTTATCAATGCAGTCCTCATAATACAGACAGAGACCGCGCACATAAAGAGCGTCAGCGTTGGTGGAGTCTATTCGGAGTATGTCACTGTGAAGAAACAGAAGGAAATATAGCAAGAAAGAAAGACAATCTAGATTTTCCATGTTGTTACAGTAACTTCCTAAAAAGCTATTTTTAAAAAATCACAAAAATCCAATCTTTTTCTTATCTCTCACCTGGCGACAGACTGAGCTTCTGGGTATCGTCCCAGTAAGGCTAAACATTCTGCCTTCAAAATCTTGAACTTGTGACAAGCTGACGCACTCTCCAAGGCACGGTCCATACAAAACACAACCTAAAAGAAAACACACAGCATTTCCATTCTTTGGTTTTTCCCGAGAGCTTCTGTAAACATGCATCTCAGTGAAATTCACTAACTACATTAATTACACACAAAATTATATATTAGTCTTTGTGAACGTCAAACGTCAGAATAGTCGTCTCCCAGAAACGTTTAGAGAACTTCCTGCTTTCCTTCTGCTGACAAGCTTTAAGGAAATGCTGATTTGCCCAGCAGGACTTGTCACCTACCAATACCTGCTTTAATGGTTGTGGCATCACTGTGCTTTACTTTCGAAATGTCTTTTTTATTGGCCTTATGCAATATAAGAAAAAAAAAAGATTTTCATCTGCTGTAAATTGTGATAATCAACATAAACAGAAGAAAAATATATCACTGTGTGTGTAATGAATCTTTTGGAAAACTTTTCACAGAGGGCTAAAAATAATCCAGTAAGAAGCTTACCATTCTGAAGTCTCTCTTTTCAAATCCAATCTCTGCCATTCTCTCATATTCAAGGATGGACTCTGCATTCTTTAGCTGCAAAATATGATTCTTAGCCTTAAGTAACAATGTGGAAGACTTGCATTAGCAACAAAACAATAACCAGTCACTTTCTGCGCCTTCATCAGTGCTTGTAAAACCAGTCTGACATGAGCAGGGCTACTTCAGAAAATAACTTGACTTTAACTCAATGATTGCTAAGTGAGGACCAGCTCCACTTGATTGTTTATACATATATATATGTATATATACACATCTGGTCTGATCAGAATGTTTTACTGGTAGATAATCATATTAAAGTTTTTAGGTGAAACTCTAAAACTGAGGATATGCTCACCTCCTGCTGGGCTTGGCTGTTATCTGGCTCCAGTTCCAGAACTTTCTGGAAACAGCGGCTGGCTGCCATAGCATTTCCAAGTGAGAGGTGGCACTTACCCTCTCGCAGATGTCCCTGCAAACAGGAGAGGCAAAGTTAACTGTCTAAAAAAAAAACATAAGGTCTCCAAAAATTATATGAAAGGCATTCTGTGTTAAATTATACATCGTTGATGTATGCAAATACAGGAACTTATTATTTAAGTGGTTAAATGCATTGCAATACCAGTACAAAAGGAAATATGCAGAGTTCACATTTACAACAAAATACAATTTTTTAAGGTTTTATGCAACTGAAATAATTTCACAGTAGTCTCATTTTGTCCAGCTTACTTTCATAAAGCTGTTGTCTAGTCGCACTGCTTGCTGGGAGTCCTCCAAAGCCTCCCTGTACCGGCACAGCATCATTAGCGTGGCCGCCCGGTTTCCGTAGTAGCTTGCATTTTTTGGAGACATATCTGAAAAATCAATCAATAGGTTTCTCATTTCTAAAAAACACACCACTGATGACTGAATAAAACAGAGTCTAAAACAGTTTATTATGAATTTACCAATAGCCTTGGTGTAATAATTGAATGCCTCTGTGTAGTCCTTCTTGATGTAAAAAACATTGCCTTGCTCCTTGTATGCCTCTGCATCCCTGTGGGTAGAATTGGTAAAAGAAAAGAAAAAACATAAAAGGGAAATTAGAAAATGTAGGGGGTGTCTTAACCTTTATTTACATTTAACTTGCACTAAGCCAAAACGACTTCGTTTTGAGATAGCATTTCTGAAGTCAGTCAGTCTAGTCAGTCACTGACTATCAGTCTGTAGGATCCAAAGGTCTGTTCAAAGATAATCAAAGATTCTGTTCAAGATTAATGAATAAACCCCATAATAAAAACTGAAGAATACAACAAACAGCCTAGGGATGAAGTTGTGAAAAATGGCTAAAGCTTGAAAGAAGCAATTTCCAACTCCACATCAAACAAAACTTAGTCATCTACTTAAACAAACAGGCCACACAAGGAAAGAGTTAATCAGAGAAGCACTGCGACTCTGGAGGAGCTGCAGAGATCCACATCTCAGGAAGAAAGGACGAAGTGATAAGATAACCGTTAGTCGTGCTCTCCATAAATGTGTCTTATCTTATGAAAGATCGGTGAGAATACCACTGTTAAATAGTAGCCACAAGAAGTCTCTTTTGCAGTTTCCCCACAACCAATATGGGGGACAGCAAACATGTGGAAGAAGGTGTTATGCCCAGATGAGACCAAAATATAATGTTTTGGTCTACATTCAAAATGCTATACAAGGACAACTAAAACTACACATCCACCTGAGCACACCATCAACATGGTGTAAAATGCTGTGAGGATGTTTTTTGACCAGCAAAGCTGTTTGGGAAAATACATAGGAGTTAAATACTGGACTATCCTGGAAGAAATCAATCATAGACTGAAAAAGAAATGAGGCTGGGGTGAAGGTTCACCTTCCAGTAAAGCATACTGAATCGTAAAAACAGCTACAAAAGAACAACTTGGATCACATAAACTCTTCAATACCAGGCCACTGCTGAAAGATTATATACAAGGAAGTAATGCAGAAGTTTCAGCTGTTTTAGGGCTGGGGCATACCTACGTCTTGGAATGCCTGTCCAGTTTATATCAATTTGTAGCTACAGTTAGAGAAATAATGGAATGTATTAGTTTAGAACATACTCATTTATGTCTATACCTTAGTCTATTTGAGAAATTTGTGGCAAAACTTTAAAATAGATGTCCTCCATCCAGTGTGACTGAGCAACATTTACTTCTCCAAATCAGGAATCTAAAATATGTGGCTGACAATGTAAATACATTAGAGAACTTCTGGCCTGAGTTAGCTAAACATACGAAGAGCCCAGATAGCAGAGCAGAAATGTCTATTCCTGGAGAAGAGGTTGCTATTTTGTATAGCGGGCAGGGGAGAGCAGAGCCAGGAACATATGACACCATGCTCTGTACAACTGCCATTACTTTATTTGGAAGCCTTTCATGCTTTACATCACAGCCACGCAGAAAATGAATGGTGCCACTGAACAGACTATTCTAGAAAAAAACATGACAATGATGGAGAAACAGAGCTCACAGCAGCATTAGCTTTTGCTCTACACGAGTACAGACCGCTCTATAGATCATGCAAAGTAGTCACGAGAGTTGGAGTGGAGGAAGACCAAACAAGCTACCATAATGTAGCTTAACAGTTAGCTGCAGAGCGCTAGTTAGCCATCAAAACACCTCACTAAAACACAAATGACAAGATAAGTTGATGGCGCGTAACTGTAAAAGACTTAGTTGTGTTTCTATTTCTGCCACTGACAACAAGTCACGTATTTCTCCCACCTTTCTATCTCCTCGTCACTAAGCAGTTCGATGTCAGGGTCCATGTTCACAGCATCACAATTCTCCGTCGCCATTTTGCCGTCAATGAGGGTGGGCGGGGTCTTAGACTGCGGTCGTCGTTACGTACACTGTAAACAGGAAGTGATCCGTTACCTAAGGAAAACGGACCGTCAGTAAGTCCAAATCAATAAGATACCAATAGATATCGATAGGCACGAATCGATAAGAGCGTATGTGTTTTTGTTAGCATATTTTTGTTGCACAAGTCAGGTCATACTTACATCAGCTTCGTACTTTCTGTTGATGTGGTTCCGTATATATGTTGTATTCATGCTAATGCTAAGCTATTTCTGAAATCAACCCTAGCCAACATATTTTTTTTCGTTAACTCCAGTTACTTTCATCAAAACGTGATTGATATTAGATTTCTTGCTAACTTGCTAGCTCATTAAGTTACTTTACAAAAAATACTTTACAAAACTAATGAGCTAAAATAGTTTATGCAATAACTTTGGCTGTCAGACTATTGTTTCCACATGAGATAACTTATTTGTTCATTAACTGGACAAGCAAAAATGTAAAACATTGAATAAAAATGTATTACTGACCGGAAAGAGTTGGTTCTTTAGGTTGAAACGCCCCAAACAGCACAAACAAAGCTTTCCATTTAGCTAAATGATTTCCCTCCCTTATTTTTACCAGTCACATGACTCAGCAACTAACCTGTCAAGTTAAATGACCAAATGTTGATAGAAAAGAAAAAAATACCTTTAAGGTGTCCTTAGGAAAAAAATAAATGTCTTAGTAACCATTGATTGTATTAGAAAGCAGAAATTCAAATTGTCCTATTTGGTTACGAAATCTCCAGTGTGTGTCGAGCCAAACTTATTCTTTTAAATAATTTATCTCTGTGTCTTGACATTTGCTTAAGTAATAACATATCATGGGAAATAGCATGTGAGTAAATTAACTTTTCAAAGTTTTTTCAAAGTCTTTACATCCAGTTAAGAAATTTTATTTAAAAAAAACAGAAAAGAAAAGAAATAGCAGAAATAATGTTTTTTTCTGCTGTTATTTTGTGATTTAGAACATGAACATATGAGATCCTCTGTCTTTATTGACTCTGCCAAAATTAATTGTATTTGTCTCTTTCGTCGACAGATTTTGTGACTGAAAATTGAGAAGTCATCATGGGAAAAAGCTGCAAAGTAGTTGTGTGTGGCCAGGCTGGAGTTGGTAAAACAGCAGTGTTGGAGCAACTACTGTATGCCAATCATGTTGCAGGTACGTCGTCAGCCATTTGTAATTTGAGGACACATTTCTGTGATCCAAATCTGTCACCATTTGGAGATTTACTGTTAAAACCACTCCTCATTTTAACCAACGTAATAAAAAAAATATGGCGTTAACGCTCTCAATTTTTAGGTTCAGACCCCATGGAAACCCTCGAAGATATTTACATTGGTTCCATTGAAACTGACCGTGGCACACGGGAGCAGGTGCGCTTCTATGATACGCGTGGACTCCGTGATGGAATGGAGCTTCCTCGCCATTACTACACTTTTGCCGATGGGTTTGTGCTCGTCTACAGCATCGACAGCAAAGAGTCCTTTAAGCGAATGGAGGCACTCAAGAAAGATATTGATCGTCACAGAGACAAGAAAGAGGTAACAACTGGAGGGATTTATTCAGGAATGCTTTTGTCAAATTGTGTCCAATTACGTTTTTCTAGCAGCTTAATAAAACATTCTCAGTAGAGTGTGTTAGCCATAATAATGCACAATGTCCACAGACATTGATTTTTCTGAGACGGGGTTTGTTAATGATTACTTTTCAAAGCATTTACCTCCATTATTATTCAATTCACATCAGGCACCACTTAATGAAGCGCACAGTGGTCTGTGATTGCTAATCCATTAATCCTGACCCACAGGTCACCATCATCGTGCTGGGCAACAAGCTGGACAAGCTGGACGAGAGGAGAATTGATGCTAACTATGCGCAGAACTGGGCGAAAAACGAGAAGGTGCGTCTGTGGGAGGTGTCGGTGGTGGACCGGCGCACGCTCATCGATCCCTTTGTCCACCTGGCCAGCAAGATGACCCAGCCGCAGAGCAAGCCCACCTTTCCTCTAAGTCGCAATAAGAACAAGGGCAGTGGCTCAACAGACAGCTAAGCTACCTGCTCTGCTCGCCTGGCTTAAACGAGGAGTTCAAAAGGGAATGGTAAAGGGAATTCTGTTTTAGTAAAAGTTTTAAAAATGTGGAGAGGCTATCACAAGAGAAAAGGCGCAATGATTGTACAGATATTTCTATCCAGTTGGTGCTGTTCTGCTGAAATGCTACTTTAATCATGACATTGAAAAATATTTATCTCAAACCACCAAGGAAAAGGATCACCATGTTGATATTATGTCAATGTTACTGAATCAAATCATGTTTGGACCGCAGACTGTGTGCTTTGGACCCAGGTGTCTTAAACTGCTTATAATCAGCATTTTTATCCACAAAAAACAAGTTGCGCATTACTGCTTTGATTTTATATACACTGAATGAACACACAAACGGAATCAGAAATGCAACCATGTTCACGTTACCTTATGACTGCTTTACAAACATGCTGAATTTCACTTTTTCTGAAAGAAATAATGACTGAAAGGATTGCATTGACATATTCTGAATAATCAATGGCGGTTTGTCGATCTGGATCTTTGTTACATTGTGCTTGTTTTGTGTTGCCCAATGATTGACATTCCTTGCAAAGTCTTTGTGGAGGATAGGCGTTGCTGGCTCAGGTGTAACTTTTCTGGTGGCTCCATGCAAAAACAGATGGCACACAATGAAGTGAAATATCAGCACTTTGACCATGTAAGTCACTGTTGTGTATGACATGTTATTCCTGAGGTGTGAGTCATTTATTAACACTATATCATTATATCAAATCAGATGTGCTTTTGATGTTTGCTTTATCAAAACGGCAGAGATATGCTGAACATATATAAGTGTTTGTGCCATGTCTGTTGACACTATTCCACATTCAACATATTTAAGCTTTTGTATGGTCACACTTTTCAAATATCGACAGTTTGTGTTTGCTTGCATGTTTTGTAAGCAAATTAAATTCCTCTCAGTGTCTGACAGGGATGTTGACGCTGCTGTGGTTGGGCTGGTTTTGTTCAAATTGTCTCATTTAGCACAAGCTTCATCAAAAATAACATACAGAGAGGAAATTGCTCAAACCGTGTGTGTTTCCATCCATCCATTCAGTTCAATTCAATTTATTTATACAGCACCAATTCAAAACCAATGTCTTGAGTCATTTTACAAAACAATCCTTTTAATT
Organism: Xiphophorus hellerii; assembly: GCF_003331165.1. Lineage (NCBI taxonomy): Eukaryota > Metazoa > Chordata > Actinopteri > Cyprinodontiformes > Poeciliidae > Xiphophorus > Xiphophorus hellerii. The sequence goes on from NC_045687.1 coordinate 6,782,439, forward strand.
CAATCAAACATATTAGAAGAATTTGAAAGGGGAACCTGTTGACCTCCAGTCAAATGCCTGCGACTGAGCTACTAGCTCACTTTTTCTTTTAGTTCTTTCTAAATAAAAAACCAAAACTGCCATTGTAATTTGTAATTGCCTAACTTTAGAGAACTCTGTTCGGTCACTGCTTAGGGAATATGGCACATTTAGTTTTATTTATTATTGTTAAATAATTTTAATTAATGTGTGATTTTTACAGAAAAGTTACTCTCATGTAAACACTAAAAAGAGGAGAATCAAATCCTTGGTATATAGTGCCCTCTCCTGGTGTCAACCAGGAATTGACTTTCCTTTGTCAACGCTTCCTGAAATGTTTTTTTTTAGTCAAAACATTAGACAACTGTCATAACGTTAAAGCTAATATTTATGGATTTTTAATGGATAGCTTTGTAAGACATGGATTTCTATAACGTAATGTACATGCTGATGTAACAATTATTGCTCTTCATGATAATAAAAACAATAACAGTCTCCAATCTAATTCCTACCCGTTATAGGAACAGGTAGGAATGACCTTTTTCCTAGTAATTTCTTCTAATATAAGAAATTAAAGAAATAAAAATTCTGTGTTAAATTTTTTTAAATTTGTGGCGACACAGGGGTAAACCACACCCGATGTTTGGAGGCTGTAGTGATGTATCCCACTTACCTATGATGTGAAACAGTTCAGACGAATAGAAGTTCTTGAGGCTTAGTGCTTGTAAATATTTAGGAACAAATGGATTCTGTATTTCATATGCTTTTTCATAATTGCAATTAATTACTTTAAAACATATTCATTTAAAACCATATCTGTCCTTCACTCAAGCATTTGATGCGGCGCTAATAAAATGCGAATCTGCAATATGCACGAGCGAAAAACTTTTCAGTAACATCAGAAAAAATGATTCTCCTGCTGTTTTAGTAAATCAGTGACAACTGGAAATGCTGCTGTCTCTGCTCGCTAATACGCAGTTTCAGCACAACACCGAAACATGCACTTAGTTGTGTAAGTCTGGCCCCATGAATAAACTGATCCGATAAATTAGCTTAGGAAAAATGATGCCAGACAAAATTATAGACATTTCATCAGAGGAAATGATCTGATAGATCCACATGGGGCATGTTGAGAGATTAATGCACGATAATGAGAAAACCTCAAGTGGAACATTTCTGAAATTGCATTATGCACACTCACTTTAGTTTCCCTAGAGGGTACCAGCACTTGTTTCACTCATGTTCTTTTTAATGATAAGAAGCAAGCCTCTGCACCTATGTTCCTTCCCTTAAAGTGATTCAGTGAATGAATCATTGTAGAGTATAATAATAGTACAAAGAGAGGCTTACAAGTTGTCTTGTTTTCCTGGTCAATTCTTTTCCGAGAATTACAGCAAAGGCTCTACTGAGTAGAATAAAGGATGGAAAAAAATCCACAACACCATTTGTTAAAAAATACACTGTGAAAAGGATAGATTTGTCACTCGCCTACATGATTTATGAGTCTTCTTTCTCTGTTTGACAGCACAAACACGAAAGACAAATTTCTAGTTGCTAGTCACATTCACAGTTCAAAAAGGCGGCGCACTGGTGTCGCAATCTGAAATACTCTGCAGCAGCAGCAGCATGTCTCTGGATAAAAGGCTGAGGAACCACACTTTTTGTGTGTTGGGGGAAAAAAAGCTGACTTTAACCCTCAAAGCCTCTGCACTGGCCCAAGTTTCACCGTCGCAGAGGCAATTCCACACAACAGTGAACACATTCAGCCTAAATGCCAACACCACCTTTATAGTCTACTCTTCTAAGCCATGATTTTGGCAACAGTTGTCAACCTAATGCTGAAGATTTGAGATAAATTATTTGTCCTGAAAACGCATTGTCACTGTTACATTTCAAGCACTCTGTTTCAAGCAAACTCTCACATTTTGGAAATTAATGTATTTAAGTAACTAATTATTTATCAAGACCAGCTCAAAACAAAGGTGAGCTCACTGAGCTTCTTCAATGATCTACTGATCACTCTCAAATCTTTCTGCAGTTTTTGTCCAATGCACTGCAACAACCATCTGGAGTGCAATAAGAAGGTTAGATGTTGCAGACTTACAAGAAAAAAGAAAAAGAAAATCATCCTTTCATGATTTAGGTGTATCATTCTTCCAATCGTTCAGTATAATAGTGGTTTCAACATGTTCCCATTTACTGGGTGTATAGGATGTCTGCAGCTGTCACTCGTAGCATCAGGAACAGCCTGGATATTGAAAGCTATAGGTGGTATGATACAAGCATATGTGTATGAATAAACTCTGATAACTTCATAAATAATTTAATTTTTTTTATGTTCTAGCCAGACTGACTGTGTAGGAGTTAAAAGCTACTATTTCTCTCCATATAATATCTTTAAGAAGTTAAAAATGTGTTGTAAAATTTGTTGCCAATTTTGCCCATTTCAAGTCAAGATTAAGAAAACCCACTGGATTGATTCACGTTATGAAAACCTCCTTTGCACTTTTACTTTAATTGGGCCATACTGCAGATGTTTTGTTGCTGCTTTCCAGATCATCAGCTGAACAATGACGTTTCCTCACTGAAATAGCATAATTTTCCTATAAATGCAGTTTTCAAGACCTCCACCATCACTTGTAACTGTGCTGCACAGAAGTATTCATCATCAAGTCTTGTGTACGCAGCCTAAAAAGTTGCAGATTGTATTCCTCCCACAACGCACAGCTATTAAAATCCAGCATATTTGTAAATTATTTACTTTTCACTTTGCCTTTAAAGCCAAATGCTGACTATTCTAAGCTGTGTAAGCTGCAAAACTGTCTATTGGAAACACATTCATCATTTGCACTCAAGCCTGAAAAACTCATAACCTCCCTTTTTCCTGCAACCTACTGGCTCGCACTGTTTGGAAGAGTGTACATAAAACATACTAATCTTCATGTAAGGTCTGAAGACCACTGATTCATGGCAACAGTTTCTCTGCAAGATTTTGTAGGGTTCAACCAAAGCAGGGATAAGACTTGATACAGATTGCAGCTACACTGTCAAAAGCATTTTTGTAATTTACTTGGAGCACCACCAGCCTGGTAAAACACACCTGCTAACATTCAACACAATAACGAACCACCGCAAGATCAACGGTTTAGGGGCGTGCTCAAAACAGATGGACAATCTTAAAGAATAAGCAGTGTGATATTGATGCACTCTAGAAGATCACTCCAAGAACCTGAAGATACATTTCCCATTCCAGTTGATTTCATAATCACGTTGCAGACTTTGGAGTTGAAGGGGACCTCAATGGCCCTTTTTTCTTCTTCACACACAGTATGTCATTGCCCATAAATCCTTTTCACATATTTCTTTTGTGTTTCCTGCAAAACTTTTTACACATGAAAAAAACCCCCCAAAACAAAAACAACAACAAAAAAACATAGATACACAAAAGTTAATTTCCAAATAATTAAAGAGATTTTCACAAGTTTGAAAAAGCTTTATTTCCCCAAATCCAACCCACTTTACTTATAATGTACAGAAATGTATTTGCTCATTTTATTTCTCATCATCCCATCCATGTGTACAGTGTTTCCTGCCCTCTGGAGCTATGGAGGGATACCCTGAATGGATGGTCATGTTAACATTTGCTCAACCTGTCACCCCTGAGAAGGCCTAGTTAATGCAACGTCATGATATTGTCTGTAAAAGGCCTTAAGTTACAATATTATTTCAGTAACTGCCAGCATGGTGGAAAAAAAAAGCTCACTCAAATCTTTTCGCTTTAAATATTTTCTGTTGTACGTTAAAAAACATGTTGATAAAACCATGTAAATAAAGAAGAAAAATAATAAAGTCCCCCCACCCTGTTTTCAAACAGGTATTCAACAATAACGTCATCTAAACTCTCTTCTATAATATTTATAATACAGATAACAATAATGACTCTGGTAGAATCTCTATAATTGCTCTATTTCTACATATAATCTGACTTTTCTTGGTTATTTAATTTAAGAAAAATGGTCACCCGGGTCAGAGTTCCCACTGAGCAATAGAAAGAAAGAAACAGTGAAGATTAAAGGCTGGCTGGTTCACTGAGAAGTGGGACTGGGGAGAACCATCACATCATTATGGCGAGGAGACCTGGCGGCTTTGCTAACCTAGAACGGCTTGGGAGTCATTAGAACACAAATGCACATCGGATGAAGAGGGTTTTTGTTAAAGCACAAGCACTGAATGGCAGTTACAGGTTATTTACGAGAGGTGGCACTGATGCGTCAAACACATGTACACACTTTGCACAAATGCATAGGTTCCTGTAATTGAAGAGAACATGATTCAGTACGACTGCTGAAGAGAGGATGACACATGCGCTCCAAGTCCTGTGTTGAGACCTTGCCAAGAGTTTGTTTTCGGCATAAGGAAAGGGGAGAATGTCAGCAGATATCCTGCGTGGGAGTCGGCGCACGAGCACAAACAGCACAATGACAAGTCGATGCTGCATATGTGTCACTTCCACATCACTCGTCGCTGACGTAACAATGTTTTTTTCTTTTTTCTTTTCTCTCAGTGGAAGTCATACAGAGGTCCTACTGCTCCGCTGAAAAGTGAAGCGGCAGTGTCATATGGCGCTTAAGGCAGCCTCCCTCCCTACCCTCCGCCCCTTTCTCATGTCGAGACTGGCCATGAGCATCAAGCATCAAGGGCAGCAGCTGCACAACTTTTTTTTTTATTTCATTTGACTTTTCACTGACAAACCAGAATTGGCCTTGGCTATGGTGGGGTACACAATACACTGTATGAGGAGTTTACAGCAGAGAAGAGATAAAGTCATTGACACACCAGACATGAACATAAACATACTGAATGTATTGCTTTAAATGTGAGGCTTGTCATCATTACAGATAAACTATAACAGGATCATTCTCATTTGATTGTTTCTTTTTTTCAAAACAGAATTTGATAAAACATACACCTACAAATGATAATAAAACAAGAGAACATCAACATAAAAATCATTGCTTTTGTAAGTAAATCCATTTTAAGGTGCTTTTTAATGTGGTTGCCATGGCACTGTGCTTTGTATCCCCTCCTTTCCATACGCTGCGCTCAGACACAGCACCGGGACGTCAATCAGAATGTGGCTGAGCAGCCTTCCCACCCGCTGTCAAATTTTTCATCAAACACTGAAATCCTATCAAGTCATCAAGTTATCCATTGTGTTCTCATTATGTGCTTTGATTGTGTGCGTCATTTCCTTGCTCCTCATCGGCTTAAACTGAGATCACAGCAGAAGAAAATCAGGGACAACGTCAAGGTGATGGCAGTGAGGTGAAAGGAAAATGGGGTTAAAAGAAGTGAGGATGGGAGCGAAACAAAGGGGAATTTGGCAGGATAAGACGTGTATAGCTGCGAAAAAATATTTTCATGCCGCTACCTTAGGAAAAGCATAATCCCAGGTTGCATGCATGAGTAATACTCTGAAGAAAGAATTCAGATTCCAAAGAGCAGATTTGCTAACTGAAAGATACTTTCATTGACAAGCTGACCTTTTTTGGATCTTACTGACTGTTTAATCCTGGTATTTTAAAAAAAATAACTTGGACGCAGGGGCTGTTACTCTTACTTGAAAAGAAAGAAACAGACATCAGTAATGCAGTTTTTTTTGCATTTTAACACAAACAATACATAATTATAGACCTACAGTGACGTGTCGCTTTTGTCCTTGAGAGCCTTTAAAGTGATTACTTTGAATTTTTGAAGCGAGCTTCTGCTAAAAGATTAAAAGGCGAATAATTTCTTACCTTCAGTAATATATTTATTGACTTTCTTGTTCATCTTAAATCCAGATTAGTTGGTTTCAGAGATTAAAGTTAGCAGGTTTCATACCTTCATAAAACACCTCCACCAGTCCATCTGTCTGTCTGTCTGTCTGTTCATCCCGTCTATGTCTACTTATCTAGCAGGGTCATGGGAGCGCAGGTGTTTCACATCACGCTTCACAGTCCAACAAGACAAACAACCAAGGCAAGGCAGCATTGCAAGCAACTGTGCCTCAGTCCTGGAAACAACTCCTATCTCAAAAAACACACCTTGAAACCATCGTCTTGTTCACATCAGGCAGTTGTATGCACAAAAGCCAATTAATATTTACAAGGGAAATCGAGGCTGACCCTGGATCATCCCATGCGAGACATGAACTTAGAGTTTAACGTTTCTGGTCAGCGCAACAGATCGATAGAAATGTGAGAAGGTCTAAAAAATATATAAATTACCATTCATACTGACCTCTGAAAAGTTTCTGATTTTTACACTGCTTTGGTTTTAATTAATTTGGTTAGTCTGAGAAGAAGTGCTTTTCATGCTCAACATGTGTGTCAATAACTAACCAATGTTAACATGATATCAGATTAGGGTTGATAAAAAATTATTTGTGTAAATTATTGTGACATTTCTGAAGTTGCAGTTCTTTTAAGAAAGCAGAGGCCCACATTGGCTCCATTTAGGCTATATGCTAACTTTAGCTTGGGACCGACTAATCTGGATCTATAAACAAAGGTTCTACTAATACTCCAGCCGCAATATTACATATCTACCTTGCATTTCCATAGCAGTCTGCTACACCAGACTGCCACAGATTTGTAGGACATGTTGGAATATAAACCCCTTCTCACTCATGTAGTAATGTGCCACTGTTACAGCATTTTGCACAACTGTGACTAAAATATTACAAGAATTACCCAATTATATATGTGAAACAAGCTTTGTATTAGGACTGAACCTGAATGAATAATTTTCTCTTTGATTAATTTGGCAGATAACTATCTTACCACTTAGTATGAGTAGGGCAGTGAAGATTCATTCCCAGATCATACAAATCTTTGGTATAAAAAAAGAAAAATACATCATTCTGATGTAGCAGAACCCAAAACTACACATCACTGATCCCAAGACACATGCACTATTCAAACTGAGATGGCATCAAAAGCTAAACATGTACTTCAAAAGCATTATAGGACTCAATGTGCCATAAAATTGCCTTAATTATTATGTTAACACTCATGTAAATGCCTTTTTAAATATGCCAGCATACATGGCCAGGCAGAATCTGTGATGGCAGCTTAGACGTGCCATGTACTGTAGGTAAGACACCAACACCTTGTAACCTTTTAACAAAATCTCACAATAAAAATTCAGAACTCTACCCTTAAACTAAGACGTTTTATGTTTTTTTTTAACCATATTCACAATACCATGCAACAGCATTGCTTAAGCTTGTCAGCTGAAAACACTGATGAGTAAGGCTGGCCTCTGCAGCCATACATGTATGGCTTTGCTTCAGCTGCTTTACGGACCTACAACAACAACTTTTCATCAAGCCTCCAAACATAGAAGATAAAAAAGGTTTTATAAGAGCATCAAGTAAAGGGACCTTATTTTGTGGCAACCACACTAAACATACATCTAGATTTTTTTCTATATATGTTTTCTAATAAATTACACAATAATATTTATAATTTAAACCATGTTGACCCATGAAATGGCTATAAATGCGGCCTCCTTGTGCCAGTCACTGTCTGGAGGCCTGTGCTGCTCTTGAGGTCGCCATCAAAGGAGCAGAAAGAAGGCATGAAAGGGGATCTTGGCCTTTGTGATGAGAAGCGCTCTCAGGCCATCAGGCCTGGTGGTAAATTGGAATTTGTGCACTCTTCCCATTTTAAGTCAAGTGGGCTGCATAGTTTGGATGTGACCTTTGTTGCGTGGTCACACTAAAACGAGGGCCTTGGATTTGGTAAAGGGACAGGGCCAGAGCTTAACTGGGATATCGGTTAAGTCCTTAATAAGGGGAGAAGATGATGGGTGTGTGCGTGGCCCGCAGCGGCCCCGGAGCAGGCCGGAACAGTGCAGGGCCCAGGAATGGGGTCTGGATGAAGGTGGTGGTGCCCACCGGGTGGCGCAGAGCCAGCGGGTTAGTAGCCACTGTGCACAGAGTTGGTGGGGTGAGGGGGCTGGGCAGGAAGCCAGTAGTCAAACTCTTGGTCAGCTGCTTCTGCAAGGCCAGTTTGGTCTGGAGAAGACAGGAATGGGGGACCGGTAAGAAGCAAGAGAAGGACACAACGAGGGCAGAACACAACAGTGATCGGGCAAACATGTTTCTCGAAAACATTGGCCCTTCGTTCAGACACTCAGCTGCAGTGAAGGAATATGCAAAACACCTCTGAGCAAATTATATTTACTTCTTTTCACATGAAGAATAGATGAAATATGAATTTACCCACAGGTGTCCAAACTTGCATAAACAAGATAGACGATAATAGACAATCTAGGAGTATGACATGGACACAATCATTTTCATCACTAAGTTGAAGAAAATATGTAGCTCTGAGGCTCATAGTTATTAAAAGGGTTATTCTGATCTTTTATGAAGATTACTTTACTTTAAGATTAGTCAACGAAGTTAACCTGATTACCCAGCTCATGTACACTGCTGTTCAAAGCTTAAAGGTTTGCTTTCTATATACTGTATATATATTTTAAATAAAAGGGAGTTACCACAATAACAAAAGCCACAAACTGCTTAATAAACAGCCTCCAAATTCCTGGATACATTTCTATCAACATAAAAGTCTCTCATAACCTCAAGTTGATTCCAGGTGTGTGTTTGTATTAGTATTAGTTTAGGCTGATGTCAGCAGACAGCTCCCCTGGTCCAACTGGTAAATTTAATCGAGAGCTGCGTATTTAAACTGCTTACTTTGAAGCCTCCTCTGGAAGCCACAGTGCAAAGCCCATCCATTCCTGCTCTTCATACTGTGTCTGACCTAATCAGTGTCACGTTTGTTGTAATGGACGTCTGCTCTGTTCCGTACTCTGGGAGTGTTTGCTGCTGCTGCTCCTCTTGCCCCTGGCTCTCTGCATACGCACAGGAAAGGGCAGAGAGGTCCTAGTGCAAAACTAAACAGCCAAATATGGCATAACTACTAATAAAACTGACTGTTGTGACCAAAAATAATTTTATCTTCATTACTTTTTCATAATTTTAGGGAGGATAAACGTCAAAATGCCACTCTTAAAAAATTTATTACAAAGATAGCCCTTTAGATGCAACAAGCGTACTCACACCCGTCTGACTTCTTTCACTTTTTGCCACATAATAACCACTGAACAGATTTTAAAGGGCCTTCAGACCAACACCAAGTTCCAAAACAATTGTGTGGAAGGAAAATGACATGCTTTTAAACAACATTTCACAAATATAAATCTGAAAAGTGTAGCAAACACACGGACTTAATACATAAAAATATAAAAAAAACCTGAACATGCTTTTATATTCAGCCCATATGAATGAATAATTGTGGAACCACTAGTCTTTAGTTTTATGCTGTTGCTAATAGATGTTGAGCAACATAGCTCCCCAGAGCATGATGCTGCCACAAAAATATTTTCAGCATGGGCATGGTTTGCTTTAGCATAGTTTGTTTTCCCTCACACATGTAATCAAAATGTTTCATTTTGGTCTCTTTGACTGTAGACCTACTTACCGTTTTTGTGTTCCCGATATACTGTAGCTTGTTGAATAAGAACAACCAAAGCGAGCTTTAAACTTCTCCACAACTTTGTTAATGACCCAGCTTGTGTATTACCAATTGGATCGCAGCTGAAGGCAGCTGAATGCTCAGGGTTAGACGTATCAAAGTAAGAAGGTTGAATACAAATGCACTCTACACTTTCCAAGTTTTATTTGCAAATCTTTGAAAACCATGTACCATTTCCAAACCAATAGTTGGTCTATTACCTAAAATCTGTTGAAGTTTGTGGCTGCAATGTGAAAAAATGACATAAGTTTTAAGGGGCATGAATAGTTTTATAAAGTGCTGTGCATCTGAGATACAAACTGTTTTATATATTTGTCTTTTGCTAAATATCATAGAAGAAGCTTGAGGTCCCAAAGTGTTTTTTCTTTCTTTTTTGCTAAAAATTCACCTTATATACTTATATAAACAGGTCCCACTATGCTGGTAATGAAGGTAAATGTCTTTTGTAATCTTTAACTTTGTGGTCTACAGAGCATAATATTAATAGCTACAATGTGAAAAAAGATCAGAGCCACCCCTTTAATGTACTTTAATGTAAAAGTGACTTCCTTATTTTCTTTGCTTAGTCCCCTGGCCATAGTCAGGCCTAAACTTCAGCCAGCACAAGTCTCTCCTTCCAATTCCAAACCGCAGTCTCAGCCTCGCCTGCTACTGACCTGCGAGGAGAGAGAGGTGAGGTTGCACTGGGTGAATGCTTTCTTCATGGCAGACACAGCCACACCTGCATAGCCACTCCATCTCATGTTCTGTAGGATGAAGGAGGAGGAAGAGGAGGAGGAGGAGAAAAGAGAGAGGTGGGGGAAGTGTGTATATGACAGGAGTAGAAAAGTGATTAATCTAGAGTGCTGAATCAGGCTGCTGTTGCCAGAGTTGGACAGCGGGGAGAGCAGGACTAATTTAGACTTGTCTCAGGGGTCGGGGACTCACCGACTATAAGAGTGTGTTTAACCTCTCTGACATTACAGAGACACAGGCATGCTGTCACAACATGATACACTGTAGAGACCTTTAAAAGCCATGGGATTCTGTGTTTTTTATGTCCTGAATGTTATGAACAGTTGCGATAAAAACACCATTAACTCTGAGAGTGGAACTGAAACGATCCAGTTCTGGCAAATATACAGTATATACACCATGTTGAAGCATCTCTACTGTAAGAAAACAGAATTGTTTCTTGTTTGTCTTCATGCATATTCGCCCACATCTTCAGGGCTGAGACTCACCGTGAAGCTGGAGCTCGGCTGGCTCTTGCTGTGGGGGGTAAATTTGGGTTTGGGCGGTTTTCCGGCCAGCCGATCCTTGTGCCTTCTGCTGTTCATGTGCTGCCGAGACCAGCAGAAATACCATTAGCCGGTTCACAAGCATCTGTCGCACCACAGCGGAACAACCTCAAATGTTGTCCGTTGAATAATAAATACACGCTGGGTATGAGGTGCACAGAAATTACATTGCATTACTTTATTAAAGCTGCCCTGCCGGCTGCGGTACCCTACAGGCTTTTGTCCTCCTGGGAACAAGGATGTTTATATAAGACTGGTAGAATGCATTTAGGGCTAAAGCAGACTGGGAGCTCATACACATGCCAGCACATTCTCTGTTATTTTTCCACATTCCACTCCAGTGTAGACAGTCTCATGACTCACAGAAATAGTATTAAGTGAACATCAAAAGCAGAGAAATTACTTCCCGACTGTGGTTTGATGCTAATACATCCAGAAGAAACACATAAAGCACAGTAGCTTGCAATAAGTGGCAAATAAACACCTGCTCTCTGGGCATTTTGTTAAACTAATAGATGGTAAAAATAGCAGCTTAAATGTAGTCTTAATAGCTTTATTCATGTGCCAGAGCCATTAAAGAAAGTGCCACAGATCACTTGCATCAAAGTTAAAATTAGCTTTTGGATTAAACAGTCTTTAAAATTCCACCCTTAATGTTTATCACCAATCTAACCAAATTTAATGCAGTAGATTAGAGGTGAATGTAAAGTCAAGCTAAACATGCAATTTTAAGCTCCAAGTGTTCATTGTAGTGGATAAAGATCTGCAAGCACTTCGGTTTTCTGATTAATCCTGCAGCCACATCGTTTCTCTGTGGAGCGGGTTTGAAGAAATTGTGAGCAATGTTTTCTCCACTGCCAGGTGATTTGGGACTTCAGTGCGTTTCCCAGCAGAGTCAACATCACTTCTATGGCCTTTTTTACAAACTCATATCAGGTTGGCAGCACTCTCGCTTGGTATGTCTCAACAAATCTGTAGGACTTCTCCCAATCCCCTTATACACCTTCATTTTATATTTCAAAAGAATAAAAAAGCTTGGAAGTCCAGAGTATTACTTATGCTCAGACTATCTTCCTAATGGTGTTTTGGTCGGTTTTGCTGCCAAAGCAAGCCGGAGTCCAGTAGACTCCTAAGGGTATTGTGCTCATCAACCATTTGACAAACCACTTTTGCGTTTGGCACACTGCATTACAAAGCTGAAAGGGAACCCAGACTGGTCAGTAGATGTGGCCCCATATGCAACAAACTCCCAAATTAAAAAACAAAAAAATATTGCTCAAAGGTTTAAACATATATGAATTGCAATTTAATCTTTACCTGGCTAAGTTGGGTTTCAGAGTTCACAAATATTTCACACACTTCACATTGGAAGTTCTTGCTAGGCACCCCGACGCTGCCTTTGCTCCCCAGTCGCTTACTCTTGCAGCCAGCTCGAGCTGCCACTACTTTCCCCCTACGGCGCGGCAGAACACTGTGACCTTCCAGCATCAATTTGTGCTTAGTACCTGATGGAAAAAAAGAAAAAAAAAAAACATAAATTTGACAGGCTCTTTGTTATCCAAAGCCTTTTGCTTCAAGAAATTTCAATGGCAAATGTAAGTGGCTTTTCAAAACATAAAGAAATGTGTACAAATCAGGGTCACAAGTTGACCATACCGCTGTTATGTGCTTCAAGTTGGGAGGTGGAGTTGACTGTGACTTTACAGACAGGACAGTGGAGGTGAGCTTTGCTCTTCTTGGGGTCTTTGTTGTCATCCATGCAAGGCTCCCCTGGTGTGATAGAAGGGTCTGCAACATTACTTGACTCGCCGGTCAGACACATAGCCTCAGTGGCCTCTGTGGGCTCTGTAGCCTCGGCGGCCTCTGCACCCTCCGGAGTGCTGGTGTCTGACGCCGTCTCAGAGAGCTGAGAGGAAGGCGAAATCTGAGGAGGGGAAAGCGTGACCAGCTCCACAGAGGAAACCTCAGACACCGGTGTCAGCATGACCGAGCTCCTGGGACTCTCTTCCAGTTTTCCCTCCAGGATACTTGGTTCCAGATCAAACTGAAGACCTGCAGAGAAATAGAAAAGAAAAGGTGAATATCGGCAAACTGGATGTTCAGAATAGGACTAACCTTGTAAATACTGGCACTTTTCACTTCGAGGCTAGTGTGCTTTATTTTAAATTAAGGCCATAAGGCCAGATCAAAGGTGTAGAAATGCAATCTGTTATTTTATTTCTGTTGCTGTTGGTATGTGAGCAGAAGAAAAAAAAAGCTGAAATAAACAAACCACGAGCGTGATTTAAAAAGTGATCCTGAGCAATATTTCTTTATAGATTTTGAAGGACTTCCAGAGCTTTTCTTTCGCACTTTGTCTGCTTTATTAGCTTTATTTTCAGTCCAGTATTTTTTGACTGTTCGATAAAAAACACATGCAAATATGTACAATTTATTGCCCACACTTATAGGAATTTATAGGACCCAAGAATGAATTTGCAGGTTCACAGATTACTTTAGAAATAAAAAAAAACCCTTATCAAATATGCCCTAGTATGAAACAAATATATGTGAGCCATGCATAAATACATTATTTGTTAAATGATTTACAGCTTCAAAACATATATTTCAAGGTTATCATCCTTACTTACTCATGTAGAAAATAAATAATTTCTCAGTGGGTAAACCTTTTTCTGTTTACTTTTTAATTGCATTCGACAAAAGAAATCCGAATGAATATTTCTGGTTGGTGCTGGTATTCTCTATGAAGTTTCCCTGAAGGTCATGTCAAAACGTCATTGTGAAGAGTGTATAAAGGATCATTAATAACCTTCTTGGCCTTACTCCTAATACATTCATCACATATAGTTCGCAATTGTCTTTGTAGTTTTCTAATATGTTAAAGGAAATACTCACAAACCTCTACAGTTCTCTGAATATTTTGATTCCAATACAAAACAAACATTAAAACTCCATAAGCTAACTCCACATTCGTACTCCATCATTTAACAAATTCGATACGTCCATATCTGATCTTAAATATTAAGATTATTTTTAAACGATCAGTCCAGGGAGTCCCTGAAGAAACAGTACTAAGAATCTGTTACTGGTTCAGTGTAGCAGCCATGCACCCAACCGTGTGATACTCTATGTTAAAAGTTATTTTTGTTGATCCAGTGAATCCCTAATGAATTGTTTTTCATACATTACAATAATATGATCACTTTGAGTTTGCAGTACATTGTGCAGCAGAGACACTAGTCATTAAATTTTACTAAATTCAAAGCACAGTTCTAAGTTTAAGCAAAACAGTTTAAGCAAAAGAACAACTTTTGTTTTGTTTTTCTGTTCAATTAAGTCGACCTGCACTGACAGCTATGAGCTGAATTATCAACAATTCATATCAAAACAGATAGGCTGAATGGATGGGCAGAAAGAACAGCCATTGTATTCCACACATGACAACAGGCAGATGAAAGTAATATTTTCATTATTCATTTTAAATTTTATTAATCAAAAGAAGCTCCCTGGACAGAACAGCGATCTGACAGTCCCATATAGCACTGGATGAATTTTACTACATTGTAATGCCACTGAGCTTTCTACCACATGAAAGTAATTGATTTTAGGGAAACTACAACAATTGAATCAGGTATCAGTCTGAGACACTCAGGAGACACTATTGGCTAAAGACTCCTCAATATGGGGAACGAAACATCTTAATGCGTTGGGGTTAGGATCCCCATTAGTACTACTTTATGCCACATTAATAATTCATGGACTTTTTTTGGTTTATTAAAGTATTTGCCACAAGCCATTCTTTTCATTCTTCTTTTGCACCTTTCCTCTTCACATTTAGTCTTCAAATATCAAGTGGATCTTGAGTTTTAGTCAATATAAACAAACCCATCAGCTTCTGGGTCTCGCCGATAAGTCACTGCAGTTCCATTACCATTCCCCCTTCACCTCTGTTGTCTTCCCATGGGAATCAAACACACTTCACCCCAGAGCACTGAGTGCTACGCTCACTGAATATCTCCATTTCATTTAGTGAGCTTAACACACACACACGCACGCACCCCCCCCTCCCCCCCTCACACACACACACACCCACACACACACACACATACAGCCGACCTGAGAGCGACCATGCTCCATTGATTTTCCCTTTTATGTCTTAAGAGTAAATTCATCATTGGAGATAAGGGTCTTCCTTTTTCATTCCTTTCCAGGTAAAAGAAACTATATGAGCAAGATTAGACGTTCCCCTTGCTGTAATGAGTGTGACCCTTGAGGGATTGGAGTGCTTTTCCAGAGGTAGGGGGGAAGGGCTGGAGGTAAGAATGATCTGTGAAATACAGGGCCACCTGAGAGGTCTGTGGTGGGAAATGATACTGATCAGTGGGTTTAGTAGGAACCTCACAGAGGAAGACATAGAGGTTGGTGGGACTCTGAAAATTCATGGGTAGAGATCAGAGGGAGGCTGACATGAAGATCTTCATTTCCTGCTGGGAGTTGAACATTTTTACTTTCAGATTAATCATATTTAAGGAGAACAAAAATGCAGAATTTTACTTTATTCTCTTTTTATCCACAATGCTTTATTTCAAATAGCTAGGAATAAAAGCCCTGTAAAAGAGAGCTTTTACAGGGTCATTGTACTAGTGCATTGCTAGTAAGAACAGAGTACGTAATTCTTTTTTTTTTAATTTACCTACTTTATCAATTGCGTGACTCTGGTAGTCTTGCATAATTTCGGTCTTTCAGATGTACTATATGTCCTTTAAGTATTGATATAATTGTGAAGACAAAGGAGAAAACTGTCAGAACTGTCAGGCCAAGACCAGTCCATTGGCAGCTGGCCCTCTGAGGAATAGAAGTAGACACCATCGATTACAGAGCATCTGGATCGATGTTGTTCAAGCAATCATGAGTAACTTTTACATGAGAATAATTTGATTTATGTTTTCAACAGTCCATCTGAATATGTTTCTATGGGTGTAAACATCTTGAGAGATTACCAGCCAGCAGAGTGATCGGCTAAGAACTTAAAGCACAGACAGACACCTAACGAAAATTGGACTCATTATACACACGCTTGCCTCTACACTCAAGACACTGAGCGCTTGATTTAGTAGGCGATAACTGATCCGAGGCAGCCTCCGAACATAAACAAATTCCCAGGGGAAAAATCCTTGCTTTAGATCATCATTACCGCGGTGACAGACAGAGTCCCTGCAAAAGATGACTTCAGTGGCGGAGTCAATCAAAGCCGGGGGTGATTGATGCTTGTCATGATTGATGGTGGCTCTCAGTCTCCTGGCGCCAGCTTGGCACTCTTACACTTGGTAGACGGCTGTCCTTTGTTAGTCTGAGGCATGCTATATAAGAATCGATCTGTCTCTTTGTGTGACTAGAAAGTTCATCTCTGTTTATCCCCTTGTTCTCTTTCCCAGATGGATGACTTGTTGGGCTCGATATGATAAAATACTGATCAAACTCAAATGTGATTGGGAAGTATTTGAGAGACTACGTATGTTAGCATATGTGAAAGGACTTATTGAAGTTAGAAATGAGTACAAATTGCATAATAATTTTTAAACAAATGGGGCAATGCAGCAACGTTTTTCATATTCTTTTGCTCTGTGGAGGATCAGTGATGTTGCAGGACTGTTTCTCTTTCTAGGGAGCTGGAAAACATGTTAGAATAGATAGGCATTAAAACTCTTTTAGACACCAGGACATTTTACATTAAAATGCTGTAGTCACTGCCAGAAAGCTAAAATGAATGAATAATGATCCAGAAAATATAATTAAATCATCAGTGAAATGGTTTAATAGACGAAAAATGAACTTGGAGGTCATTGCAGTTGACAGTCTTAAATCTTATGCTAAAACTGGGTGCTGAGTTGAAGAGAAGAGAGAATAAGGCGGATGCTGGACTCTGGATGATCTGGAAAGAGTGTCCAAGGAGAATTAGTAAAATTTCCATGTATCTGCATATTTCATACTTGGAAAATGTTATAGGATAAGTATAACAAAAGAGGGTTATAATTGTGAATGCCACCGTTTGTTTTTTTTTTTTTATTTTGCATAATGTTCGTCTTTAAAACCAACTGCCAATAATTCACAGCGAAAATGATAAGAAATACTGTAGTACATTTAAGTAATTTTCTGTAGTTGTGTCCATTGATTGCAAAAGCATGTTTAAACAAATATTTACTGCAGTTATTATCCCAAGTTGAAGTTTGGAACAACAGGAAAACTCTCCATCGAAAGGCTGTGAGTATGGATATAAAGTGTTTCTAAAAAAATAACAAAGGGAAGTTAAATGAGGAGCAGCTGTTATTTTACTATTTCGGTCATGTGCAGGAGAAATAAAATATTTAGTCCCATTTATTCCTTTTCAATAAAACAGTCATTTATGAAAAGAAGCTGCCCATTGTGTTCATTTTATTCAGTAGGTATTTCCATCGCACCCAAGAGGCTGACCTTGTGGGTCTAGAGGAATATTTTGTTTTGTTCTGAGTCAGACACTGCGCATACTTCAGTGAGCCACCGATGGGGATCTTATTGGCTCCCGAGAACAGACACTCTGGACATTAGCTTCTCAAAGCTCCCCAGCAGCTTTGATTTTCATGGCAGATGTAATTCATTTCATCAAATATTAATTTGGAACACTTTTCCATCCCAGTTTGGCATTGTGTGGGATGCCAGCACTGGCTCACTCTGGTGCATTTCAATTTCACATCAGGCCAGTTGCACAACTGGGTTTATTAAAGAATGTTCTTTGGCACAAAATTGCCTTGGAACTGCAAAATTATTCACAGCATAAAAATTAGCTATGACTTATCTACGTCTTTCGTGCTTTCCCTTTCTTATTCATTTCTCTCTCCCTCGCTCTCTCTCATTCATTTCATCTTATCTTACATTTTCCACTCATCTTGTCTCGTTTCGCCTCTACCGAGCTTTCCTCTTTCAGGGCCTTTGGAACAGCAGAATATTAAAATCATATTTGATGAGAGTGTTATCAGGCTCCGGGTCTTTTGTCTGATTTCTCCTTTCTGAAGGAGACTCTTGGCACTCAAGGGGAAAATTTGTGAATGTGTGTGTCCATTTCTAAACTACCCTGTGTGGAGGATAAACAGTCCTCTCTAAGAGTACCTTTATATTTCTCTTTTTTCAGATATTATGTCTGCATTTAAAAACTCTGCATAGCTAGAGATCTTCTCTGAGACAAGGAACTTAAAACGGTAGAGGAAATAAGAAGGGAAAAAACTGCTATAGCTCTGGCACAGTCCCCTTGCTTCGGAATGATAAATGAAAAGTCTGGATCCAGACAAGTGCAATATGAGAACCTAATGGGGTTTACGTAGCAGTCAAAATGCCAAAGAAACAATTCAGGTTCTTAGAAGTCAAGGTGCAGCTGTCTGCAGTGGAAAAGTTCACATTTATTTTTCTTGTTGCAAACGGAAAGAACCACATTTCCTTCGTAAAGCACTAGATATCTGTATTGGCACAACTAAAGTACAAACAGCTGAACTTTTTTGTAGAAGTAGATGAGTGTCTTTGATATTGTTCAGCTTTAGTTTTTTTTTTTTTGACAGCCCATTAAAACGAAACCCCTCTGCACTGCTCTGCTCCGTCATGGCTCATTCAGCACTTTGTGCCGTTATTGTGCTCAAACATACCAATTCTGGTCCTGTCACCATCCTCTCATTCCAACTTCAATAGGGGGGAGCAGAAGAGAGTAATGGAAATAGAAGAGAGAAATTGAAATCAAGAAAAAAATGGGGTAACAAAGAACAGAGAGAGTCCAATCGATCTCAGCAAGCCTGGTTGTTTACGTTCTTGCAGTCTGAAAACTTTGGAACCTAACATTAGACACAAGGCTGAGAGCAGTGAACTCATAAGTATTTTACTTAGAATGAAAGGTTTTTAACTTTCTTCTACATATCCCATCCTTATCCAATTGATAACAGTTCAATGGAGTTTGAGTTAAGCATGGCCTTCAATGCTTTTCATACAAATCTTCCAACAGAATAACTAAAAATATGCAGTCAAATCCAAAGTTTGATGTCATATCTTGCTCTGCACCTAGCGCCATCATTTAAATAATGTTGCAGCTAAACTTCTGACGAGAGGCTTTGAAAAGATAACCACGGCAACTAACTATTAGGAAAATAGGTACCAATCCCATAATATCTAAAACTAAGGTCTTGCTGATTTTTGGTAACTCCATGCCAATATCTTTTGTGTAGCTTCCTTAGAGTGACAGTAGTTTCATAGCAGCTTTTAGCCAAAACGTTCTGCTACTGTCCCTTCACCTGTTAACATTTTTCAAGTTTAAGTGATGAAGCCCTTCAGCTTACTACAATGTATAATTTAGAGTCCGACAATTGATTGAATAGCACCATTCATCACTAGTATAACTGTTAATACTTTTAATATTAGACAAGGAAACCAGAGTAATTGCTCCCTTAATTAGATCATCAGAAACTGAACCACAATGCTTGTGTTCAGTTTCATTAGACACACCAGGGCTGGATCATCGAAAGACCTTTAGAGTCAAGAAATCACTTAAATGGAACCTGTCTGGCAATATGTCTGGTGTATTTCTCTTTGAATTACACCAAAGAGAAATACACCAGACCCCGATCTAGACAAAAACAAAACAATAAAATCAAGAATAGATGAGAAAATAAAATCGTTGACAACTTTCAGTCCGGAAATGACCAGAAAGATTTTCCTAATGCTTTGGAACTTCGAGCGAGGCATTATCAACAATTAGAGAAAACCTAGAAAGGTTTGTAGTTGCAGACTCATTCTTGACTTAGCGTTCTGTTTTTTAAATATATATATCCATATATTTCAGCTGGTATACTAAAGCTATAAAATAATTTCGTCTTAGCTTTGAGATCGATACAGAAAACCAGAAGGAGTTGTGCTTTTGCAGTTGCTTCTTATTTTCTGTGTAAGTCTTGCCAATTACAAATTAGAGCAGCCCAGACTTGATAAGCTTTTAAAAAGTGCTTTGAAGAAGGAATTATAAAAGATAAAGTACACGAAATGTATTTTAAAAGTCTGCCTCTAATTTGAGGGCTACCGGGTGGGTTTAAAATAAAAGAAGGGAAGAAAACATGTTAGAGTTCATTCATAATTTAAAGAGGGCAGAGAAATTAAGTCTAGTCTCAGGCTTGACTTTCTCACATTTCTCACTTTCTGTCTGTGTACCTACTTGTTTCTTTTACTAAGCTTGTATCTATAGGTGCTGGAAGAGCTGCATCAGAAGGGGTCATCTTGTTTCGGTCTCGTTCTCGGTCCCGCTCCCGTTCCCGCTCCCGCTCCTTCCCTGTTGTTGAGGTCTCTCCACCTCGTCGCTGCCTGTTCTTCTGGGCCTCCATGGCTTTGAGTTTCCGGGCGTGTTTGTGGCCTTTATAGTGGGCCTCTGCTTGGTTCTGTGGGAAAATGGAAAAGAAGAAAAAGACATGTTAGAGGGAAGAAGCATAGAGGACCTAGTGCCATATCTGCTGCAAAGACCAGAGCCTGTGTGCAAGAAATGTTCAAATGCTCTTGCCCAAAAATTCTCTCTCACAGGCATTCGGAGGCTGCAAGAAGGAGAGTCTGTTTCCACCTGATAACAGAGCTGGCACACTGGGAGGCCAGAGGTATAATTGCATGTGTAATATGCAACAAGAGAGAGGATTCCATCTCTACAACTACCCTATTAATGTGCACCGTGAGAGTCAGCCTCTGCAAAACCCAGACACACTTGGCAATACATACTAATGTTACACACATTTAAGGCCCTCATAAGCACACAAACACAAATCAGACTCAAAACACATTCTGACTGACTAGACTGCAGCAATAAAAGCATGCAAATTTCCTTTTGAGTGGATGGCAATTTACTTTTCCATTTTCATCACTCTCATGACCCTGTTCAATTGGAGAACAAAAGCCATGATGTTACACAAAGCAATGATACATAAAAATAGCAAAGAAATCAATGCACAGATCGCTCATTAAAAGCTAAGACAACCTCTGGGGATCAGCACTCATCAGCCACTGGTGTGAACAGAACATCAGTTTGGACTTAAAGAGTTACACGCTTGGGAGTAAATCTTTAAAATCACTACAGACAACACGAAATGCCAAATAAGGTGAGTATTTTCCCCACTTCTAAGGATTCAGAGTGTGGAATGTAGGAATGAAAGTGGATTTAGCATGAGTTCAGTTTTGCATATTTTGACCTCTGGGTAGTATAATATTGGCAGTGGTTTACTATTTCAGCAGCAACTAAAAAGAAAGAGGAGACATTCTGTGATCAAATGAAAACATCCAGAAAAACTTAACAGACAGGCAAATTCATCAAGACTTTTCTCACTTGGAGCAAAATGCCAGTAAATCTGATCATCTGAGAGTTACCAATACGACTGATTACTGCGCAGGTAGCATTAGCTCAGAGAAACCAACTCAGACAAAAATACATAAGCATGTCATCTGACTCCACAGCCTGTTGTGAATAGTTCAGCCTCCTCACTGGCAGCCATCGAAATTGGGTCTCAAAGGAGGCAGAAGGACAAGGCGTGAAATGAGCTGCGGCTCAGTCAAGAGGAACTACAAGAGGATGTGCTGCTCATCAAAAGGATTCCAGATTGTCCAGTGATCAAGAAATCCCTGGGATGAAAGGAAACGGGGGTGGGAGGATGTACACATCGTGTGGACATATATAAACTGAGTGGGTGTAAAGCTAGCTCCATTCCATTCGCTTAAAGAGCCTCTGAGTCCAGTCCCTAGTGGAAAATAGACAGACATAGAAGTTAAACTGTGCTGCCAGCTGCTTTGGTTAATCAGTGAGACACCAGATTTTATATTGAGGAATAAAATATATAGATATATAGAGAGAGGAAGATCATCAGTATCTTGAACCCATATTTCAAGTAGGTCCCACATGGATATAAGACACCCAAAAGAGAGGGCGAAGTGATCATTAGAAAAATATATCATCAAGAAAAGGCTTTCAAAAAAAGATAAATGATCTATGCACAAAGCAATGAGCACTGATGTAAATAAACTTGCACTGCAAAAGTATCTATCCTAATTTTTTTTTTTTACATTTTGACACAACAACCACAAAGTTAAAGGTATTTAGTGGAATTTTTCACCCCATATGTGTTCATGTCATTTAAATGAACACAATAAAAACCCAGTTCAACTGATTGCTTTCAAAAGTCACATATTCACTGTACAGAGTCTAACAATGTGTTGGTTAAAATAAAACTGTTGTATGAAGGTCATGGGGATTTGCTAGAAAACACTGTCAAACATATCACCACAACTAAGGAACACACCAGACAGGTCAGGGGTAACAATAGTTATGAGTTTTAATTGGAGTTATGCTGATAAAAACATGGTTTTGTATGTTTTCTAATAAGATAACTTTAAATGTCACAAATTGCTGCTACGAACAGCTCGTTAAATCAGACTAACACTTAAAAGCTGCGTCACCCAGGCAATTTTCTCTTAGAACATCGTGCATCATGTAAAGCTTAAAATGCATCTACATAAAACTCTGGAGAGGTTTATGTAGTATTCTTCAAGCTACTAATAAAGTTATAGTCAACTTGACATTTTTCTTTAAGTGTGCAAAAAATAGAGTCTGGGAAAGGGAAAAAAGATGCCTACATCTTATTCCCCTTTCTCAGTCCAAATGAAACAGTGTGGCTGTTTTCACATTTTAGCTTCATCTGGATTGAAGACATCTTTCTACACTGTTTACTGCTTTTTAATTTGACTGTTTCCAAATATACAATACATGTGTTATGCAAAGGATGGATAGAGCAGCTGAGAAATCTGCTTCCTGCTGTGGCTGCTGATTGTTTCTTTTGCACTTTGCTGATAAATGGAATCTAGGCTGCAATCTAAGCCTTCTCACCAACACAACTGTCACCAACACACATAAAATGAAAACTGAACAAAAATGTACACACAAGAACAAAACCAACTTACTTACTTATATAAGGCCTCTTTGACCTAATCAAGGCTCCAGCAAACCACAATTCAGTTTGAAACAATAAAAAAAAAGAAAATGCATAAAATTGAGAATGGAAGGTAGCAGCCAGATGACGCAAATAAAATGTACTTGACTGATTTGAACACGTCTGTCAAAGAAAGAATTTTGATAGTCTGGAGTTCCAGGTTACATTGTTCTACAATGGAAAAGAGAAAATGTCAGCAACGACACTAGAGAAACAATTATTCCTCCTCTTTAATAAAGAAAGAGTCATATAACAATTTCCAGTTTAACTGAATTCCATTAGTTAACAGTGAGAAAGATTATTCCAAATAGTAGAATCCTACTATATCCAATGTAGTTTCCCATCTTCCAAGGAGTGGACATCCAACAAAATTCAGCTTAATGTCAGGCAGTTCAATGCTCACAGAATTTAGTGTTAGGTTTAAGGATTATTAGTGGACAATTACAGTATTAAAGGAGTAAAGCATATCTGCAAATGTTGGAGGCGAAAGCTACTTTTTTTTAAAGAATATGACTGCAAAACTTTTTTTGCGTCTTTGGAAAGTTTCATTAAAAAAACAAGACACAACAACAACGCAAAACAGCAATGTTTACATTGCAGCAATGACTCCTTAGATGTTCTTAGTGTTTTCCATGATTCTTTGGCATATCATAGAAACATTCTTTTTCCAGTGAAAACCAACATTCAAGAAAAATATTACTATTCCAAAGTACAATTTTCTCTTGAGGTAGATCCATTACTCACTAAAGGTGATACAGTCAGTGCACATTATGCAGTCAAAAAGCATGATGTCTCTTTCTTCCTTTTATTGCTACACTTCCCCCATCTTCCTCATACAGAAAAAAATAATCGTTTCTTACCGTTGAGTTGAAGCGCAGGTGGCAGATGTTGCAGGAGATGATCTGTTTCTTCTTGAGGGGCTGAGGGACCCCAAACGTGTGGTTAATCACTGCCTTCTGGACAGGGTCCATCTGAGACACAGACAGCAAAGATCAACACAAGCAGCATGTTCTTGTCAAGCCAAGGGGCTGCACATTTACAGAGTCTAAAACACAGCAGCAGACGATGCAAAATCAATCTCTGCAAAGCAAATATTGCTAATACTCATTAAATATGTATGCAATAAATAGAATACATAAAGTGTTTATTAATTTTGCTCTAAGGAATAAATAATTTTACTAACACTTCAGTAAAAATGACCATAAAGTTAATTCATTTTACAATAATTATTTTTTCTAGAGGCTTTACTGGGTTTGTCATGATGTGAAATCAGTGAACTTATTGGATAATGACACAATGAAACATAATAATAGTCTGCACTTAACACTACTAACAGTGATTATATTAATCCATTTTCCTAGAAAAAAGAATAACTAAACATCCAATATTTTAAAAAGTGAACAAAAAAGTCTGAATATTCAACATTTATCTAATCAGGATAAAAAATAACCTCCTCGAGATTAAAAATGTCTCTTACAAGAGTGTTGTGAATCATTGTAAATCTTTTGTCCACATCAATTGATGTACCAATAAATGCCAATATCAATAAATGGCTGCAGTCAGGTTTGCTGGTGCTGATGGGGATATCTGCCCCATTTCAGAGTTGTGGTCAGGTCTCAAGCCAAACTTTGGACATAGTTTGAAATTTAGCTTAGAGAGTCTGGATTAAAGTGTGATGCATTATCATTGAATTAAGCCTTTAGTGATTTATAACTTTAGAACATTACTGTAGTCAACACTTTTAAACACAAAAAGTTGGCCTTCTTATTTCTTTTATGGAAGAATATAATTAACGTTAGGAGTGTGCAGATTTGCACTGTATGTTAAAGGGTTGCACATGTAAAACTGTTCAGCTAAGTTTGTTGGATGATGATGTCTGGTGCAATTATCACTTTCTAAAAGATAGCTTTACAAGACTCAACTGGGAGTTGTATATAAAATGTTGCTGCTGTTGAACAGGTGAAAACACTTTCCCCTTCTGCTGCTTCTGCCTTCCCTTAATGCAGACATCTGGGATTGCATCATACATGCCTCCTAATGACTGGAAGTTATGCACTTAATTTACTGTTGCAGGTATCTCAATTCTTAATGGCAAAACAACTCCATTCACAAAAAGTTTTTGTGGTCTCACGTCTATTGATTATGTTTGGTAATGGAAACCAAAAAATATCTAAGCAAAGACTGCTGGTCCTTTGTTCATTATTATTCAAGTCTGGATAGATCGGTTAGGTTTCATTTTAAATGTATGCATGCTTAGCAGAGCAGAGCAGAAATTAAAATTCCTCACTTTCCACTTTCTCAATTGCTTCCAGCTGATTAAGGTAGTTTAAACTCCCTCTGTATGACGTGTCTACACTGACCAGTTTTGGCTTTTTGCTTCAGTTGCCTGAAACTCAGATTTTGTAGGTTTGTGCTGAACAATTTTGTCTCAGTCTTAAAACTTCTGACATACCAATTTTTAACTAATGAGTAAACCAAATTCATCTGACAGGTTCATATTCTTTCAAAATCTGCTTTCAGATCGCAGAAACCTAACACAGTGCAACTCCTGGAACGCGCTGAACATCAGCCATAAAGTAATGTTAGGATCAAAAGATTTCTCTCCCTTGGGGTTACCCTGCATGCAGCCAAAGTGCATAAAGAGAAAAAGATCCTCACATCACGTCCCATCATCATGAAAAAATAGGGATAAAATAAAGAATAGGGATCATGCCGAGATGTTCCCTTGGTGACAGCTGAGTAGGTTTAAAGGCATAAATCTGGAACATATAATAACTTTTCTTTGTTAATCAGCATGCTGCCGCTATTTGATATAAGCAGAATACCTCAGTATCTTTGCAGTGACTGTGTATGATAGGCTTTTCTTGATATTAAATGCATTTTTCAGCCACACAACAAAAAACATTGTTACTGGTTGCTGAATTTTGATTAGAAATCCTTAGAAAGAGACACATTTTATTTTATCTGGATATTTTTAGTACAATGCAATGTTATGTCTCTTCCCACTGTAACAATAGCCTTCGATTTAAGGTTTGTTTAAGGTTGCTCTATATAAAAAATGTCACGAAAACAACAGATACGTGCAAGCTAAACATGAGGTTTCCAAAACAGTTTCCATTCAGGCTTTAATCCATGTATATTTATTGATCTAGAATCTCAGAATTTATTGACAAAACAATTAGTGGCACTGATTAGGTAATATTTATTCACACCTGAAACCTTGTGGATTATGCAATAAATTTTAATAAGTAATTTGGAAGTATTTTTATATATTGCTATTTTATCTGGTTAGCTAGATATTGTGATTTAGCCATAACAAAACTTTCAGTTCAGCCAAAATAAAGCACCTTTCTCAAAATACAAATGACTACTCAAAACAACATATGTTTGTGACCTTCCAGGCTATTATTGTATCATTTTGTTTACACGAAAGCTCTCTGTAGCTGCATGACATTCTTTCATGCGAGACAAAACAAGGAGTTGTGTAGGTTAACCATTTTTTAATTTAAGGGATCCAATGCTGAATGTTAATCGATCCAAATTTGTGAAACTGCTCCTTATCTAATGCTCATGGGTTTAGATTACATTGAATGTGCTAAGCAATCCTTAGAAGACAGTTTGTCTTAACCAAAAGGTGAAGTCACACATATCTCTGCTGTAGTAGCAGAAAAACTCTTGGTAATGCATCAATTAAGTTCTTGCTTTAGCTCATTTGTTATGTGGTTCTGCTTCATGAAAAAGGTTTATGATGAGTGTGAGATCGAACCTCAGAATAGCACTTCTGTCCAGGAAGGTAAACATTCCCAACCATGTTAGCAGAACCTGGCCAGTCTTTGCATTGGGTTGAAGGTTTATTTTCAGTTGTTCTAAATTCGTCCTGTTGTGTGTAATGTTAGGACAGGATCTCATTTTGTTCCTCTCACCTATGAATTGTGCTAAATATGACTTAGTGAACATTTAAATGCGTCTTCCATCCATGTTGACTTTTCCAATAAGTCATACTCAGAATAATTTCTTAATACATGTTTGTCTGAAAAAAGACAAAGTGGGTTTTTCATAGAGGAATTACCCAATCTAAAAAAGATGTCTATTTACTTCATTATCAATCATCGTAAAGTATTATTGTAAATGCCTTAAACAGACTAATATAGATTTAACAGCCTGTGAAAAGACAGCACAAAGTCCCTCATGGTATATTATGAACAGCAAAGAAAGCAAATGGCTTCATTAAGGGATCTACAATCCACAACGACAGCTGATTCCATCATGACACCCTTAAAGTACCACAATCATACTGGATCTTATCCTCAGCTGGCGCAGGGCCTGACCCTGTCTGTTCCTTGGCTTGCATGCGAGGATAGCCGAGGAGTGGGTTGTTCTCACTTTTAGTTGCACCGACACGCCCTCTGAACCCAACGTGGTGACACTGCTGTCAGCCCCAGCTGCCCAGAGATCAAGGAGTGTTGCTATATTGATAGCATTGACTCGGATGCTGCCTCAGATCCTTCCAAAGCTGTGTTGTGTTCGGAGCAGCTGCTTCCTCGTAAAGAACAGAGTCAGTTTACCATGGATTCCTCAGGGCCAGGTGTGAGAGGCACTATCAACACACCTGACAAAGATACCTCCATGGTGGTGTGTGTCTCCCCCAGGGTAGACTATTTAGCTGCTCTATTTTGGTCTGTGTTATATGACTCAAAGCTACCTCTGGGAGTAAACTTTTTCTTTTCTCCTCACCAGCTACAGCACAACCACTGAAATGTAGCTCTCCCAGTCCTGCTGCCCTCTGTCCAGCTCTTCAGGGCAGGCTGCACTCACAGATATTTGTTTTAGGAACTGAAGAATGTGACCATTGTCTGTCTGCAGCCATCCTGAACCGACGGCTATAAATGCCTCTTTTGTTCCAGTGCTTCGCTCTCCCCTGCTATTCAGGCGCAGACAGGACTTGTCCTGCGCCAGGCAGCTCAGTCCGTGCTGAGGTTTCAGTAAAGGTTGAGAGAAAGAAGCAGACAGAGATGTGAAGAGACTGTATAAGAAGGGACACCAGGGTAACTGGAGACTATTTGGGTTTGAAGACAGGTGCATTCATCTTCCCCTCTGGAAATGCAGGCTGCAACGAATGCCTTATCAGGACTAAAAGAACTTGGCACTCCGAGCTGAATGGATGCTGTGATTAATGCTGCAGCTGTACTGCCAGGCCGTGCATAACGGGGGTAATCATCTTGTTCTGGCACTGAAGTAACAGTGATATGATGTTGATGTTGTTACACCTTCAAAAGGGTTCCATACGTTCTCTGACCTACTTCCTTCATACCAGCTCTAAATTGTCGCTGTGTTTTCCTCATGGAATATCTACTTTCACAGCAATCACTTGTATTTGTAAGATTTGAAACTAAAATAAAAACTTGTATGACTTTTATTTGGATTTTACAAGAAAGACTGGCATAAAGTAGCTAATAGTTTCGAAATGTAAGGAAGATGATGGATGTTTTCAGGAAAAACAGAAAAAAGGGTCGTTCTTCAGTCTCTAGTCTCCAGTTTTGCATCTTCAAACTGTTTTCTTTCAGGATAGCTCTGCAGAGCAACTTTTTCCTGCTAAACAAAAGAAGTCCACAGTATGGCACTACCATCACCATATTTGATAGAAGGAAATGCTTTCTTATGCCTTTTCTTTCACCAAACTCTTTGAACAAATGGTCTTCTTAGTGCAACTCTGCCGTAAAGGAGTGCAAAACTAATTATTGTGTTGTCAAAAGATTCTCCTGCTAAGCCGTAGTTGTCTGCTGCTTCTCCAAAGTTACTACGGCTATTTTTCTGAGTAATGCACTTCTTTCCCTACTTGTGATTTCAGGTCAACAACATTGTCTTTGTAAGATGTGAAATAATTTGGTTACTCTACATTTAGAGTATTAGAGTAAAAAAGTGTCTGAAATACAAACCACACTTGTAATTTTTTAATGAAAATTTAAAAAACATGGACCATTTTCCATCCACTTTGCAATCATGCACCACTTCATGCTTGTCAATCACCTAAAATCCCTCCAAAAACTGTCACTATGAGTGGGTAAGACGTAAAAAAAAAAACCAAGCGGTGTGAATATTGTTCCAGGGCAATGTACTTCCTTCACTTCAAATTGCATTTTTCTTCTAACGTAGCTGTTGCCATAACAATTACTGTTATTTGTCTAACAGAATGAGCAAAAGTAAATGCAAAAGCAGCAAAGTGTGACTGTAACAAATTATTTTGAAAAGAACCACAGGGCACAAACAATGGACTGGAAATAGAACCAGCAATTTTCCCCAAAGTGAAACACAGACAAAACACTGACAGGAGACTTGAGCCCACAGCTTGCACTGCTAATATAAATACATGAGGGTGTTAGAGGAATAAGTGTTTACCACGCTGCCTTTGCGACTCGCATAGTCGCTTTTCTACAGGGGTATTAGTGGGCGACGGAGCAAACGAATTGACTGAACTTTTCACAAGCAGGTTGGTGACCCCCCCATACATGAACGTCATGCAGCAAACGTCTGTCTCATCCACCCCCTCCCACACGTCCTCCGCTGTAAAGAACGAGCCATATGTCTGTATCCTCCCTGTTTTTATTTCCCAGCCTCCAAAAAGAGACATACTGGAGTGTAAAAGCTGCAGCTTATCCTCCATTTATAGACCACAGAGCTGATTTTTTTCCCCTTTTCTCAAGTGCAATGAAAGCAGTGAACCCAATACACAACAAGGGTGTTAAAGTAGGATCAAAAGACTTCTGAAGTGCCTGCACGCATGCACACACAAAATGACAATGGGCATAGAGAGCAGAGAAAGGATCAAAGACACAAGTTTTTAATTCCAGTCACAGAGGCAACGTAAGCGTCACGCTGAGGTACATGAAAACCAAGAGGTTTGCTGCTGACGTTTAAGATGGTAAGGGTCCCATCTGTGGATGAAGATGCCGTCATGACAACAGCAGTTTTCACAGCAGATACCCTTGAATAAAGGGTCCTAAACAAAAGGCCTACTTATAAAATAAACAGATCATAATATGATGGACAGAATTAAGTGTTGCATTCATTCACTCTTTAATATACACGTTTAGCTCAGCTGAGAAGCGTTAAAGTAGCTGCATTTGTTAACTCATTTTTCTATTCTAAGCTCACAGATTCAGTTTTAATGACATGAAACTCACCGTATTAAAGTTAGGAAAGAGGCTAAGGGGTGAGGATCCATTGAGTCTGAAGGGTAGGAGGTGTTTAAGGTCGAGCTGAGGCTGCAGAGGCCGCCCCGGCACTGGGAGAGAGGCCAGGAGGGGGTTGCCCTGGGCAGATGTACCTGGAGAAATACAAACAGATCAACAGTGAAGGCTGAGTAGTTATGATACATTAGAGAGGAAATATCTATTTGCAAGTTATGTATTTTAATAAAATATTTGCCCTCCTTCAAATATATTCCTGCTTGTTTTTTTTTTTTGACACATTTAGTAACTGTTTTAGATAATTGAAACTAATCTTAATATCAGAAACATAAGCAAGCAAATTATGATTTATTTATAAAGGGAAAAACCTGAGCCTATGTGAAAAAGTAATCCTTTGGTAAATCATACACATATGAACAGCTATTAATCATATGTTTTACTTTGATTTTCTGATCACTTCCAGACCTGTAGAGCCTTCAAAACCATGCTGACAAAATGAAACGATCTGAAAGAACTCAAACAAGCCAACACATTCTGAACCAATCTAAAGAACAAATAAAAAATAAAAACTAAGAAATCAAAAACACAGGATATGCTTTAGGTCTTATGTCCCAAAGTCCAAAGAAAAATATCTAAATCACTGCAGTTCTCAATTTCCTCAGTTAAGGTCAGTGTTGATAACTGGAATCTATGGGAGAGTTTAAGAAGCACACCACTGCTGACCAAAAAGAACACAAACATTATATTTACCAGGAAAAAAAACATCTTATAAAACTTTTTGGAAGTTGTTCTATAAACTTCAAAAAACATTCAAATATGTCCGAATTAAAATGACTCTGCAAAGCAGCATATAGCAATTAGTTGTTAGGTTGTGAGGAGTTTCTCTAACTAAAAAGAATTGAAAATGTAATTTTATAAATGTATCTTGGTGGTCTTTATCTGATAATAAAATGTGCTTATTGACTTTAAATATGAAATTGTGGAAAAATGTAAAGACAAGTAAACTTTTGGGGGGGGGGGGGGGCAATGTTTCTTTCTTAGCCTTGTAGCATTCAGAGGAGACCAAATGCACTGTTAGAAATTCAACTGGCATCGTCGTACAGCATGCACCTCACTCAAGTGTAAGTCGGCATGTAAAAATGTATTTCCTTTAAAATGTAGACCATGAGGTGTTTGGAGGAACGGGAAGTTTTACTGGGAATATGCACATTCTTAACCCTCAAAGACAAAACAACTCCCAGCCCCTTCGGTGCGTGCACATAAACACATCATTTAACTACAGATTTATTGGCCAAGGAAAGGTGACTGCGTGAGAGGAAGACGAGAGATATCGGATTTCAAATGGACCAGGGATGAAGAGATTTCTAATTTTCCGCCTGGCTGCGTTTCAGTGGACTGGTGCGCTCAGCTGCGCGCAGGCACTTATTCCTGCACAAGGATCAATCATTGGTGTCAGCTGCGGGTCACTGTGGCCACCCCAAAGCATGCCTGTTATTCAGCTCTTGTGGAACACAAGAGCCAAGGCTGCACTGTTGCCCTAACAGCAAACAAAAACAAAGCAAAAACCACAAATTTCACATAATCACCAGCTCCTGAACTATATCTGATGCACCTTCAAAGAGAATAGCTTTAATATGAGATGAAAACCGGCCCTTCTTCGGCTTGGGATTACAGTAAAATTATTTTTGTAATTGCTGGTACATCTTCAGGTCAGCTGACACTTGGGTTTAACCAATATTTAACTCTCCAAACTGCAAGTTAAAGTTGTTTAGAACCGGTTTTGCTCTTGCTTCTCACGTTGATCTTCTGAAATCTATTTGGATTCCTCAAAAACCTTGATTTTTGCATTTGAGTATTTTGCCAAAAGCATGACTATTTTTTATAAGAGAACTGCTGGCAGTAAGTGTGATTGTCTAAAAGCTTCCAGAAAACACTTGCTTTTATTTTGTCCCTTTCCTTCCATCTAAAAAACAACTTTACTGGTACACTAAAGCTGAACTTTATTGGCTCATCATGGAAACTGTGGCACAGTCAGGGGTGGGGATGCAAGAAATGTTTCTTTGCTAAAGCTGCACGGTGCATTGGTGTAACAGCTTCCCCTCATCTGAGAAGTTCTTTCCTGAAAGCTTTCCTGCTGTTCACACCAAATCTTGTGTGACCAAGATTCTTCTAAAAGAATGAGAATTAATTAACTATAAACTGTGGAAATATCTACTTAGAAAAACAAGTTTTTAATATTAGTTGTTTCTTTTAAGTGAGAATCACATTGAAATTTTAGAATCCAAGTTTGAGTAATATGAAACATGTTCAATACCAAACTATAATGCTAAAACAAATACAACTAAATTAGGTGAGACTTTAACACTTCATGAAAGTCATCAATGATCAACTTTCATATAGTTTCTGAGAGTAAAACACAGATCCAGAGAAACAATCAGATATTGACTTATGAATATCATGCATTAAATGTGAGAGGCGCACTGAGAAATTAACTGCTTTTCACCTCAACTAGAACTGATCACAACTTCTTACAGCAGAGCAGATGGTCAGAAACTTTAAAAATCAGATCTTTTTGGATATGTGAAAAGATCATAGGAAATGCTACCAGGTCATTGTTATAATAAACTCTTTGATGTTGACAATGATACTACATAAAGAAGACTCAAAATAAGCTAGCTTGGAATCCAATAATTGTCTTTTTCAAAGTCTTCAGTTTATCTTCTCAATAAAGTATTCTAAACTTTCAACAGGAAGCAAAATGTTCAAATGTCACTGTGGGGAAATCAACCATCAAACTCATATTTGAATTTGTTAAAATTCAAACAATTTAGAAACAGTCGTCTGTTTGACATACATAGAGTTGACCGAGACCGTATGCCCATTCTTTCAAAACCATTGCAAGCAATAAAATGTCAAAATGCAGCGCAGCAGTTGCTCTGTTAAATTTTGTGATATACTTTTGTTCCCATTTGTTGCGGCAGTGTGAAGATGCCTCTTTTGGAGTTGCTGTCAAGCTTGTGAACAGTGATTGTTGTGTTATGTGGGCCATGTGAAGTGCAGAAGAGAGAGGACAACGGAGACGGGGATTCTGTCAGTACTCTGGGCCGTGGAATCCTCCTGCTTGGCAGAAGTGCTCTCTGTGACGCAAGATGCGCGTTTTGTGTGCACGATTAGTGGGTGTGGGACTGTGCATATGCTCCTTAGCTTGGAGATCAGGCCTGCCTTCGCCATATGCGGGCTCTCCTCTGCTGTCTGTCTGACACCCAGAACGAGGCAGCCCAGCAAGGCTGCAGCCCACAGACACGTGGGCTGAAGCCGGCAGGGGATCGCTCCCACACACGGCATGCACATTCACACAAAACACAAGGAAAAGCCAAGCTTTCCCTTGGCAAGGGTATAAGAGGAAAAAGATGGGCTTGCAGGGAGGACAGTTATCAGCTGATAGTACTTTCCCACCTCTCTGTTACTCCCCAGGCAGCTTATTAAATCAGGGGCTGGCTGTTTGCCTCTTTGGATGATAACACTGCCACGGAGGCACAGCCTGAATCTATGCATGTACAACTGCAAATGTGGAAGTGTGTGCGCATGTGTACTAGGCGAATATCATGCACTTCCATTCCAGCAAAACTGCCTACGCATTGCTGAAAAACAAATGGCTCCTGGGCCAAGAGGAAAGTCAATATAAACAAATACGCAAAACACACACACATACACACACACACCCACCCCCCCACACACACATATATATATATATATATATATATATATATATATATATATATATATATATATATAGACACAGGCAGACAAAATCAAACAAGGTATAATTTTGTACTTGGCACATATTGTGAATGATTCTTAAGGGAGTACAGTTGAAAGCAAGCTGAGGCACAGCTCTTTATGAGGAGTTCATTTTTTATTTCAGTAGGCTTTTCCTATAAGTCTACATCCTGTTCCACTGAGTGACTGACTCTCATGGGTTCACATTTGTATGTGGTTAGGCTACCATATGGTTTGTCTGACCACGGTCGTGGCTGCATCAAAGCTTAGATGTATTTATGCTTCACTTGCGGTTCAGTGTCCAGACAAGCGCTCGCAGTTGAGGCATGACCCAAAACCAAATGTTCAGCATCTTTCTCTTCCTCTACATCTCTCCCCCAGATGACTTTGGGAACATAGCTGACTGTCTCTGCAAGACCTTCCCCAGGCAGGCCTCCTCTTCCTCCTCCTCAACCCATCACAGCGCCGCATTCCTTCCTTTCATGAGTCACTGGGCTTGGTTACACAACAACAGCCGTCACATTGCATCGACTCGGGTGTGAGTGTGTTTGTGTGGCGCATCTGAGCCATGGAGTTCAAACATAGATTTTTCAATTATTTCTTACATGTGTACCTGAGAAAATATAGGGTTTCCAGCATAAACTATCAACACAGGCTGGAGTAAAACCAACAGCTCAAGATTCAAGTCATCAACGGTAATTCTTGTGCAGTTGGTCCTGTTTTTCGGTGGTTTTCTTATAAAAAGGATTTTCTCACTTCTAAAAGCCCCACATCATATATCTATTTCATGCTGGCAAATGGCATAGCAAGCAAAATAGAAAAGAGGTGCAGATGTACAACCATGTTTGTTTCGTTTTGGTACAAAAGGCTCAGTCTGCAAAAGTTTAACTCAAGATGATTTTAATAGAAACAAACGTCCGAAACGAACATGCTCTTTAAACTAATGAGATGAATTCAGCCTTCTTTGTTTCACATCCCAGGTAAAACTCGACTGGTTTCAACCTGTTGTCTATAATGTCTAAAAGAGAAAACGCTGTAGTGTAACTCAGAACCTTCATGACATTTCAAAATATAACTGAAAAAGTGCAAAAAATAAAAAATAAATGAAAAGAATCAACAAAGAGGTAAGATTAGCCAAAAGCCAAACAGCAACAAAAAAGGCTTGCTGTTAAACACCTACAGCAAACGGATTCGGTTTAAAAAAATGATATCTTGGATATCTCATTTGAGTTTCCATGCCCAATGTAAATAAGTATGGAAGCTATGCTATGCTATGTTGCATAGCAGAGCAAATATGGCATTGTGTTTTCCCTATTGTGCTTACATATGTTGGAAGAAAATCAAGAAATTTACAAGTTTGTCTCTCTGTTATGTAAAACTATCATGGATTAAGCATCTACAGTACATAAGAGACTAAGTTATGGTTTCATGTCCAGTTTGTTACCTCCTCCACGGAAATGCCCGGTTGATTTTGTTGGCAGTTTAAGGAAAACAGTCAGTAAAAGGAAAAAAAAACTTAAATCCCAGAAGCTTTTGACAGTATTTCAGTGGAAAGCCACCAGAAAGGGCCAAACCTAAAACAAGAGCATTGGGAGGTTTCTAGTTAAAAGTGTTATTGTGGAAGATGTGGGATTCACATGATTACTAAAGATGCTATTCAACATTATGTCCTGCTGAGCCACCAGAAACACAATAAATCACAAACTTCATGAACAGATGTGAGAAACTGTCAGAGATATGCAAATAAATCTTAAAATGAATAAATAAAATAAATAAATAAATCTTTGTGTCACAAACACTCACAAACCCCCCCAAAAAAGAAAAAAATATTTTGGCGGTGTGCACGTCTGTAATGACCTCTTGCGCCATGAAAACCAAGCTGATGTTTGGCTCCACGCCTTTACAATTGAAATTAAGTTAACATTTATTAAAGTATGCAAAATAACAGACGGCTTGTTGTGGAGCAAAAGCTATGCAGCCCACTGCGGTGGAGGGAGGTGGGTGGTACCAGGTCAATGTGGTGTAGTTGGAAGGCTGAGCACCAGAACCTTTGGTCAGAACAGGAAACAATTCAACCACTGCTTTTTCTAAAAAAAAAAAAAAAAAAAAAAAATCTTCTCTGGCATCAGCTGCTTTAGTTTTGCTGGTAGCTAAGTTACTTCAATTTATATTGCAAAGCAGTCAGTCTGCAGAAATATCTGTTTTCCATTGTTGTGCATATCTAAGTTTAACCTCAAAGCAGTAACTGAAGTAATAAAAACTAAGCAGACCCTACAGTTATATGTTGGAAAGAGGACTGAATATGATTGGACAGAAAGGTGCTTCATCATGCCCCTAAGCTTTGCCACCCTGGGCAGAAAGCCATCTTGCCCACATAAAAAACTGCCACTGGCCACAAGAACTGCTCCAGTTATTGTTCTCCTGCTAGGTGCCGCTTGATCTTCTACATCAGAGGAAGATACTACTTCTAGACAAAAGAAACCCAATTTAATTTCATGTTATTTACTTTTAACATACTGTAAATAACATACTGTTTCTCTTGTGTTGATTACCTAAAAATAAATTACATGTTTTATTTAGGAAATAAAATATGTCAATGACTGAACTACTCTTCACATTACGTTCAGCAATTTATGCCAATTGATATATATAACGCAAAAAGGGATGGATTATCTTTTTCTACTGGCTTTATTTGACAAAATAGAGACAAAAACATGGATTTTGGCATCATCCTAATTAATTTTTATGATGTCAAATAATTAAATTGGACAAAAACCTTTAAACAAGATCAGTTTACTAATGTGTTCTTTTTTAAAAGAATAAATTATGCTGTCATTCTCGCATGATTGTGCTTGTACTTTATTTTTTGTGCTCATTTGGGCAGTCAGTTAAATTGTTACAATCTACACCGTGATCTGGAATTTAAACAGAATTGTAATAACTACGTAAACGTTCACCTGACAAATTAATAGACCGCAGTGCAGACAAACACAAATCAACCCATCTATCACCATTCCTCCTTTGGGGTCGCAGATAAAAGACCCTGAACCTGTAAGTAATTATTTATCTCTCAGAATAAAAACCTGCTTTAAAGATCCGTTTCCTCTGATTGCTGTTGAATTTTGAGTGTCAGGCATCGGCTCTCTGATTCTCAGCTGCACCCACCAGCTGAGAAACAGTTGGACTGTCAGTAAGACCTTCATCATCAGGCTTCTGATCTGATTATCCAGCTGTGATAATAAATGCATCAACATCGCAACTTAAAAGTGTTGAACAGGAATTTGCAAGGGAAATTGCTGACCGGTGAAGTGATGAGCACTAAGTGCATACAAAACCCAAACATAATTACCGTGCACAGTGTAGATGATTCCTGTCATTTGCCGGCTGCATATATTAAACTCACTTATAATGATGTTTAGCACAGTCCTTATTTGACTATCAGTGAGAATGCAAAGTTAGGTCCTGCTATGCACATATAAAGTCCTGGCCACTGTGCACTTCAGTGGTGCTGTTTCATCCCTCCCTCCAGCTGCCCTGCAAACATCCCAGTGGCTCCTGCCCTGCCTCGGACCACAAGCTGATAGGACTGGATCTGACAGCACCGGAAGAGACTGCAAATACAGCATTGTGCATGAAGAGCTGGAGCTTTTTAGTTACAATGAACCAAACCAACAGAGCATCCTTTGGAGTGACGTAGGAAATAAACCATGGTGTTTTGTGAATATAAACAGCTGCTTCAGATGCGCTGTGGATGGAAACTGCAAATTGGGCTCATGGTGGATTTGAGGTTTGTGGCCATTCGAGGGCTCACAATGACATTGAGCTGCTGTGGGATGTCTGAATGCACTCCACTAACAGAGAGAAAAGTGACTCCTAACAGCCAATTAGCTTACAAAATGATCAGCAGGTGGTGTGAAAGAAGCTGTGAGAGGAATTACAGCATAGATGGATAACAATAACTAGATTAATTCGGTCATTTTTCAATGGTGGTAGGGTACTAACTGGACAGTCACCAGCCTATAACAGAGCCAAGAAACAGACACAGAACTCAATGTTGGTTTAATTTCAGATTCTAAATGAACCATTCATGTTTTTAAAAGAATGGGAAGAAACTTTAGAACACAGAAAAAAAAGTCACCAAAGTTTAGAGAGACTGAGGACACCAAAAAATGAGATAAGACTGAGAAATGAACAACTATAACAAAATGTGCACTGTATATATTTCCAACAAGGTAGGCTCTTTTATTCCTATTGGCTGAAGTGGTCTTTCTATTTGTAGGCTGGATGACTTATTTATCCAGAACCTTTCAAGATATTGGTCAAAGTGCTGTAAAGAGAAGTAATTCAAATATCATTTTCTGTATTAATTTGGGCTTCATGTTAACTTTTCATTTTATGAACAGATTTCTTCTGACATTAAGAGGCAGCTCAGCCAGAGTCCTGGGTTGAATCTGATAAAGATTTGGATGATTGCAAAGACGCCTTCCAGTCATAGTTTTATTTTCTTTTTAGGAATGCCTTCCTCATTTTCTATTTGAATCAAACTTCTACGTTGAATTAAACAAATCATGTTTAATCAAAAATCTTTGAGGCGCAAGCCTACTAATGTGTCTCAATGTGATTTCATTGTTGATTCTTCCAACTAAAACATTTGTGAACTAATGTTTTGGACATCCATTAAAGAGAATGGCTGATGAACAAAATTTACTAAATTACAAAGATCAGACCACTGCAGTCAATAAATTAATAATCGCTTTTGAAAAACTAATAAATTTTTAAGATCAGGCCCACTATTTTGAGTATTTCTTGTCCTAAAAATTCTACATTTTGTAATGATTAATTAATGTGAATTTCATTGAGTCTCAGCTAAATTCTGCTGTTAGAGTTAACGTCAGTGATCGCGACCTCTACTAACTCACACCAGGAAGGAAACATAGAATCTCCATAGACGTACTAGACATAAACTCAATTTAGCTGTTCTCAACAAAATAACTGACAACATTTTTGAACTATGTAAACGGTACATGGCCGGTACTTGTATAATCAGTAATTCACCCACATTCACACACTGATGGTGATAAGTTACACTGAAACCACAGCTGCCCTGGAGCAAACCGACAGAAGTGAGGCTGCCATGCAGTCAGTGCAAATGTTGGATTACACATCCCTCTTTCTTATTGTTGTGCTTTGTGTTGTGCATTTGAAGTCTGATTTTCTGGCTCTTCGGTTTTTGAAGAGTTAGACGACATCTGACTGCAAAGATTAATGTTTATACGTCCAATAAATGGATAGACTGATTCATCATAATAAATCAATGTGTGTAATTTACGCTCTGAAAGCAGCCAAGACCTGAACAGTGCTTTTTTTTTTACTGTTTTTATGGTGTACAGCAGTTTGAACTGCCTTGTTCCTGAAATGTTTTATACAAATAAACTTGACTTAACAGCCTTTAAATCTTTAACTCTGCACTTATCCATCTAAAAGACTAGAGACTCATGTTATGTGATGCAGTGCATATCTCATGGCTGCATATTTATTAACCATTTATTAACACGACAGAATTATCTCATCATAATGAATACTGAAAATATGAGATGCACACTCGGAAATTTAACCAGATAGATATTTGAGGATATTTGTGCGTTCAATTTCAAATTTTGGTAATTTTTATATCTACATGAACATATTCTTTCTATATCCTCTGGATGATTCAGCATGACATACTGACAGTACTGAGTGGGAAATTATGTTTGTTTATCTGAGTTTTGCACAGGGCAGCATGCTTCTGAACATGTACCAAGGAAAGAGATATAGTATAAAAATCTGTGCAATAAATATTTGACTAGAACACAGTGCTCACTTTGCCTGCTGCCAAACAGTCAGGTTTTCATTTCACTATTAGAGCACAGATGTGTTTGACCTCCTCTACTGTATATTTGCGTGTCTGTGAGGCAGAGGAGCTAGCAGAGATCTAAAAATCTACATACAGAGGGATATTTCAAGCAGAGAAACTGGAGTTGATGTCTCATAAACCTGTGAAGAGTTTCAGAGAGGATTATGTTTAATCTCAGCACAGCTACTTCTCATCTGAAGCACTCTCGTCTCTCCTAAAAGAATCTCTCACATGTGCTTTGCCCTCTTTTCTCCCTCTTCTCCCAGAACTGCCAAAGGTGCCAGGCTGCTCCATGTGGCCTGATTACATGCAAGGCTAAGCACAGTTTGACCCATGACCAAAAGTAGAGCAGTCACCACAAGAGTGATGACTTCAGAACTCCTTCTTAAAAATATGCACCTACAGAAGAATGCTTTAGAGTCAGCTCATCCTGTACAAACATCACCTCTACTCAAATAGAAGCTACCGAAATTATACATAAAAAAAAAATCAAAAATATATTTTTTACACGATGTTTCCCTGGGCTACTTTATCACAATTTAGAATAAACGTAAACTAATTGGTGGTCTGACCTTGAGCTTCAACTTTACTGAATTCAAAAATTCAAAAACTGAGTCATGCAGAGCTTGGGGGGAAAGTCGAACCTCTATAGGTTAGTAGATTGCCACAAAATGACTAAAAGGCAGCCTAATTGGCTGCCTTACACCTCTATTTTTACAAAAAAAGTTGGGTTTTCTTAGTTCCTAGAGGGAACTACAACAAGAATTTCCAAACATGTTCTTTTCTTGTTTGAACCTATAAAATACAGAGAAGGATGCTGTTATCTTCTTGTTAGCACAACAATAAGAAAATAACACTGTGTTGTTTCCAACCTGTAATAAAAACTTGTTTGTGACATCATCAGAAAAAATTTAAAGCACCAATAGTTACAAATCATCCCAGTTGCCACACCAACAGGATTTTCTTTCTCTTTGACAATTCAGTTTTGAATTTAAACTTCTGCCTGAAAATCCATAACATCCTGCAGTCTGACAACAACCAGTCCATGCACAATTTGGAGGTGAGGAACCATCTTCCCAAGTGGGAACGCTGTCATTTTGTTATGGCAGATTATTTTGTTCCAGTTGTTTTATGAGATTCTTGTTCCAGCCATAGTTCCAGGAGGGTTGCAACTATGTGTGGATAGCCGGTAAATAGAACAACATCATAAATTATTTGGAGCACTGCCAACAGGGTGTGGGTTTCAGCGGTAGCATTAGGCCAAAGCATTCTGTTCGCCATCAAATCAGTCCACACAGAGATGTGAACTGTGCTGGCCAAACGTAATGAGCAACCACTGCAACCAGTCTCCTCCACGCAGCACCCAGGACCGAAGTATGCTGTCACCATGACGATAAACCACAATCACAACCAAGAAGGTCGGAGGACTCAGTCAATAAAACCCAGGGTTTTATTCCTAGGTAGTATAAAACCCAGGAAATGTACTGGGTTTTATACCCACATCTGAGACCTTTTCAAAGACCATAGTGTTAGGGGAAATATTGCGATCTAAGCTTAGACTGAAGAGGGAGTAACCAGATAGAAAATGGAAGAAAAAAATAGACACAGATTTAAGCCTCAAATAGAAATCTACATTTAAAGCAAGTGACAAAAGAAAATAAATAAACTATACATGTGGGGAAATCCACATAAAAACCTTCACTTTCAAACACAACTACACAAAATACAATGGCAATACTGCAACAAAAAACTACAAATTTGTCTACTTGTTTAATTTTATTGACTTGTATCTTCCCTTTGGAAGTTAAACATTTTTTTAGAGGCCCAGTCAGAGTTCTGACTTGAATCAGAGAATGTGTGGAGAGATATTAAGATTTTAGTGATGGAAAGGAGGCCTTCCAAGCTCAAACACTTGGAGCAAAATTACCAAATACTAATCATCAAAACATCAGCAGATGCATACAAAAAGCAGGTCAGCTTTTTGCATGCATCTGCTGATGCACCAATAAATGGTTTTCCTTTATTATTGAGAAGGATGCTAATATTTTTTCAATATGCCATAAAATACAATATAAATAGAGACAACTTACATTTCTATTGAATAAAATAAAGAAAATTCTTGTTAAAAAAAATTATTTAAAATCTAAATCTCCTAATTACTCTCCTGAGTAATTTTTGACTTAACTGTGTCAACGCATAACTTGTGTAGCTAGATTTGTGGCAAATTTAGTAAAGTCAAGTCTTGCTTTAAGTTTTTTTTCTACTGGTGCAGCATTAGGCTTTGCTTAAGGCTTTTCTTAACTTAGCTTTTTGTCTTGTACAATAAAACGAACTCAAAAGACAAAACTGTTACAGCTTGAAGTGGTCTAAATTCAGCGGTCAAGACTAAGGCGGACA
This sequence comes from Xiphophorus hellerii, assembly GCF_003331165.1. NCBI lineage: Eukaryota > Metazoa > Chordata > Actinopteri > Cyprinodontiformes > Poeciliidae > Xiphophorus > Xiphophorus hellerii. The sequence goes on from NC_045687.1 coordinate 6,824,604, forward strand.
GACTGAAGAGTCAAAGCATGAACATTGCATTGACAAAGGATATATTCACCATCAAAGGAAATAGTAAAAAGTCTTGGACTCATTCATTTAAATTTGAAAATTGGCATGTTGCTATTATAAACTTTACAAGATTTATTTTGTTTTATGTTACTGTTACACATTTAGTTTCTAAAGTGATGTAGCATTTTCCCAAACTGTTAATCTTACAAACTAAAGATAGGCTTTCAGCAGCATGTTTGAATTTACAGCCTTTTGGCTCAGCAGTGAGATGAGGCGGCGCTGTAACAGGACCTCGTGGAGATGCTTCTTCTCCCGGGGTAAGTCTATAACGAGTTCTGTCAGGCAAACGGTGAGCAGCGTGTTGCTACCAAGCCCAACCTGAGCAGAGGCGAGGCCCATCTGTCAAAGAGAGACGATAAGCCTGGAGCCATCCAGAAACAAATTGCTCAGCCTCCCTACTGTGAAGCCCTACCAGGCACAGGGCTGCAGATAGGATACAGAGATGCTACTGACTCCCGATGTAGCAGCAGAAGCGAGAAGGCAGAGTGGGGATGTTAGGAACACATAAATCCATGCAGATGGTGCTGACAACAAGCCCCTGCTCTGAAGCACTCGAGTGAAATAAATATCAGAAAAGAAAACTTTGCTATCTTTATGACATCTACTTGACTTTTGAGGTCAATTAAATCAAATCAAGCTTACTTGTATAGCACATTTCAGCAAAGAGAACTGTGTTGCTGAACATGAAGGTGTTAGTCATTCACCTACTACTAATCAAAGCCAACTCTATACAGGTAGTCTTCATTTAAAGGATCTCAGTGTTTCAGTTGTTGTTCGTAGAACTGAATGCTGCTTCTTTGTGTTTAGTTCTGGTTCTGGAAATGCAGAGCAGACCAGAACCACAAGACCTTAGTGGTCTGGAAGGTTGATGCAACAACAGCAGATATTTAATGTATTTTTGATGTAAGGTCATTCAGTAAATTGTAAATTTACAGAAGTATTTTAAAGCCTATTTTCAGAGGTACAGGGAGACTGTATAAGGACTTTAAAACTTCCTGATTTCAGTGAGAACAAGAGCAGCAACGTTCTGGATCAGCTGCAGCTCTGTGATTGATTTTTAGTTCGACCTGTGAAGAAACTATTGCAGTAATCACTGCGAGAAAAGTTAAATGCATGGATGAGTTTCTCTTGATCTTCATGGGACATTAGTCCTTTAATCTTGGAAACATTAATCAGGTGATAGAAGACCAATTTGGTAATTGTCTTTATGTATCTTTGAATGTTCAGGTTTGACTCCATCACTACACCCAGATTTCAGACATGATCAGTAGTTTCTAACTGTAATAAATGTAAACAGAAGACTTTCAGAAAGTGCTCCTACTGCCTATTGTTTATTTTTATTCTAATTATGCTGCTGACGACTTGGCCTTGTAAAAGAGATCTTTGGGATTAGCCTGGTTAAGTTGGTTAAATAACCAAAAAAAACAATAACAGAAAACAATATGATCGACATTAAAGCGTGCCAACTTAAACATCTGCCCGAGGTCATAAGCTTTTTTGCTCAGAATTCTTATAACTATCATAAGCATTCAAGCCACAATAGCACAACTTCTAATGCAACGATGTCCAATGCAAATACAGCTAGAAAGAGTTAAAGTACAGCAGGATTGACAGGAACTCAGATGAGGTTTAGTTCCACAGCAAATTGAGTAATTTGTGTAAAAGGCGTAAAGTAAAACATAGTTTTATACATGAATAAATATCAGACTGGTCAGCCAAGCATCACGCAGCCGTCATGGCCACCATGACAACTCATTATAAATTGATTAGCTGTGGTAGGTGAGCTGGGATGGCGGGATCTTCGAAGGAGAAAATAAGCACAAGACAGAGGTTGCTTTCTAATTTTATCTCCTCAGCTGCTGAGAAGAGGATGGAAACATTTGCTCGGATGAAGGGATGCAGAAACAAAGCTGGTGATTGGGCTGATGCAGCATAAGAAAAGGAAGGTAGAGTTCTAAGTAAACAGCCATTTCTTTAAACACCATCATCTAACATGCAGAGGAAAAACACCCTGCACAGTTATTGATGTATTTAGAGATGCAATTTATGTGGAAATTATAGGAACTGCAGGCAAGAAATTTAGCAACAATAGCAAACTGCTCACAGAGAGAACATTTCCTTTATAATTTTCACATTTATTGTTATGCAAAAAATACCTTTTTCGGAAAGACCTTTTCAGTCCATCAAACCAGATAAATCATCACCTTAGTCCACTGCAGTTAAGTGTTTTTTTCCTAACCATTTTCAGGTTTTGGGTTTATTTGAAAGCACCAAATTACATCTTGCTTTTAATAGTATCAATAGTGCCTCTAAAGCCAATCAAATCTCTTAATAGAAATGTGTACAGGCATTAAAAAGATTTTCTGCTCTTTTTAAGTCTGGACCATAGGGGAGGAATTTTATTTTAAACTTTGATACTCACACAAAGTAGGGATGTGGGCAGGTAGCTGTCATAAAATTTAATAAGCACAAAATTATATGAGGGTTACAGAACAAGACCCAATGTGGCATCAGCTGTGAGGGTGATGTACAAATTGGCTCATTTTCTATAACGCGATTGGAGCAAACAAAATGAAGCAAAATCTGTCACATCTCCTGATGAATACCTTTGCTGACTGAAAGCAGTCAACATAAGGGCAATAATTTAAACCATGCGGTGTCAGTCAAGTCCCTGGTCTGCTAAAGGATGATCCAGTGTTAAAAAGCAATTACCCCCGGTTGCTTTTTAAAATGTCCTCTCTCTCAGTCAGCAGCGGCCTTGGGAATTAAACTAGCTAATTTTGCCCAACCTGGGCTGTAATTGTTTCAAATTAGCCTCATGCCTCAGCATCACCGCCAGAATAATTGCTCATGAGCAGGAAGATTAATCTGCAGAAGCACATCTGTGAGACTTAATTTACGGGTCGCAGTGCCATGCCTTGTGGATCCATTAGACTCATTTTGTTTTCAATCCTGTGCAGCATATGCAGCTAAACCAATCTGACATGGTGCTGGGAAAACCGTGCAGATTTTGTACAAACTATTTAGCGCTTGTATACGGTCTGAAAAAACTAATATGAATTCTAATGTTTTGGCAGAGAAAAAAAACGCATGCATAAATAAACTGAGAATATGTAGATGTATTTATCAATAGGTTGTTCGCAAGAGGAAGAGGTGAAATGTCATCTCCATGATAAAACATCCAACATCTTCCTGTCTCCCGTTAACTGAGGATTGAGCTCCAGGAACAGTCGACAAACTTTTGTTGTGCAAAGGAAGTGGCATAATCCATCCAAAATCAGCTTCTAACCAGCGGGTGCTGAGAAATCAGTTACTGGATTGTGAACCAATTTTAGGTTGAGAGAGGACAGGCCATTCAACAAGCTCTCTGAACGCAAACAGCTGCAAGCTGCAAATTGGAAAGCTTTGTGAGAAGCTACTGCGCCCTTTGTTGTCTTCTTCCTCCTCTCCTCAGAGTTCTGGCATGCAGATGTCTCATCTCATTCCTCAAGCTTAATTACAAAGATTGGAGAATGACATAAAGGGATGACTCTTATGAGGAACCGCACTGCAGGTGGCGTAGATACAGGCAGCTGGCATGATTTTAAATAGGGAGACTTCACCCCAACAAAGAATTTCACATCCTGCTCCACTGCCAGTGCCACTCACTTCCTCGTGCTTGGTAAACCTTCCAACACATTAGGATAGTGTGGTTGAAAAACAATGTGGCCGCCAGTGATAGTGTTATTTGTCGCCCACTCCTGCTGTAGAGACCTCCTGCTCTTCCTGGGTGCAGAGACGAAACATGGGACTGAGAAGATAAGGATTCTTATCAGAATTCGTGCAGGTGTTCGGTGGAGCAAAGACATAACACGATTCCAGAGTTACTACTTGACAGAGTGGAAGCAAGAGGATGGTGGGGTGGACAGTTGGAGGTAAGGGTAGCAGAAGTATATGAGTTGTTAGCAGGTGAGCCTGTGGCCAGCATGTTATAGCTGTAAAATCCCTGCATGTGCCACAGTTTACTGCAGCTTAGGCACCTGCTGGTTGGGTGATAAGGAGTGAAAACCAATCAGTGTGGCTACCCAGCAGGCTCGACTGATGCGTCTTCACATTCTATTTGAGTATTCCTCTCAAACATAAACTGCCAATTTTGTCCTGTTGCAACCCCAGATTTAAAGGGGACTTTATCAACAGAAACACAAAATATTGTGTTCTGTTGAACAGAAACACACTTTCCTTCCACTCACTTTCCTTGTGGAGTGGAAGGAAAGTGATTTTTTTTTCTCCAACATTTTAAAAATAAAAATCAGAAAAGCGGGATGTGCGTCCCACTTTTCTGAGTCAAGAGTCACATTACAGGTTGGGTATGTCTTTACCAGGTTTACATGTCTAGAGAATGAAATATTTGCGCATTCGTCTTTGCCAGTAGCTCAAATTCAGTCAGATTGGATAGAGACAATCTGAGAAAACTCTTGTCCAACTCTTAAGGCAAATTCTTAATTGGGTTTAGGTCTGGACTTTGATTGGGCCATTCTAAAACATGACTATACTTTGATCTAGACCATTTAAACATACCTGTGGCTGCATGTCTATGGTTGTTGGATTGTAGAATGATATAGTAGTCGTAGGTTTGGCAAAGCTCTCTCAACTTTAATATGATTGAACAGTGCTTTGTCTGTTCAAAGCATAAAAAAACATTGTTTTGCTGTTTTTGCCACCTATTTTGAGAAAATATATAGCAAGAACTTGTTGTTTTTGTAATGAGTAAATATGGCCTTGCTTTACATAAGTATATTCTTCAAAACTAACCATGCAAAACAGTGGAGCCCCAAATAAGCTTTTTGTGCCACCACTGCCATCTCAAACGAACTTTACCAGCCACAGAGGTCAAGGACATGCAGCCAGCTTCTGAGTGAGTCCTCAGACTCTCCAGCAAGAGTTTCTCATTAGTGTGATTCCAGCTGAGGATTAGAACGCAGACCGTACAGATGCGATTTTGCTCGTCACGGTTGCACTCAACCTCCACCAGCTCTTGAATTATTCATTTCCTGTTTACAGCAGGCGACAGGTGCATGACCTCTGTGATGAGCACCCAGGATGTTGGAGGGAAGTAGTGACAAGGGAAGGGAAGAAAGGATAGGAGGAGGAGGAGGAGAAAGGAGGGAGAAGTTGCAAAGGAAACTGCCAATTTGTCAGGCTCAGGTGCGCACAGAGATTAAGGAGTTTCATGCTTTTAATTTTAATTCCATGGCAAAGTATGATAGCTTAAAAAGCATTCACATGAAGATCCAAAGAGAGGTGTTGGCAAAAATAAAGCGAGGAAAAACAAACTGCCGAAATGGGTGTGTAGCATATGTTAAGGAAGCTCTACATTCAGCACTTCAGCTGAGTGGCATTTACTGTAACCTTTTCCTTGACTTTTAATAACTGGCAAAGAATCAGCAGAAACACGGATCACTGCAATTCACAAGGGAGCACTGAGACATGCAAACAGATATCCAATTGCTTGTGGTCATATGAGCCCATAAAAACTGGTTTTGGTAGTTTGAACCTGAGAGTTAACTTTGGACATTTTTTCTTTGTTTTTTTTTCCCCAGCTGATCCTTAGCCCTGAAAATGTGAAAAAAAACCATCCGACTGAGCTGTCAAATCTAATGTAGTAAAGAGCTTTAGCAGAAAATAAAAAAGGTTCCCACAGGGAGGGATGAATTACAATCAAATAGGGAATGAAGTCTGAACATAAAAATGTTTTCCATACTATATTTTTTAAAAATGTATCCAGAGTAGGAAAATAATTCTTATACTTTTCCAGACCACTTAAGAACCCTGGTTATATAAATCCTGGTTTATATATCATGCTTCATGTATTAGACTATTGCAAGTGTTGTCTGAAAGAAAAGAAAAGCACAGTCCAGGATTGTTTGGATTAACACCATGGAAATATTAAACTGAATCTCAGGAATCCATTCTGGTCCACTCACTATGGACAACGTGACTCATTGTATTAGAGGAACAGGCTTTCTATTTCTCTGTATGCATGCTGATATGAACATTTACACAAACACATACTTACAAAAATGGATTCAAAAGCAAACAGGCTCCCTGCAAAGTGATGAATGAAATTCACATTCAAGCAACTGTGGAAACAGACAAAATGATCTCTCCGTCGGTCAACTCCTGCTTGAAACAAAATAACAAACCACCGAATGATGTAGTGAGCTGTCCCCTCTGGTTGCGAACAGGGAAGGGAACCACATCCAAGAGACGGCAGCTACAAATGGCCCGTCTCTATAACCAGCCTCTCCTGTTCTCTCAACTGTGCATCCACAGAGACCCTGGCAGATCTCAAAGACAGATTAATCTCAACTGCTGGAGTTGCTGGAGTGGCCTCAAGTGTCAAAGCATTACTGCTTATCAGGAGAGAGCATGGCTGAGACAAACTGACGACCTGCGGTTATCCAGGATGGATGGACACACACACAGAGGGGCAGTACAGTAAAACACATTGTATTTGAAGGCCTGATCATCTGAACTCTTGCTACCAACTTGCATGTGCTAGAGCTATAAGAACCAAAAACTCTAATACCTCATGCAAGACTGAACATAAAACAATTTTTCCTGTTGAGAGTTATGCCTTGTTCTACAAGTAACAATCTAACAATCTAAGATTTTGACTTTTTGACAATATGAGATCATCTTTATTAATCTCTAACCGCTGTAGATCAGGTGGCAGGAAGATGTAGACCAAGACTACATATTTTAGATATTTCATTTGTCTCCTTAGAAACTTCCTCTTTTTTTATTATTATTAAAAATCCCGCTTTTAGTCATCAGACACATTTTATCAGTGGATGAAGAAAGCCTGAGGAAAAGAAAATGTACTTTTCAAATTATTTCATTTTTTAAGAAAAAAATCAATAAACCAACCCTAATCCTTAATAATTTGCCTGAACAAATTTGGAAAAAAATAACTTGCAGGGTTCCTCAAGGTTCAATCTTAGGGCTGTTTTTACTTTTGAGCTTTCATTAGCTCAGATTATAACATTTAGGATAAAAAAGGACATAAACGAAGCTGCATGCTGACTCCATGGCTCCATTTTATAACTAGAAACCAATGATCAGATCCAAAATCTACTCAGTCCGAACCTTCAGGTACAGAAAGTCTATAACAAAGTTTGCTTTCAATCACTTAAAGAACATTTCCAGGATTAAAAGACAAATGTTCCATCAAGACCTGTACGTCCACTCTGCATTGCCAGAATCAGAACCAAACATGGAGAAGCAGCATTCAGTTGTTATGCTTCTCTAATCTGGAACAAACATCCAGAAAACTGCAAAAATGCTGAAACCTGGAGTTCAAAATCCTGTTTGGTTAGAGTTGCCTTTGATTAATAATAAGTGAAACATTATTAATTTTAGACTGTATTCCATTGTTTCATAAATTGCCTTTCCTATGCCACTGCACTGTTTGGTTAGAGTTCATTTGTCTCAAAAACTTCCTCTTGTAATGTTTCTCGTCTGTTTTATGTTCCCATCATGTTGAATTGCCTAATTGCTGAAACATAGTATACAAATGCTAGTAACCTTGTCTTGCAAAGAAATAAGTTTTTATTGGTTCCCTCAAAAACTCCTGGATGAATTCACTGCACAAGTAATTTACCAATTACAGAACAAATCCCTACATTTTGAGATTATGTCATTTACTTCATGTTGTCAGATGGTGAGAGAGAGTTCTTGATTCAATAAGTCAAGCAGTTTAGGGATCTTTAAAGCCATATAAAATATTCTGAAGCAAAGTAATGCTTATCTCTTAGTTTTGATAATACTACAATGAACAGTGACCTTCATCATCTTTATTTACAACCCTCACACAGTGAGAGACTTTGGAAACCTTCCTCTGCTTTTGTATCAGTGGTAAACATGTTTTTTTTTTCTAAGGCAATGTTTCGTGAAATAATCATCTGACACAATCTTTGTAATTTTAGTTGCATAGTTTGAGATTATTCTTCTGCAATTCTTTTTTAAAAAAAAATCAATTAATCTGACAGATCAGGTTATCGTTTGGGTCTTCAATTAAAACAGTTTGAACAGGAGCTTGCTTTAATAGTGATAATTTTTCTCTTGACCGACTGACTTTTGACTGTTGACTAGCTGGTGAAACAGAGTAAAAGTAAAAAAAAAAAAAAAGAGTTATTCTCAATGTGTCTATCGGCTAACTTAAAAAAAAAAACAGCAACAACTTATCAAAACAGGTCAATGAAAACAACTTTCTCATCTAATTGGATCTCTAAACTGATAAAAAAAGAAAGTCAATAACAATATATCACAGTTGTGACCTTTAACCATCACACATCCAAGTTTGAAATGTCATTATAGCCTAACATTTTTGACTTGAACCACAAACTTCTATATATTACCTGTGATTTGATAACTTCTTGGCAGAAAAGTAGAATGCATACTTCAAAAACATGGAACATTAGCTAAAACCTAATTTTCATCCATATTAAAATTTTTTTCAAGTAATCCTTAAAAGCATCCTCCACATCTGACTGGTCTTTCGGCTTCTACATTGTTTAACCTCATTTGACTCTTTGGGGCCTCAACTCACCCACCTCATTCTGTCTGATGTCTGCTGAGACAAAGAGGATTAAACATTAATCTGGCCTTAACAGCAGGAGAGTGTATTCTCCACAACAGCACTACAAAGAGCAGGGCTAATCAAGAAATCATGAACATCCAAGAGGGAAAAAATTACCCCTCATAAAATTTAATTCCTTCAAAGACGGTGAATTTAAAGCAGATACAAACATTTGATTGGACTTTGTTAAGCTTGAGTGTAAAAAAAACCCCCCAAAAAACACACAATGCAATTCCATATTCAGTTCAGCTCCTCCCATTACTTACACAAGGCATCAAAACCCAGCATGGGTCAAAAAGACAAGGGAGGCACAAAGGCGTCTGATGAGGTGACAAAAACAGGAATGATTGTAATAGAGAGCAAACACTGGGTTTGATTGCAGTAATGAGCAAATGGTCTTAACAGGTGGAAGCATAGCTGGGGAAGTGTACAATTCGCAATCCCCCCACTCATTAGTAAGCAAATGAATTCAATCACCTCTCCTTTGGTAAGCGGCTTGATAATTCCCCACAAAGTGGCGTCTGGCTTCAACCGCAGAGAGTAGCTTTAATAGGAGCCGAGCTGTTAATGCATCATTCTCCACCGAGTCTGTGCTCAGTGTTCCACTAAGATCAGCCGGAGCACAATTGTTGGCCTCGAGCAAACAAACCCGAGTCAATTAGGTTGGGGCGCTGCAGGGAGCAGTGACAAGTGTTGTTCTTGGACTGGCTCCAATGGCTTTACAAATTTTATTCATATGTCCCTTGAGGAAAAAGGCAGCATGCCCCTGGTGTGTCCAGCAGGGCCGCAGTAAGAGTGATGATTTTCTCAAACACATGAGCAAAACCCGAGCCTTGACATTGCCCGGGTCACGTACTGCACCGTCTGGCTGTGACATTTCCAGCGTCAAAGGCCAATCAATATATTTGTTGTGTAAGAGTGGGCAAAGAAGCGAAGCACTCAACAACCGCTTAAACTGAAGGAACCACAGACGAACCTAATCTCTCTATAGCTGGCAACAAATCCACTCTGCGGCACTAATCAATTCGTTAGACAGCTTCTTTTTGAGCACACACACACTCATGTAAGGCACTGTGATGATTAGCCTGTCCCACTTAATCAGGTCCTATTACAGACACCTGCAAGGTTGCAACAGTCTTATATGATTATGCATAATCATAGAAATGTCTCATTTGAATGATAAGCAACATCAGAAAAAAAAGGATGCGATTCATATCTGCTCCAAAAGAAATCAAATGTTCTTGAATATAAAATTATTCTTGTGAGCTGCAGATATATATATATATATATACGTTTATATATAACATCCACATAAGACTTAGGCATAATCTCTCGCACATAATTTTGCATATGCTGTGCAGGCGTATAAATACACACAAACACCCACGCAGGGCTGACGGGGGAAAAAAGCCCATCTACTGTGGATAAAAGACATCCCTTATCAGCTTCCTCATAGAGGAGCTGGGAATGAAGGCATTTACTCAAATGAAAGAGGCAGCTTTTGGAGATAAGGCGAGAGAGACGAAGCCCAACTAAGCTTTTGGATTGGACTGGGCCAGCGAAGAGAACAGAGGACAAGAAAAACAGACAGAGAGGGCGAATACATGGATGGACGGACAGACGGATGGGTGGATGGATGACAACGTGACGACAAAATGATGGATCATTTTCAAAGCCGTTTTAGGAACCAGATGTGTGTGCATATAAAAGAGGAGTGTTTGGGTTTTGTCTGATGTGGAAGTGCTTATGTAAAGAGCATTTAGAGGATGTGGGTGTGAAAGGCATTGTGTTGACCCCAGTGCATGTGCATGTACACCCCTGCACCTTCTGTCAATCTGTGTGCTCAGCACTGGCTCAGTCGGCACAGCGAGCTGGCACATCTTCACTGCTGCGCCGAGCTGTGAGCCGTGCTAGAATAACCTACTTCAAAGAGAGCCATTGTCACACTCTAATGTGCCGAACGACAGCCAGCGCCACAGAAATCAGCGCGCACTGAGACTGGATATTCCCTCTGAGTCTCTGTGAAATGGGGGGAGGAAGAGGAAAGAGAGTGAAGGGTTTGTTCACAAACAGAGTGCTGTGCCAACATTAATCATGTAAGCTCTCATGAAATCATTAGAGCTGATCATTTGCGGTCAGGCGCTCCACAATGACATAGCGCTGACTGGAGGAAGAAAGAAGGCCAATTTTTAGAAAAAAACTACTAGCCAACACACAGACACAGAAACCTGTGTGGAAGATGGCAAAACAAAGCCTGTTTGTATTATCAGCTTGTGCTATACAGTTATGTTAGCACCTCTACAGACATTCTCTATTAATACACTTCATTGTTTAACATATATTTTATAAACTGTTTAAGTGCTTTAGTTAGACTGCTTATTTTAGACCACAACAACACCAGTTTCCAACCATAACCCTCAATATCTGTCAGGATCTGTGTTTTCTGTGTTCATTTAGAGTTTTTTGTGTCCTTAAGTCTCTTCGTTGTCCTGTCCTCCCCTTGATTAGTTCCCAGGTGTTTCTTGTTCCCTGATTACCCCCAGTGTATTTAGTGTCACCTGTGTGTCTGTTCTTTGTCGGGTCCTCGTCTACCAACAGTCAGTCGTTTGTTTGTTCCTTCATGTCCATTCGTGTACCTGTGCTACCAGTGCTGAGCTTTGTTTTCCCGCTCTGCTGTGCTGACAGGGTTTTGGACTGGTTTGAATATTCAGACATATTCATCATTAAAACCATTAATTTACCACATCCTGGGTCTACAGCGTCTGCCTCACCACTCTCACCACCCGCACTTCATGACAGTAGGACCCGAACAGGAAGTACGGTGAGGCACGCCTTGTTTTTTACAACATGGACCCAGAGATCTTGTGGACAGCCGTCGAGGACTATGTAGCGGTGGTGGCAAGCCCGTACTCAGCCCATCGGCGGCTGAACACATCCATACGCCTGGTCCTCCTGCTGGATCAGTGGATCCCGCGACTCCCGCATCTGGGACTGGCGGAATTACAACAAGAGGCAGAGTGGCAATTCCAGACAGCAGCGGCCGTGCTGAAAGGTAACCCTCTGCCTCCCAAGCCGCACAGTCTCTCCGCCAGCCCAGAGCCCGCTCCAGTTCCGGGACCGGCACCTCCAGCCGGCGATTCAGCCGGCGTTCCAGCCGGCGCACCCGAGGCTGTTTCAGCCGGCGTTCCAGCCGGCGCACCGCAGGCCGAATCAGCCGGTGTTCCAGCCGGCGCACCCCAGGCCGCCCGGAGACAGCGACGTGAGCCGCCGGTGGACCCGGCCCCTCGTCGCCTTCCGGAGCTGTCACCTCCGCTGCCGGTTCCCAGGCTCCGCTGCGGCTCGCCCCCGCAGCCGGTTCCCAGGCTTCGCTGCGGCTCGCCCCCGCAGCCGGCCCCGAGGCTCCGCTCCGGCTCACCTCCAGCCGGCGCACCCGAGGCCAAATCAGCCGGCGTTCCAGCCGGCGTTCCTTCCGAGACTCCCAGTGTTCCTTCCGAGACTCCCAGTGTTCCTTCCGAGACCCAGACCCCCAGCGCTCCGACTCAGACTCCCTGTGTTCCTCCAGAGACTCCCAGTGTTCCTTCCGAGACCCAGACCCCCAGCGTTCCTTCCGAGACTCCCTGCGTTCCTCCAGAGACTCCCTGCGTTCCGACTCTGACTCCCTGCGTTCCGACTCTGACTCCCTGCGTTCCGACTCTGACTCCCTGCGTTCCGACTCTGACTCCCTGCGTTCCTCCAGAGACCCTGACCTCCAGCGTTCCTCCAGAGACCCTGACCTCCAGCGTACCTCCAGAGACCCTGACCCCCAGCGTTCCACCCGAGACCGAGACCCCCAGCGTTCCACCCGAGACCGAGACCCCCAGCGTTCCACCCGAGACCGAGACCCCCAGCGTTCCACCCGAGACCGAGACCCCCAGCGTTCCACCCGAGACCGAGACCCCCAGCGTTCCACCCGAGACCCCTTGTGCTCCGACCGAGACCCCTTGTGCTCCGACCGAGACCCCTTGTGCTCCGACCGAGACCCCCTGTGCTCCACCAGAGACCCTGCCTCGGGGGGCTCGTCGTCGCCGTCTGTGGGCGGCCCCCGGGACTCATCGCCACCTCCAGCGCCGGGGACGGCCGCCGGACCGCCTCCGGGGTTCCCGCCCCCAGCGCCGCGGACGGCCGCCGGACGGCCTCCGTGGTTCCCGCATCCAGCGCCGCGGACGGCCGCCGGACCACCTCCGTGGTTCCCGCCTCCAGCGCCGCGGATGGCCGCCGGACCGCCTCCGTGGTTCCCGCCTCCAGCGCCGCGGACGGCCGCCGGACCGCCTCTGTGGTTCCCGCCTCCAGCGCCGCGGACGGCCGCCGGACCGCCTCTGTGGTTCCCGCCTCCAGCGCCGCGGACGGCCGCCGGACCGCCTCCGTGGTTCCCGCCGCCGCGGACGACCGCCGGACCACCTCCGTGGTTCCTGCCTCCTTTGCCTCCGCCCACCCTGTGGGTAGTTTTTTGTTTGTTTTTGGACTCTTGGCCCTTCTTGTGTTTCCGCCCACGATGGTGGGTTGTTTTTTGTTTTTCTGGACTCTGGCCCCCCGTCCAGCGCCCCTCCGCCCACCCTTGTTGTGTTTTTGTTTTTTCTGGACTCTGGCCCCCCGTCCGGCGCCCCTCCGCCCACCCTTGTTGTGGTTTTTTTTTTTTGGGCGTCTGGTAGCCGCCCTTGAGGGGGGGGTACTGTCAGGATCTGTGTTTTCTGTGTTCATTTAGAGTTTTTTGTGTCCTTAAGTCTCTTCGTTGTCCTGTCCTCCCCTTGATTAGTTCCCAGGTGTTTCTTGTTCCCTGATTACCCCCAGTGTATTTAGTGTCACCTGTGTGTCTGTTCTTTGTCGGGTCCTCGTCTACCAACAGTCAGTCGTTTGTTTGTTCCTTCATGTCCATTCGTGTACCTGTGCTACCAGTGCTGAGCTTTGTTTTCCCGCTCTGCTGTGCTGACAGGGTTTTGGACTGGTTTGAATATTCAGACATATTCATCATTAAAACCATTAATTTACCACATCCTGGGTCTACAGCGTCTGCCTCACCACTCTCACCACCCGCACTTCATGACAATATCTACTATCATAAAGGTTTTAGATGCACAACACAGCTAAATAAAATGATTGAATTACCATTTCAGCATCCCATCAAATTTGGCAAAGGCCCAATAACAAGCCATTCATTTGATTCAGGTGTGTTGTACCAGGATTAAACCTGAAAGCTGCAGGGCGGCAGATTTTGACGACTAGGGTTGGAGACACCTGCACTAAAGACTAATACAAATAAATAAATTATGCATTAAATATGAACTTTTTTGTCACATTCTTCAGAAAAAAATCAGGATATCCATATTATTAATTTACTAAAATAAGCACATTTCAAATTCTAAATGACAAAAATATATATTTCTTTGAGTATATTTAAGCTGTTTTAATTTTGTTGCTTAAAGCAAAAATAAACAAGAAATGAGCTGAAGAAAACAATTAAAGCAGTGACCCATAAAATATATCTGTACATAAAGTATGACAGTCTATACAAATATCTTGAACACAACAAACACACATATATACAGTATATATATATATATATATATATATATATATATATATATATATATAATATTTCACTGTAACAATTTCAAAAAATTAATTTACACATCATGAGAACTGCTTTTCAGAAGGTAGTTGGTAATATCAGAAGGTATCTCGGACTTTTGAACAAAACAGGTTTTCGCCAGTTGTAGTATTTACGTCCTCCTCTAGAGGGCATACGTCAAGTGCAGAATTCAACACAGCAGGTTTTTAAGAAAAGTACCAGCTTTATTAAAGCAGTTGAAGTCACAAAACTGCAAGTATGATAAATGACACAATTAAAGTTATAGGGTCAAAATATATATATTTTTTTTTCCTGGGGGAATGAAAAAAAACAAAACAATCTTCCACACACCAGTCAATATGCAGAGGCTTTTTGCCACTGGAAGGCAGAAGGCAGAAAGGGGGCTGCCCAGAGTTCCATTTATGTGTGAACCACCACTGCTTCTGGCACATATTTGTGTGTATTTTCTCTGATTTATGTGACTAATCGAATATCAATTTGTGTGTGTCTCTGTGTGAGGAAAATGCTTACAACATAAATATTGGTGATTGCATCTCGGAAGCGTGAACAGAAAATGCAAACCACTTCTTTTTTGCAATTACATTTTGTTAATTGATTAATGTGCAATTATTTGCTGTTTCGCGGCCTTTAGCAGAAGTCTCATGACAAGAAATTCTTAAAATAAAAAATATCCCTTCAAGGTTTTTGCAAGTTTAAAAAGCCTAAAACAATGTTTGCCAATTTTTTAAAGTTGTGTGGATAGGGAGAGTATATAAAACTGCATCTGTTCTGCATTTTGCGTACTCTTAATCCTATACAATAGTTTAAGATGTTTTTGCTTGTGTGTGCAAGTGCATCTAGAGGAATAATTGGATAATAATTCCCAGTCAGAGTAATTAATCTGAAGAGCAGCAGGCTGTAAAGGGCTCGCGACATGGCATGCAGTACGAGTGTAAATCAGAAGCTCGGTGGATAACAAAGAAAGCGGTTAGGGTTGAATCAGTGCGTCTTCTGTTTACACTTAGCCGCCTTTACACAAGAGCTGCACTCTATTATGTGCTTTGGACCCCGGGGTATTGCAGATCGGTGGTCTAGGCACCTGAGTCTGAAGGCTGGAGCTGACTGTAAAATCAATGGACTGTCTTATTTTCACAACTGCCAAGCCCCATGGTTGGAAAGAATTAGCAGAGTTTTATAGACAATCTGATCTGAGGTGGAAACAGAACTTTGAACAGCAAGGGAGAAAGGAGGGGTTTGTGCTTCATTTATGCTTGCTATCTCTCAGTATCTCTAGGTTTTTCTTCACTGTTATACTTTTCTCACCTCTTTGGATTAAAAACAGTTTCCCCTTAAATAACTAATTCATGTCTTTATAAGGGCATCAAAGAGGACTTGTTCCATATTTTAACAGAAAGCTTCCTTATCTGTTGGACTTGTGCAGAAACGTGCAAAAACAACTGTGAGGTAATGCTATCCCGTTTCCCTTCAAGGTCTCCGTCTTTAGCCTCGGCACGTGGGAAACGGGAGGCTAAATGGTGAGGTTTTGGTACAGGGAGCAGCGTGGGACATTTCTCATGTTGTCAGAGCTCCCGCTGGGACACACATATGCCTACAGCTCTCAGCATCCAGAGGCCATCACTGCAGCAGGCGGGCCAATGGAACCCACGCACTCACTGCAATGAAAGGACTCGAACTGTCACTCGCACACACAAGGGCAATTTCCCCACAGGAGGCCCAAGGCCTGAAAGGGGCACATACTGTTCGAACAAGACATTCAAACACAACATACAGGCTAAAGCAGACACACTTAGCTTACGTCATAGACCCTCCTGTGCTATATGGCTAAAGTAGATAGGTTTGTGTATATTTACTAAGAGAAAAAGGAAAGTCTGAGAGATATCAGTCAGATGAAGATGAGACATGATGTGAAAGTCCTCAGCAGAATGGTGAATGCAGGTTTTATCAATGTTACCATCAGTGTGCAACTGTAGTCTTCTCCACTAAAACAATTTCAACAGCAATGCCAAAGCTCCTGTATTTCTTAAACTGAAAACATGGAGTCAACAGAAGAAGAAGAATTTGAAACAAAGCTCCACATTTCAACAAATTATATGAAGCTAAAGGAAGTAAAACATAATGTTTGGTTACAAACATTGTATTGTAATAACAGCATAAACCCATAATCTAAAAATGAAAATTTTTCTTTGCATGTTGATGGTTTTTCTGTCTACTTCAATATTCCAATAAATATCTGCAAAACACGCTTCTTGAGATTGAAGCCCTTACACCTTCCTGACATTTCTTAATTTGGTCTGCTTTCCTTCAATAAATTTTTAATTCAGAAGCAAAAATTCATCTGTCAGTCACATGCCTCAGTAACATCATTTGACATGAAGGAAAGAAAAAAAAAATCACACACTTCTAGCTTGACCAAATACTACAAAATAAATGCTTGAACGCTAATATCATATTTTTATTTAAATCATGTTTTCCCTGATTTGAACTCAAGTATTTGCTGTCAAATGAAGTAATAAAGAGCTTGTCCTTGCACTTCAACTTTAAGTGATAGATGTTTTTTAGATGTTTTGATTGATGACACACTTCACTTCTTTTATAACTGAGCTATTCAGATTTGGTTTCAGTCATGGATTTTATCATAGAGGTAAAAGCTAAGTAGCTAAGCTGTGATATTCTTATTTTTAAATTGGGGTACATGAAGCTTCCAAGAACATTATTTCACTTGTTTAAAATAAAATCCTCTGATATACTTTAAACCCACACTCAGTGTTTTAAAGAAATTGTACAAGCGATGTCAAATTAATGCATTCTTTTTTGGCTTCGGTAGTGCTATGATTAGTTTAAGGATTTAAATATGGCAATTTTCTGCTTATTTGTAATGAAGTATTCTATGGCTCTCTATATGTTCTGGATATATTTTCTGGATCTCACTGCACATCATACAGTGTAGTGAGTGAGGTCTGAGGTGGTGATTCAGTATTATTGCAGCAGGATGTGATACCTGTAGCAGCAGTTCCATGACAGCATGTTGAGCTTTTCTAACATGTAGCAGCATCCTAACTAGTCAAATAGAGTCATGTCCAGTAGGAATCTGAATGTGGTGCAATTGTGTATAAACCTTGCTGGATTGTCATAAGAAGGTGATGCTTGAATGTGAAGCATGGGGGCTGGGGGGGGGGTTCAGAAAACCTTCTAGGTAAATGTAAAAGTTTCTTGATGAGTGTGGAAAATTGCTACTATATCTATTACTAGCAGGATGACATTATTGTGTGTATTCCTGCACTTCTATGGCTTATGAAAATATGCCATAGTTTTATGTGAAGAACCTTCCAACAGCAACTTTTTTGGCATTTGATATCGAAGCATAATCATGCAACTCACCCATGCAGTGTACTAGAATTATATTATTTCTGCATGCAAATTCTCTGTATGCACTGATGAAGATTCACTAACTCATGCTAAACACTTTGGTGGTTGACCAGGCAGGGGAGTCAGAACTGATTAATTCAGCTTTTAATTTTCTGACCGGGGCCAGCGACTGACGATGTATAAACTACTGATCTTACAAAAGAAATGCACTCCGCCCTTACTATGCTACTTGCAAAAAAATAAATAAATAAAAGTGGAGCAGCATTACAATTCAATAAGTATTATAGGTTGTGAAGAACAATCATCTTTTAACTCTTTAAACTACAATCGTGACGATGAACTTTTAAAATTTTTATTTATTTTCTTTGTGCATGCCTTTTACTTTAGGTTTGTGGATATTGTTGTGATTGCAAACTTTCCCTCCAAGGATGAATAATCAGTCAATCTGTCATTATCCATAGAGCACCTTTCATACACACTGAAGGCAACACATGCAGAAATATTTACAGTAGGTAACAGAGGTGATGTTGGTTTGAAGGACTGGAGAAACCCAGTTGTGCAAATAAAGGTAATGAGGAGACACTATCATAAAACATCTGTCTGCCTGTCATGGCATCCTGAAATAAAACATTTAGGTTCTTTAATGGTCATAAAGAACTATAAAGATAACAGGAGACTAATGGGTCACATTAAATGTTCACCAAAACACTTTTGTCCACTATTTAAGAGAGTATCCACACAGTGACTTTTGACTGGTAATGGATGATGTCCAGATTATACATCAATGCTTCAAGAACAGAAGTTGCAGTAAAAGTAAAATGACTAAAATATTCAGTTTCAATGTTTCTATTTTATTTTCTTCTGAGCAACTATCATTATTCAAAAGCTATTAGACTTGAGCTTAATTTTTGGCATTGGCCATATACTGCTGACAAAGCTGTGAAAGAACATATATTGTGTTGCAGTCTGTTGATTCAAAGCACCGCTAGTTATGGACAGTGTGGCCCTTATAGCCAACTCTTTACCACAAAGCATATGTACGTATATTTTTACTTTTCAAGGCTTTTTTTTTTATTTTTATTTTTTTATCTTGTAACCAGGTTGCTATGTATTGCAAATTTTTTGCCCAGGTCCCTCTTGAAAATGAGATCTAGATCTCAACGGGGTTTACCTGATTAAATAAAGGAAATACAAAAAAAATACTTAGATGGCTTAACCCTCAGTGTACAATTTCACATTAATTAATTTCCATTCATTATGAGGGATATTTGTAGTAGCTTGATATTTTTACCAATATTGTATAAGCTGTTAGTACATGGAAAAATGTTAGGGATGAACACATTAAGAGCATGTACTTTAAAAGCATATGCATACTTCTGCGATCAGTCCAAAAAACAAGGAAGGAAACAGTTAGATAAGCTCATCTGGAATTATAGCTCTGACCTAGGATGACCCCTTGATCCAGTGCACGTGGTGGGAGACTGGCAAAAACAAAAAAAAAAATCAGTTAAACAATGTCTCCCACTCCATGCATGAAGCTATTGCAGAACTGAAGAGATCCTCAAGTGGCAGGCTATTGCATGACCTTGAGTTTACAAAGTTGTGTTACTGCAGTAAAACTTTACATTTTCTTCTTCAAACAAAAAAACTCAAAAAGTGTTTACATTCCTGCTGCTATTTGACCTTTTTTTAAGTTCTTGTAAATAGTCTGTTTTATCCACAAATACACATGCAAATATTGTACATATTATTTAATTGATCAGTGCACATATGCTATTTTTAACAACTATATAGGGCTATTTTTTGTATGCTACATATTTGCCCTTATTCTATCCTAAAAAAAGTCCTGATATTAGCACTAAAAGGTTTTAAGCAGCTAAACAATCAGATACACAAACATGTGATGCATTGTGAAAACTATGTAGTTGAGAAAATATAACCCAGTCTTTTTCTTTTTTTAAATCACAAAATTACCCCGTAAATCTTCCCAGAGAGAGGTAGACGATTAACAACATATTAGAAATCTCCACAAACATAAGCTCAAGCTCAGTATATTAACTTGTAGGTGGAATTTGACTTACAGAAAAACATAAAACAAATAAAAGATGTCACTTTTGGAGAAAGATAGTTTCGACGTAATTTTACATTTATCTATTGCTGCTGTTGCCTAGAGGCAAAAACAGGCTGGAGCATTAAATTGAAGAATTGCTTCATTCAGACATCAGCAATCAGAATAAGATGTTAAGATAAAAAAATACAAAAAAGAAAGAAATGCCACAAATGACTGTTTGACAATAGCTCCAACTCCAGCACCTTTTACAACATTCCTGAATCTATAAATTTCCTCCTCAACCTGTTATCAGAAGTCCAGGAAAAAAGCATTCATTAGATTCAGGTTGGAACATGGACATGTTTAAAATATGCAGGACACTTGTTCGCAAAGATTGGAGTTGGAGACCCCTATTGAGCTAATAGTGGGGATTATTTGCCTTATCAATGTAAGAGAGAAAGACAAAGGCGAATCAAGCAGGATCAGAGCTGTCACCCTCATTCCTTCTGCTCCTGAGGTCCACTAACACCTTATTCTCTTATGCTTTGCTACACGGACACATTTTTTAGCACATCCACAGCCAAATGTAAGTGTCTAAAGAAAAGCATTTCTTCTGTTTAGGAGGGTAACGAGTTAATGTATGGACATAAGGTTTGAGCAGACCAAACCTTTCAGTCCAGTTGAACTGCCTTTTCATTAAACTCCTCCGTATACCTCCACTTGCCACTTCAAACACACCAGCAGTGGAAATATCAACTTAAAAGATTTCAAGTAAGACCATTCCAGAAAACTGGAATGGTCACTAAACAAACAAGACAACTTTTAAAATCAATTTTGCTTATCTGCTTTTAATCTCTCCCCAGCTCTGCTTTCTGGGCGTATTCAGCCCCCACAGAGAGGTCACAGGCTGTAATCCAAGCTTCTTGTAATTACCCCCATCAGACCAGGGACCCTCTTTAGTGCGGATTTGCCAGTTCGACCTCCCCCCCATCCTAATGTCAGATCCAAAAGATTACAAAAGAAGAAAAAAAAGGATTCAAATAGGAAGAATGTCACCCACTCTCAAATTGGCAAGCCTGTAATCAGCCCTGTAACCTGCCGTCTGCTTGGAGGGATTGCTGAGGAGGTGGGGGGCTGGGAAGCGTTGCATTCAAGCCTGATAATATGGTTGAATAGTTTCACAAGCAAGAGCACACAGGAATCAAACCCTGTCTCTAAACTGTATAACAGTGATGCCACAGCCGCAACAGCGCTCCCCTGTGACCCAACTTGCTTGTGATGTGATACAACAGCAGAGGTTAAATTGGAACAAGAAAAAAGCCGGTGAAGTCTGACAAAGAAGACACCCTTCACCGGGGAGGGAAGCAATCCCATTTTATGACAACATAGACGCACGATCAGCCGAATGCCACGACCCTGAATGTTGCACCTTGAAAAAGAAAAAGTTTGAAAAAAATCCAAGAAATGCTAATGTGCCATCCATTTGCATGAGACATTTGCCCATGCATTGAAGCCATTTTATGAGATCAATGTAATATAAAGCTCCACATAAGATATATTCATATTCAGACATCTGGTGAGTGTGAGCATGTGTGTATAAAAATCTCTCTCAGCATTATTTCTTAAAATATTCTTCATTTTATGCCTTTCCATCTTCAGATTTCTCACACATCTTTGAGAAGTGGAATGAAAGAGTAAAAAGGTTTATTCAGCCATAAATATAGCACTTGCATTAAAGAATTGCAATTATTTTTCTTCTCTTTTCCTTTTTTTTTTTTTTTTTTGCAGAAACTGGAATAAATATGATTGAGCGTTGGACATAAATCAGCCCAGCAGAGCAGGTCCATTAACTCAACCCACACAAACGATAAGTACACCTTCATTTTCTCACATAATCTGAGACAAGATTAAGTTAAACATGCAAATGAAGTGAAGAAATGTTCTGGTATATAAATGTACTGCCTGGGATTTTTTTTTTTAACCTTGAAAAATTCTATCACAATTCTGAAACCTAGTAGGATGATTATGCAATGTAAGAAAGTCTGAAAATAAATGCAAAATGTTAACGGAATGTACTCAAAATAGAGAGAAGTGAAAATAAAAATAGTAAACATCTTTGGAGATGTGATTTTCTTCAAGCGTCCTGACTCAGTGCTATTTGCAGCTTCTAAATATTCAGCTGCAGCTTCTAATATCTACTTTCCTCTTTTTGACAGTTTGTACCTCTCATAAATTTCTTAAAAATTATAAATCCTTAATAACTTTGCTTCAACGTGAAATTTACGAACTGATTTTTCATTGAGAACTGGTCAGATTTCTCCCAAGGATTTAAAACAACGGGGTGAAGGGAAATCTCCATACTGCGATTGTGTCCAGAGTTATTTCCCCTGATACCATAACTTTCAACAATAGATACGTACAACAATAGTAATAATGTTACTCTGGCGTCAAAAACTAGTTACGGAGCGGACATTTGATTTGAGATGCATATAACGCTCCATAAAACTTGCAAATAATTCAGACCGATTGCTATGATCGATGAGCTAAATCACTTCATTAATGACTCACTGTGACTCTCCAGCTTGTAAGATCAATATGCACAATCCTCATTTTTCATATTCAGCCACTTTTTGGGGGGATAATTTGCTGTCGTCTTAGCGCCGCCGCTAGAGCAGCAGCTGAAAGCGGCGACAAACGCGGCTCTTTCCCACTCATCTGACGGAGGGATCTCTGCCTCAGCGCAGTCACAAGGTGCTCAACACTTACCGATCAGCATCGTGCTTCCAGGAGCGTGTCCGGCTGCCTCCTGCTCGGTGTGTCACCTTGCGTAAAAGTCGGTGTGAAAATTTTTACGCACTTTTATCCCCTGGGAGACAGGACACGCACGGCGCGCAGGTGCGACCTGGAGACTTCGTACAGTCACGGGGGGGACTCGAAATATGCCAGAGTTGCTTCTTGGCGACTTCTTTCCTCTCTTGATTTATTTTTTTTGCTGTATGTATCCTTTTCTGTATGTTTGGTCACCAATCCACTCGAAATATCCCACCGATGCGCGTTCCTCTCAAGTCAAAATCCGCACGCTGGTGCCGCTGCTCCGCTTTGCCTGAAGGAGGCGAGGAATGGGTTTGTTGGAGAGACGCTGAGCGCAATTGTCTGCTCCTTCTCTCGCTCTCCCTTTGCTCTGACTCTCCTTGTCATCCCTTCCTCTCTGTCCTACCTCTTCCCCCCTCTTCATCTCAGTAAGCTCCTTTACCTTAGCTTCTATTTTATAGGCACTCCTCAAACCTGATCGACTTGGCAACACTGTAGGTTTGAGATACCTCTATGTTCTTTCAGTTGATATAGAGGGGAAAAGTGTAGATGAGTCATGATAGAAGCATCAGCGAGGATTGTTAAATATAAAGAGGGAGAAAACATTATTTTCTGAGATAACATTCCATTTGTGCTCCTAAAAAAAAGATGATTTGTCTGCACTTCTCCAGCTGCCTTGTGTGCATGACAGCGTGTAAGTGAGAGTGGCTGCGAGTGATGGTTTTTCACAGCCATCTCTCTTGCCAGCTCGCTACTCCTTAGTGTGTTCTCTTGTTGGTGGGTCTTTTTGGTGAAGCTGACAAAATATCCCAGGGTTTGGAATTGGCTCAGCTTTTAGTGGAGCCAGATCCAAACAAATAAGTACAAAACGGTTTGTGTGTTTGTCTAAAATCCTTATGCCTTGTAGAAGTATTCAGACCCCAATGATATTTTCTCCCGCACAGCCACAAACATCAGTTATTCTCTTTACTAGTTGTAAAGTGGTAAAGTGGAAGGAAAAAGATGCATTGTTGTCAATATTTTTTATAAAGGAAATCTGAAAAGTAAGGCTTCAATTTGCATTCAGTCTCCTCTACTCTGATACCCTTTTAAATGAATTGCAGTGCATTCACCTGCTTGTAATTTAATCCCAGTATAAATCCAGCTGTTCTGTTAGAGAATATTAGCAAATAAAGTAATAGTTATAAAAATAAAACAACCCGTCATTTGAACATTTGACAGAGTTCAGAGAATTGTCTCTAATTGAGATTATTGTGGCACAACTGCAAACTTATATTAAAGCATATCCTTCCACCAAAGCTGAAAGGCTGGACAAGCAAGTCAAGCACTAATTTGTTTAGGAAGACAGACAAGAAGAAAACTATATAGTAATTACTATTGGGTATTGACCTGGGAGTGTCGGGATGCTGTATAGAAATGCATGCCACATTTTCATATTTTCATTCACGAAAAATGTTTAAAGCCATACATAATTGGAGCATGACAGAATGTACACATTTTCAAGAGGAATTAATACTTCTACCAGGGATCATAGGATATGAGGATCTTTGGCTCAGTGCTAAGCTGTCTCGGAGTCGGGCCAAAACCAATCATCTAGGGTGTTATCAGGAACCTAATTACACTATTAAACTTTTCCTTCTTCATCTCAAAATTCCCTTCATTTCCTCTTTTCTCCCCCTTTGTGAACTCCCTCTGATTCTGCAGACTACTCTCTCCTCAAACTGCACATCCATCTATATTTGTGCCCCCTCAAATTCAACACTCCACATTTTCCATTTTCCTACATTTGCTGGTTTGGCAAAAATGCCAGCTGCTGTGCTCATGCCGTCATTGCAGGGGAAGGCTTTCTATGGCATCTGAATTCTCTGTGTCCAATGTGTCTCACCTGCCTCTGTCTAATTTCACACTTGTCTACTGCTAATCAATGCCCAATGCTCGTTCCTAGCCAGTTTGTTATCATGTACCTCAGTCTGCAGATGCACTACAAAGTGTGAAAGTGAAGCATGGCAGCAGGGACAGGTTGTAATGATCAGACTGCTGATGGAGAGTTCCTTTTAAACCATGAAATATTGGCTCTGACAGAGTGTTACGTGGGGCGTGAGCCGCCTTTCTCCTCCGATCCAGGTTCTTGTTCGTTGCCGCTCACAGAGGCAGCAGCGGTCCCAGAAATCTCTCTCCCCGAGGCAAAGCAAGGGAAACAGGGGCAGCTGGGCTGTCCCACTGCCTCATGCCAACCGCCGGCCTGCGGGCTGGCATGTCGGAGCCAGGGCTAATTAGAAACACAGGAACGACTCCAGGCCTGACATCGGCGAGCCTCAGCCAAAATGATTTGTTCTAGCCTATTTGTTTGAGGGATAGAAGATGAACACAGCTGCACATCAGTGCAAATTTTAAAACTATTAATGTCAAAAAAAAAACAGTTATCGATCTAAATTGTCCTCAATGAACAAGATTTAAAATCTGAAAGCATCAGCTATAGATTTGCTACACATTCATTTTCAAAGGTGTTTTTATATGTTACAAACAAAACAGCCTAAATCCATCTTATTCCTGGCTGTAATATTGATTTTGTCAGTTTCTTCCTGTATGATAAGAGTAGCTGCAGTAAATTGGTTTGTTTTGGTACCTTATCATATACACTGAGCTGCATTTTTGAAGACACCGGTTGGGGCTGCGCTTTTAATCAGATGAAGCTTAACGTTTTAGACATACCTACGCAGGCCAGATTTTCTGAGTTAATTTAGAAGAGAACACGACTCCTTTCGGGACGTTTACTTTAACTCCATGGTGCATTCAAGTCAAATCACTCTAGATTATATATTTAATTAACACTAAAACAAATTAATGAATAGTATTCATAATAAGATGTCACTAAACTCCAATTTAGCACTTTCTAAGTAACATTGTAATCACTCTAAGATAAACACCAGACACGTCTTTATGGTAGACATTTGAAATGCTGCAATTTAATAAGATGTAATTGTCAGAACAAGATTTTAGTCTAAATCTTTGTGCAAGAAAAGCATAAATCAGGGACATTTTTGAAGTTTGCTATTCGAGGTTAAGTTCTTTAATTTTCGTCTCATCTGATTTGTTTCCAACCAGGCCAAGGAATCTAGAAGTAACTGAATAAGACTAAACAGTGTTGTCTGATTTTCTTATTATTTTGAATACAATGCTTTTCCTTAGTAAATGAGATTTTTTTTTTTGATGAACATAAAAACCAACTGTCCTAAGTCTTATTGCCCACACTGAACATCCACAGTGTTCCAATCAAATTTAAATCTGACTTTTTGCGTCCTGCTGTCCATGGTACTGGACAGTGAGTTAATGATTAAAAACAAAACATTCAAAAAGTTGATCAAGAAGATTATTCTCAGAAGTTTAAGTGGCTATTATTCAATGCTGTGTTAACATTATTGATACTTGATTTTATATCTTATTGCATTTTAAAAACTATAGAAGTGAGTGGTCAAAATAATTAGTAAAGCCAATGTACAACAATAGAAAAAATGGTCAGTTATGTTATTTAAAAAGTGTTGAATCAGATTTAAAAATGTAATTTTATTAATTTAAAATAATCAGATGTGACGTTAGCTGTAATGTGTCATTAGGTTAACAATGTTCAGACTTTGAACTCCGCACAGAAGCATCGTGACAGTAGGTCACAGGTGCTAGCTCAAAAAAAAATCTTCATAGATTCACTTCCAAGACATCGACTGTCACCAGGAACTCTGTGTGCAGCTGAACGTTAAGCCTCAGTAAATTGTGGACAATTGTAACAAAAAAATGGTTTAAAGGATGGAGGGATCAGAAAGATCTCACCACAGGCAGTACATGTGGTGCAAAACAGACTCATGAGCTTGTGCACAATCTGGAAGCAGCTTTGTTGCTACGTGTCACAACTCCCACCGAGGATAGTAAGGATACTTTCATCTCAGCGGTCTAGTCTGAGCATATCTGCCATGCCTGTGAAAAGAACTTTTAAATTCAAAGTGTTTCCAAAACTGCAGCAAACAACAGAGAAGGACAAACAGCAAGAGATGGCTGAAAACAAATCAAAAGCTATAATGCCAAGCACAGGATCCTGTTGGTCCAGAAACAAAGATTCTAACATAATCAGAGTGAATTTCTTTAGGTCCCCATAAACACTGAAGAATGAAGGTTGTTATGATATTTTCCCATCACGGTATTAAAGATTTAAAGGTTGATGCTCCCTCATGTCACATACCTGTATTTGGCATGCAAGAGACAGTTTGTTTACATGTAAAATTTTGATAGGAAATTGTCCAGCAGAGTCACAGGATTGAAGAATTGGATAGATGCAAAAAGAATATTTTTTATTGTGTGATGCAAAAATATTTTGTAACAATAACTAGAAAGTAACAATATTGTAATTTAGTAGTGGTTTGGACTATCAAAAACATCCTAGCATCATTAAGTTGCAGTTATTTTAAATGTCCAAAATTTCTAATCAAAGGTTAAAATGCAAAAAAACAAGCTGCAATTTTATTCTTTTTTTTTTTTTTAATTTTGCTTACTAGCCAGACATTTCTGTAAAATGAATCAAATTTACTTTATATGTATTACAACATATGAAAACCAAGTGTGATGCATTCAGGTTACAATGGTCAAAAGTTATCTAAGGAAGCCAAGCCAATTGAATTGAGTCTTTGATTTTTGCTACAGCTGGGGACAGTGTAGAGATGAATTTACTCTTGTTGACATGACAGTCATCACATCTCTATGCCTAAATAAGAACATTTTAGGAAAATTTGGCCACCACTGCTCAAAATACTTATCAAATTAGTCAACAGCAACAGTCAGAGAGTAGTTGTCCATATAAGTCAAAGTTGTGAGGACTGCATGCTGTAAAACTATCATCAAATCACAGTAATTTGTTCATCTAAGTGTTTGTCAAACCCTGTTGAAAAGCTCAGCTCTTGTGTCACTTGTGATTTCATAAATCCAAATAAATTGTCAACAGAATTATCTTTTTTTCCCCTTAGACATTTGCTTTTTGAAACATTTGGTGAAATATTAAAAAACTCAAAACAAAATTTTTTTTTGACTGTGTATATTTGTTAGTGATGATAATACACCACTGGATACACTGTAAACTGCAGAAAAGCCCAAGAATAATTTGTAAAACTGATGATTCGATTGACTTTTTGACTCAGTGTGATTCCATTCACAGTAGTTATGGTTAATTTTCTGTCCTTTTTTCTTTCAACCAAAAAAACCCCCCCTGAAAAGTCAAGCCACTTAAGTTTGTAATTTGAATGTCCCCAACACATTTTCAGGTTTCAGCAGTCACCCTTTTTGAGTCTGGTCACCATGGTTACAGGTGTTGCTCTCATCTGTCACAAGTTTGTGGAAAAAGGCACAGCTTAGGTCCCACTGCGCTGCTGTAATTCAATAGATGAACTGCTGAGCATGTGAAGACATAGAAATCCTGCTCTTATAAAGTGGTGAGCCAACATCCAAAGCAGTATGGTACAGAATAATTTGTTTACAGGTGGTCTATGGAGATTTTACATAAGCAAATTTGTGAGTAAATTCAGAGCTGTCAGATTCAATCCCTACATACTTTTTTGTTGAATTGCTATTCATATACATCGTAGAACTTTATTCATATGCTACTTGGGTCTACAGCTTCAATTTATAATTTCAGGGGATCTGGTTAATGAGTTTTAAAAATCTGAAAGTTGACTAATTCCCTTGGTAAATGCAGAAAGCAATTAAATTTTTCATACCACTGGCAGATTTAGATACAAAAAATATTTTTGTATGGGAGTATTAAAGTACATTTTATTAAAAGATAACACAATGTAAAAATAGCATTTAAAAATGCTTCCATTTTAATTAAAAAATATTCATACATTTTTAAGCAAATAATTGGACATTTTTTTCCTCACAGTTCAGCACAGCAAGCCATCTTGTAATTTCAGCCCACGTTTACAATGCTTTACATTTACATTTTGCTTTAATAGTTTATTTTTTTCTTAGCTCTAAGATGTTGAGGACAATATCTCTTTGCCATCACCCTAATCTTTTTCTCTCTCCACATATTCTTTATTAAATTCATCTGGCTGGTTTGCTACATAACATCTGAATTGCTTCCAGTGTTGGTAGAATCAAAATATTATGTGAAACCATTATCTGAATAATTTTGGTCTTAACTGTATGTTTGAGAAAAACTGAACAAAATACGAGAAAGAATAGCTGAGTGCATAATCAATACATATTAGTGACTAATTTTATTGATGTAACATTTATTTGTTATTAAATGTCAGAATGACTCGAGGGGTGTGTGCAGTGTATAAAAGCTTCTCTGCATTGGAAGCTTTAGAAAATTATTTCAGTGCACACATAGCACATTTATAAAGGTCTTTGTTTTTACTTGTGTATTGTGTATTTGCTTGGAACCAGTTAAGAACAAAACCATCTGCCAACACTAAGTGCAGATGGAAATGCCCAACCAGTAGTTTCTTTTTGTAAATGGAGGACAGTGAAAATGAAGTTGACACTGGTGGACCATTAATAAGTTGTCTGAGTTGCTGTGAGCCAAGTATCTATGGTGATGAGTGAAGGACCCTGGAGAGAAGAGAAGGTCAAGCTGTCACTCTAAAGTTTAATGAATCTGTGTCATCAGTCCACAATGGGGTTCATTTCTCTACTTTTCTCTGGAATGCTGAACCCATGTGAAAGCATGCCAAGATTAATGTGTTGTTACTGGACAAAATTATACCTAAAAAGAACAAAGATTAAACTAAGTGTGTTGTAATGCAATTTTAGACAGAGAAATGGTGAATGAATAAAAGTGTTGGAAAAAAGGTGGTGGGAAAAGAAAATGGTCACACGTCTGATTTTTTTTTTCTTTGTAAAATCAAGAATAATTTTTCTTACACTTCCCAGTTGTGCATTCCTTAGTATTGCTCTAGTAAATAGATCAACACTATACACTATATTAATATTTTTGCAGAGCACTGAGATCTTTGTAAGAGAGTAGAACTTGTTAGGTCGGAGAAAAATGGGAGTTCAAGACAAAGCCAGTTTAAGACTTGATGGAGGTGGGACGCAAGATGAAGCATGAAACAGAGATTTCTGCTGTCACCTGAGAGTATGATGCCGATAGACTGTGTCATGCAGCCCTAATGCCATGTGACATCTGCTTAGATATGGCTTTTGGGCATCTTTGCATCTTTCCTCTGTTCTCTATGTCCACCCCCTCATCTACACACATGTGCTCACGCACACACTAAGTAGTATTAGTGATTCACAGAAGGTCACAAACTTCTCAGGCTCATCTAACAGACTTCTGACATCCACCTTTTGTGTAACAATATGAGGCAGGAATGTATAAATGTATAAAAACAATTATATTTTCAAATTTAAAAAGAATCAAGACAGTAAAAATGTTAAACATAAATAGGTTCAGAAAGTAATAAAGTATATGGAGTTCACTCAAATATTTTTGTAAAACCTACATTCAACATATTTTGAATATAATCTTTGGTTAATTTGACCCATGAGCATTCTGGGTTTGTAAAACATACATAGATGCATAAAAAATAATGTAATTGTTGGGTTTTTCAGAAATGATCAAAACTCAATGATCATGGGAAAACAGTTTTGGATTCTAATGTAGCTTAGGTTCTTTAACTTTTAACTACTTAATATTATTGAGCCATCAGGTTCCAGCTTTGTGATAAGAATCAAATTCAGGGTTTAAAGTTTTGAATAAAAATATGTAGAAACAAAAACATTTCTTGCCACACCTCATGCTAAATTCCCTTCTTGCATACAACATAAAATATAGTATAAACAGTCTTAGTATGTCTCTTTGAAAAAACTCTAACACTGGAAATAAAACAAAATCTTCTGTTTTCAATGTTTCAAATAAAGCAGCAAACTTTACTATCAAACAAAAATAACCAGAGTATGTACAAAATAAAAATATACAATTGATTATTTCATTTACTGAGGTAAAATACTATGAAAATCAATCTAGCCTCTTATAAAAAAGTAACTTCCCCTCTAAGCAAAACAACTGAGTGCCATCTTTGATGGAAGCAGCTCACTTATCAATAACAGTTATTCAGTCCTTTCTATAATTAAAGAAACATTTAGCCACCTTTTCTTTGTTGAACTGATTTAATTTAGACACTCTGGAGGGTCTTTGAGTGTGAAGGACCTGCTTAAGGTCACTGCTGTATAACTCAAGTGCACTTGAAATTAAGGTCACAAACTCATGGCCAGAAATTCTCTTTCAGGATTTTCTGCTTGAGAGCAGGTTTTTATGTTACTATATATCACATTGGTGCATTGAGTGCTGTGCCAGGTATAGTGCGCAGGTAAAGTCTAAGGTGAAGTTTGTAGGCAATAAACAGTAGAAATGAATGGAATTAGAACATCTTTCAAATTAATATTTAATGTATAGTGAATATACTGCATCTCTAAAATGAATTTTCCGTTGTAAACGTGGGTGAAACTTTATTCAAAATAAAAGACAAAGCACAGAGATGTTGTCATTTTTTTCCATAGGAAAAAGATGAGAGGTTTGGATTCACTCCACTCTTCATGTGGGTTTTGTTAAATGTGTTATTACTTAAAGCTCCAGTCATGTCTCTAAGGGTGAGTGCTTTGCATGTAATTAGATGTATCCATGACACTGACAATTAAATTTTTTTTATTGCAATCAGAAAAATAAGCCTGAAATAACAAATAGAACAAACTGAGTTCAGATATAACCACTATAAAATGGTTATATTTTATATGTGGCTTTAGCCACATGGACTCTATTCTGGGAGTTGGCATGAATCCCTGGCAAAATGTGAGTAGAATAATTTAATCTAAGCTTGATAAAGATCAAATTTAACTATAATGGATAGATCAAAGAGGTATGAACCAATAAGCTGGAACTCAAGAGATAAACAAGGCTAAGGCTGTATTGTATTATTGACTTGCTGTGTTTTCTAGTGGCTCTCAAGGCTCTTTGAAAGGGAAATACAGAAATGTTAAATCAGTGATGCCTTAATAATTTTGAAGCCACATCAAATGTCCAGGTGATTCACATTTCTCTTTGAGAACTTTGTAAGAAAAACATCTACATTTTTGTGGTTGTTTTATTGATATTAGGAGCAGTAATGCATCTGAGCAGGTTTGATGTAAAACAGGGTTCTACTGTTACATGAAAAACACAATATGATAATGGAGTTGACAATTTAAATTCTCTTACACTTTATATTAGTTGTAATAACCATATTTCTGTTCATCTTCCCCACATAACGCATGTCTTCACCTTAACTCTTAGATTTCAAAAAGGCTACCACCATTTACAAATCAAGCTTTTTCCAGGTCAGACAGACGTTGAAAGCTTAAAGGAATAAAACATTGTGCCTTTGCTGCAATATGTTCACCTTTCCTTTAATCTGCTAAAAGCCTCGCTCTCTCTCACTTTCTCTGAGCCTTAATCACACATACACATCTCTCACTGTGTCATTGTTCAAAATGCAGTGTCCTGTTAAGTAAGTTCCTACATATCTGTGCTTCCCAATGAATAATTATAGCTATCTTTCAGTCTTCACTCAGCGATAACACCTATCCCAAAGATTTCTGCTTTTAGTACAAGCTAAAAGCAAATGTGATGTTCACTCACTGAGAAAACAGTTTTTTTTTTCAGTTTCTCACAGTCATGCCACATATCTAGTTCAACCAAGCTGAAAATCTGTTAATTCCTGCCAACAGTTTTATTTTTTTTTTATCAAGAAGAGACATCACTGGCACTCTGAAAATAAAACATCTTGTTTAAAACTAAGGAAAACATGAGGTATTTTTCCTTAAAATTGTGGACTGTGCATTTTAGGAAAATATCAGACATCTTTGTTAAATAAAACATGAGAACAGAAAGTTATTGTAACTTTGAGCTTTGTAAAAATACTTTTCAATGTGTCTAAATATATCTGTAACAGTTAAGCAGCCATAATAAGTGCTTATTCATTCCTTAGAAAACTAATAATAACTTTTATTTTTTAAAATAGTTATTTTGGAATAAGGCCAGTATGCATATGTTTATATTTTAGCCCAGGTATACGCAAATACATTTTTGACAAATGATAAAAATGTATTTGAATTAATTTTTTTTAAACCAAAACCACAAGGCACAATTCAATGAATGACAGGCTAATTTATGAACAAGAAAAGAGGGAAAGCTCACTCTGGCTATGCAGCTTGGAGCCACCGGCCTCCTCATTAGGGCTGACTCTACCAACCTGCTGCCCATGCTTGGTAGGTAATGACAGGCAGCTCGGCTCAAGAGGCAAACAGCCATCCATCTTTCTTCCTAATGGTTTCTCTAAACTAATAATTTTCTTTTTCTGTTAGCCATTTCATCCCGCACCACTTTGCATACAAACAGTTCAATCCCTTCCTTCTTTGTGAGAACGCGAGCTGCTGCTCGCGTTCTCACTAAAACCAGGAAGATAGAGCACATAACACCAGTTCTAAAGTCCCTCCACTGGCTCCCTGTAGCTCAAAGAATAGACTTTAAAATACTGTTGTTAGTTTATAAATCACTGAACGGCTTAGCACCACAATACATTAAAGATCTGCTTTTATTGTATCAACCTTCCAGACCTCTCAGGTCTTCCGGTTCTGGTCTGCTCTGCATCCCCAGAACCAGAACCAAACGAGGAGAAGCAGCTTTCAGCATCTATGCACCACGAATTTGGAACAAACTTCCAGAAAACTGTAAAACAGCTGAAACACTGACTTCTTTTAAATCTCAACTGAAAACCCACCTGTTTAGAATTGTATTTGAAATGTAATCAATTACAAATTTATTGATGTAACTTGACTTAATGATTGATTCTATATTGCATTGTGATTCTGTGTTTGTTATGATGTAAAGCACTTTGAAATGCCTTGCTGCTGAAATGTGCTATACAAATAAAATTTGATTGATTGATTGATTGATTTGTGTTCAGAGTATCTCTTCCTTTACTTCTCTCACACGCCCTCTTTATTTTCAAAGTGGGACACTAAGATCCCAAACTTCAAATTGACAACTCACAAGCTCCCTTATTTCCACTCCTGTCAATCTACTGTTTTTAGTGCCAATTTTTCTTTCCTCTCGCCACTATCTTTCACTAGACTTAAAATCTCTCTTCTGTAAACCTAACTCTGACAAACAAACAAATGAATGGAAGATCACTGGAAAGGAACACCTTATAACTGCATGGCCGGTTATCTGACTGACAGAAGGTGTGGGGAGCAATCAGATCCACACAGTCAACTGTGTCAGCTGTAATTTGAAGATGGGGTGGACAGGTAAGACAGGTGCCGATGTTAGACACTAAACTCCACATGAGCACCTCTGGAGAACTTCTCTGACTGTATCAATTAAAAAAGTAGAGACCAGGCTGTTTGTCATTATTGCATCAACAGTAAAACAAGAAAATTAAAACTTTATTGTAATAATGTATTTAGGGTTGGGATTCCTGTATTCTCCTGTATACCTGTGTCCTCCTAGTACACAGGAAGATACAGGTATGCAGGGTACAATCAAAACTGGCTGCCATGCCATTGCTTTGCCCTGTTGACATGGGTTAGAATACAAGGGTAATTTAAAAGTAATTCAGAGCTTCAAATACATACACACATGTTGGCATGAAAATGTATTTGTCATTTTAAAGAGAATGTCTAATATTCCAGTTTTGTTGCAATTAAATTTCTCATGTCACTAGATCAATCAGTAATATCAGACAAACATGAAAATATGTCTTCAATTATTACAGTAGGAAAGCTAAAGCTATCCCAAACAGACTGGGGCTTAGTAAAAATAATAGCTCTTCTTGCTAAATCATGAATTAACTGATTGACAGATTTTCTTTGGGTCAAATTTCGCAAGCCACTCCAAGACTGAACTACTGCCAGGCTTCCTTTAATTAAACCTCTCTGACAACAGGAAGTAGGTTAAGCATCTAAAATGTAACATGCCCCGAGCAAAAGAATTTAAGAACAGATAGAAAACAAAGTCATTAACATCTTTCTGGAAAGTGTAAAAACCACATTTCAAAGGTTTAATGCTGTTGTAAACCACAGTTAGAGCCATTATAACTGGAGAAAACATGCAACAGTGGTTAACCTTCCCAGGACTGGCTAACCTGCCAAAATTACTTCAAAAGAGCAACAATGACTCATCCGGGAGGTCACAATAAAACGAAGGACAACATCTAGAGCACTGCAGACATCACTTGTCAGAGTTGATCATTCGATAAAAACAGAGAAAACAAAATAGATCACAGAAGCCGTGAAATTTCAAAACCAAACAAAAACTACTTATTGATATTCCCTAAATAGTTTTTTTGTCAAAATACCAAAACTTACTTTAACCAAAGTACATCTAGTTGCCCCTCTTTAGCATGTGGTGCAAGATTCCAATTAGCTCTCCCTAAATTTGCTGTTATGAAGACAGACAAGCACTGCAGACTTTAATGTATCGTTTATTTTCATGTTTAATGTCATGAACTAAAGGGCCAACATTTTTTTACCAAGTAGATGTTTTATTTTTGGGCAAATGATCTTTTTACTTTAAGCTCCTCAACAAATTTGTTTATAATGTGATGCGCTTACATAAAAAACAAACAAACAAACAACAACACACATATGATTTGAGAGTTAAACACTCAAATCATATGAATTATTCGAGAGCCAGAAGATGCCATCATCTCAGCATGACGCTGGAAAAGAGGAATCAGCGGCGTGTACAAGTATGTTGGTGTGTGCGTGTGCATTCAGTCTCATCACAACAAAGGAGAGGACACCTCATTTAGCATCACTGTCACATGGAGTTTTACAGATAGACAAACACCCAAAGAGACAGACTGAAGGTGTGTGTATGTGAGAGAGAGGGAGAGAAAGCGACAGAGTCATGAGAGGAGAAGATGGGTTTCCTAACATAAATAAATCATCAATGTGTTTCGTCACCTTGGCTGAGTTCACAAGTGGAAGATGAATTGAGGAACGCAGGAGGAGGTGGTGAAGGAGAATGAAACAGATTGTGAAGAGAGGAGAGCTGCTGGCTGGGGTGAACAAAAGCCAGGTGGGAATCCTGATGTATGCTTTATGGCTCAAGTGGTAAAGAAATGAAAACACAAGAGCATCTGCTTCCAAGATGAAGCAACAACTGCCAAGAATAACCAGACACTTCTGGTTTTAAAAAAGGGGAAAAAAGAGAAAAACCCATGGAAACCATTATACTGTTTATTATAATGATAAGTGTTTGCCTACTTCAGTCTGCTGCCATCTGTGAAGTGGATATATCGACTATTTCTATAATTATGGTATAACAAGAGTTTCTATCTAAATAACATATATAAATGTGGCTCTTCTCTTGGCAGATGAGCCATGTCAGATAACCACAGCAGCAGCTGTTCAACATTAACTGACCAGATCAAGTATTGTTTTGGGAAATGATAACAGTCATTATGTGAAATTATATTTCAACATGGCAAATCATTTGTGGAAAGAATAGAAATAACATGCATGCTGTTGATTCTGTGTAAGTGAATCATCAGTCGAAAGGAGCATATTACAAAAATAGAAGTGTCAAGTTGAATTAGAATGTCAATTCTGAGAATAAACAGGTGTCAGACCCATAAAAAAAGTTCAGAAAATAAAAGGCTGCTCATCTTAAAGGGCCAGACACAACATTTCTGGAAAACAAAGCATACCACAATACACACCTCTACCACAGAAGAAAAAAAAAAACATAGATTTATTACAAACCATGCATTAATTATTACAAGACATTGTCAAGACTACTCATATCTAAGAACAGTTTTTCAGCCAAAAACAAATTTGTTCACATTATATTGCACCAAGCAACTGCATATTCCAGCTGAAATCCATGTTCTTACATTTTATAAAATATATTCAAAGTATAATTTGAATACATTTTAGTAAGTTTCTGTCTTGGTTTCTCATAGATCCCTCCATGTTAAGAATTCACAAATGCCTTTATTAGAGCCCAATAATTATCTATCTGGGGAAAACAAGGTCTGGGTCATCACTTCAGATTTATTTTGAAGAGGATAAGCGGCAGATTTTAATTAAATTATATTAAAACATTAAGGGTGTCAAATTAACAACCTGTTTGGAATTTAATGACTTCCTTGCTCTTTTATGAAGAGCAAGAACAAAATTATAAATATGCTCCAATACATAATACCAATATGGGGTTTTAAAATTTACACCAAAATTTCTTTGTTTCATTGTCCCATACCATAATGCTTTGTTGGATATAGGCTAATATTATTACATCATTTATTGCTTCAAGTCATAAATTGAAATATATCAATTTTGAATAACCTGCTCTCTGTGATGAAGCTAAAACTTTCCATCATTCCCTCCCTCACTCTTTGTTTTAGGCCAGTTACTAACCCTGTGCAATATGAATATTATTGTCACTTTTATTCTTTAATAACTGCCCTGGCAAACTGAACTGCAATTAAAGCAAGTTCATTAAATGGAAGTTAATTTGTATTTCCACTGTATTAAAAAAATATTTAATCTGGAGCGGTGAATTATTGAATTTTTATTGCCAAGTGAAACGTTTTTTCTTATTCCCACATGCATTGTTCAAATTGTGTTTAGCGCACGTCTCTGAATATTTTGGATTTTTGTATGTTTATCAGCCAGTAAAGGTGCAGTCTGAGTGGCTTAAAATTAAATATAAGAAGTAATAGTTGTTAATTGACTGACTGACATTAAAACATTACATAAAATATTATCTTCTGACTACTACAGACAAGCACTGCAAGATGCAATAAATCAGTCTGTTTCTCATTATCATCTGAGGTGCTTAAGGCTATGCATTAGCACATAAGAGCCTTTTTTGCCTTCTTGTTTTTGCATGATTGCTCATATTCACACATACTGTGCTGAAGAGGAAGAGGATTTACATAAATGTCTGCAAATGCTGGGAGAAATTTTAGTTAGTACAGTCCCGAGGCAAAAAAGAAGGTATATAGATAAGAACAGTGAAATCAAGGGAAAACAAGCAATGCTTATAATATGAAACAACACTTTAGTTAAGGGTGGACAAATACAATAAGGAAAAGAGTGTGAAGTATAGCTTTATTTGGGCTAAGCTTGGAACTCACCTTGAAAGAACCTGCATCTTTGGGCTCAATAAATAATACAAAGATAAAGTCGGTGAATGCACGTGTGCTTTTTGCATCAGATAAAGAATCATTGGCAGTGGCAGCATGCTGCTTTGTACTGTGAAGATAAGACTATTCAGACTTGAAAGCAAAGGTTTTCATGTAATAAATATGGCTAGCGGCAATACACACACAAAGCAAAGGTCAAATCATATTAAAATGAAAGTTACAAAGAACCAATATGAAGTAGGTCAGATTTTACTAGAACAGCAGAGCCACTGAATATCTTCATATTCAGATAACGGAAAAACAGGAACAAAGATTCATTTTTTGTCTTTTTGAAGAAGACAAAAAAAATGCTTGCTTTATTATTTTGCACATTTTGTCATGTGCAGATGTTTTATTGGGATTGTATGTGCTAACTTAGAAGAATTTTTTTTTTACGATTTTCAAAGTTTTTATTTTAGTGGATAGTGTGCATTGGTATTCAAACATTTTGAAAACCACTTTTCTCTCCACTTCATGATTATCCACCACTTTGTTGGTCAAGGACATAAAACCAAGACAATACACATAGTTGTATTTATAATTTCACAAAATGAAAAAAGTTACAGGAGTATGATTAGTTTTGCACTGTTTTTGAAACTGGAGGCCACTTCTGTTTCACATATGAACTGTGAACCTCGAAGAGTAAAAAAGCACACAAACAAGTTCAGTGGCATCAGAGCATCATATAAATAGGTTTAAAAAAACAGCATCAAAACGGTGAACCTGCTGCACTATGAGATGTGGTTCCATCCTGAGGGAGCTGTGAGGACTTTATAAGTAGAGGAAAATAATCTAATGTGAGCTACCCACTGAGCATGACATAGTGGAAACACTGGGTTTTTGCTTCTCTCTAAAAATATGACAGCGCCTGACGCACCTGACGGAAGGCCTGGAAAATATCTGTGAAAAGGAACAATAAAAGTGAAATTCTATGAGGCTTCGGAAAATCCCTGTATGTGTTGGTGAATCTCCCGTTGCCATTACACTAAGCTGAAGGTGCAGCCTCACCCAACCAGCGGCCTCTACCAGCCCTGTGACAAGAACTGCAGGAAAAATGAGGCTGCATGATGAATTAGACCACATCTACAAAATATGTCTTACATATTTTTACTTGGCAATATTTACTAACTACCTCACAAAAGATCTCCAATTACCAGATCACGAGGACATCTTGAGTCCCCATCTCTCTCTAGGTTACCTCAGAGATTTTGTGTTGAATTTAGTTTGAGACTCTGCCGAAGTCTTTCAAGAGCTGTTTCTTTCGTTGATTTGGATGTCTGCGAATAGCTAAAATCAGAAAATGGGTTAAAATTATTTGTGTACACTTACTCAGTTTTTTGTCTTAATTTTTGGCTCTTAAATTTGTTGTTGATTTAAACAGGTTAAATGTCCCATTACATCAGTGCACATTTCAGTCTCCATTTGTTGCTGTTTTTTTATATATTTTTTAGAGAACCTGAGACAAAAGGACTGAAAGACAACTAAATTTGACAAGCAAGGCAAGCTGAGATTCTTCACAGTGATAAAATATCACAAAAGTCATGGCATGCACTCAGTGCCACCGAATAAGTCTTCAGATTTCCCTGCAGTGTGTGCATAGGCATGAAACCATGTCTGTGGTTTCAACCTCTGCTGTTGTGGGCATGCATCGTCTCGTTGCCTTCTTGTTTCTTTGTCTCATCAGACAACCCATCCTCATAATCCACCCTTCCACCCCTGTACGCCAGGTCACATGGGGAGCTCTAGGCGGTTTCATGACCCATCATTTCCCATGGCTGACTGTCGGGATAGATCATGGTGCCGCGCGAGTCTAATGCTGACGAGCTGAGACAGCTCCATTCTGACTGGGAGGGGTCTAGTGGACCAAGCACAATCTGCATCCACCACCCCTCCTCCACATTACAAACACACACACAAGTAAACACAGAGACACACATAAAACTACATAGCAACAGTGTGTGGGCGCCACTGTGCAAATCTAAT
The DNA here is from genome assembly GCF_003331165.1 of Xiphophorus hellerii. Taxonomy (NCBI): domain Eukaryota; kingdom Metazoa; phylum Chordata; class Actinopteri; order Cyprinodontiformes; family Poeciliidae; genus Xiphophorus; species Xiphophorus hellerii. The sequence goes on from NC_045687.1 coordinate 6,864,335, forward strand.
GTGTATGCAAGCGTAACTGTGTCACTACAGTGCAAGTATGAGTCATATCAGAAAGCTAAACAGTGGCTGATTTATTTTGTAGAATTTCTGAATCATTATTCCCAAAAACATAACCTTAAAACATATTCTATTTTTAAAACAATTCAAAGCCGGTGAAAGTACAGCGACACAGGCCAGTTGACCTTCAAGAAAAGAAAAAGAATAGCAGTGATAAAAAGATCCAAAATGTGACTCATAATCCTCGGAGAGAATAAGGCCACTTTAAGGAACAGATTCTGATATGCAGGACGGAAAAGAAACCAAACAGTGCAAGGATGACTGAACATTGACCCTGGACTCTTGCCTGAACCGTTTCATATTGCCTGAAAGAGTCAAACTGGACTATATTACACATACACCTGCAAACCATCTGTGTATGCACACATACAGTAGCTGCAAGCATGCCTATATGCTGACGTAGACCGGGGTGCGTGTGTGTGTGTTCTTTGTGAAGTCATCATCAAAAACGTCCGGGAACAGAAACGTGCCGGGGGTGCGTGCACCCATAGAGACAGATGTGGTTATACGTATGATAAAATGAAAGGAAGACATGGAGCCAGAGAGCCGGTCAGTGAGCAGAAACAGTTTGACAGAAACAGGCTAACATTGTGGAGGAGAGGGAAGCACAGTGGCGAATGACAGACATAAGGGATAAGAGATTGAGAGGGTGACAGGGAGTCAATGTCTGTCTGAGACAATAGACAGATAGACGAGTTCTGTTGAGGGTGAGACGTAAAGAGCATGAACTGCTGTCCTTACAACAACTCTCCTTTTTTTACAACGGAAAGAAAAAGACACTGCAGCTCTCTTCAGTTCACAAAGCCACCAACTCTCTCTTCTAGTGACTGTGGAATATACTTTGATTCATTATTGATACATCGCGTCAAAGAGAAAGTACTAAAACAATTACAGCGATGTGTCTGTCTTGAGTTTCTTTTAGTTTTTCCATCTTCTCAGCTTGTCATGCTTTGAGTTTTACATCTCAGGTGTCAGAAAAAACATATTTCAGTTGATTTATGTGCATATGAATCATCTAGGGCCCAAAACTTTATCTTTCAACATATTATGCACACTGGAAACACACATAATTTAGGTTTAATTCTGAGTGAACGTAAAGCAGGCATCTAAAACTACGATATTACAGACCTCATGCCCAAAGAAAGCTCACAAAAGGGGACACGTTATTATTCTTCTGGGTATTCTGTCATTTTTTCTGCTTTTTATAAATATGACAACTTTGTAGCATCGCATGTGACAAAGTATTACTTTGTTGGCAAATCAAAACGCCTACATATGTAATGAAATGTTTGATTGTCAGCTCGCAGTAAAATATTTATACTGTCAGGACATTTTCCCCCCGCTTTTTTCCCCAAGCATGAATCTTCACACTAGTGCTGCACAGCCACTCATTTTACAAGCCTTGAGAAACACAGCTGAAGCCTTGTCTAAGTTTGAAATACTGAGATTATTTTCATTCATAAAATGAGACAGAAAGTGTTTAGAGTGTTTACAGCGCTTCAATACTGATTTAAAACAAACTGTTTCTCATTCAATATAAAACAATTTTGGGTGTATATGACCCCATTTTTAAGCTCAAAAGCACTTGCAAATATTAATTTGTCAGCCGCAAGTAACATTTGAACACATCCTTTTCAGGTCATGGCATGACATCACAGTATGCCATTTACAACTGTTCTTATGAGCCGAGACTGAGAAGTCTTATGAACTGAGAAGTAGTTTGTATGATGAACTCAGCAAATGTAGTTCCATCAGGTGTTAGCTAATTATAGCTAAGGATTGCATGCAACTGCAAGATGGAGAAATAAGCGGCCAATTGTGTAAGCATGCATTTAGGCTACTCCGAATAGATGCCATTGATTCATTCACTTATGAATGAATCAAAGTAACACTCCAGGTGAGTTTTTGATGAGGGAATAACATCATATCATAATATAAATCTCAAAGAAGTTGATTTCACTTAATACTCACCCTTAATCATAGTTTTAAAAGAATGAAGTTGGATTAAGGTTATTTTGCGAGTAGATGGGAATTATTTCTGTCTGGGGAAAACCCGCCAGCTACATCCAGCAACCACTCAATCCATCCTGTTTTGATATGATTTATTTATCTACTTTGTCTTTTTTTTGAGTGCATTTGTTTATTTACTTTGTTTGATCATGCTTTTTTATTTTTGATCAGTCAGTTTTTGAACTTTGCAAAGCACTTTGTGACATACTGCATAAGTGCTCTATAAATACAGTTTGGTTGATGGATGATATTATGCAACATATGCCTAGCCAAAAGAGCAGCTCCAAAGAAATGATTTTATAACAACAACAAAAAAAGCAATTAATTAACATTCAGTAAAAATAAAATAGGAGATTTTTTTTAAAGAGATAAACAGGATTATGTCTCGCTGCTCTTGCTGCAGTCTTCACCCTCTCTGACTATTTTGGTGGAAATGTGCATGTGTTTCTGCTGGAGTGATAAGCTGTTTAATTTATAATTTTATATTAAGAGGGCACAGCCATCTTTGTTATGCACCGTTATCATAATTGGTTCAGCTGATTGCACTGATATGTGTTCCAGCTCCAATGATGTCACCGTCACTTAAAGTTCAATATAAAACCTTGAATCTTTAGCAGACAGCCTTAGAGCAGCTTTTACATTTTCTTAATCAAATAAAAAATACTTTGACTCTGATCTTTTATCTTACTTTGCTAAAAACCTTCAATTAAGTAACTTTATTACCTTGAGAGAGGAAAAAGCTGAAAGACTTATACATACTTTGCAAGCTTAGAGTACAAAGCCAACTGCTCCAACAAACACATATGTTTAAATATCATTCAAATTACTTGCATGCAATTGGCCACATGATTGTTAAGTTTGCTACACAACTCAAATTTATTATACGCACTGGTGAAAAGTTTTGATTTTGACCAACAGTCAGATGATGAATGGCTGGTAATAGACTATTAATGTATTGCTTTAAAGATCATAGTTTTTTTAGTTTTTTTTTAAACTGCACAAATTTGATGGTATCTCTGAATAGCTGGAAGTTGAAATGTGTTATGTTTATTTCTATGTGAGAGGAGTAATTCCCGTTACCATTCATGCTGTGTAACAGTATTTCTTCAAAAGAGATGCCTTTTGTTTAAGAGAGTGGCCATTCAGCAGTCACTCTAATGATATGACTCTGTTTGCCAATCTGCAGTAACATTAACAAGTTTAAAAGTGTCTTTACTTTTGGGTCTCCTGTAAATCCATCCATCCATTTCCACATGTCTAAGATCAGTTTGCAGTGAGAATAGGTAAAAGAGGGAAACCCAGACATTATTCTATCCAAGCCCCCTCTCAGTTCATTCCTGTGGACCCTGAGGCGGTCTGTCTGTTCTGGTCTTGTCGCTCCAGAGAGTTCTGGGTCTGACCTGGGCTCTCCTCCCACTGGGACATATCCAGAAATTCAGGAGGTGGAAGTCAATAACCTGGCAGTGTGACATGTCTCTTAACTCTTCGTCTTCAATTTTAGTCTGTATTACCAACATGCCTACACATATTTTCTCAGATAGGAGTGCAGCAGATAGAATCTTGCTTAAGATCCCAAGACAACTGTTTATTTATTTTTTAGGGGTTGACTTCAAAATGCTTTTGAACTCTGTGTGTATGCACCTTGCATCTAAAACTAGGGACTGTTTTATTATCCTGAATATTGTGCTAACAGGGCATAGAAACACTGAGTCTTTTGTGTAAAAATGCAAATGATTAGTGATGTACATGAAAAAGTGAAAGTCAAGAAGAGGTTAAAGCTGCATAGATGTTTCAGCTTCCCAGTCTGATGAATCAATCCTGCTTCATGTAGAAGGTGAGAGATGAAGGCAGAGTGACCTGTGGACTCTTCTGAAGAATGTGTGATTTTTAGACCAACTGCAGACTGACACAATGACTAGAGCTGACACATTGTTCATGGGATCAATCGTCACTTTGCAGAATGACATCTGTCAGCCATTTCAAACGTAGCTCTTGACTGAATAAGGAGTGGGGGAACTGTTTTTTGTGGAAAAAAAAGTTATGTGAAAAAGTATTGCTTCCTTGGCGTGTCTTTTGTTTGTACTTTTTGTCACACTTAAATGTTTCAAATCATAAAGCGAATAAAAAAATATATATACTGTATATCCAACAAAAACTACCAGAATAAACAAAAAAATAAAGATTTTAACCAATTATTTAATTTATTTTTGTGTGAGAAAGAACCCTCACCCTTGTTAAATCACCAATTAGTTATGATTAATCACATTTTTCTGGAAGCTGTATTCAATTCCACAATTTCACTGTCTGAAAACTTGAAGGAGGCACAAAGAGCCAGCAATTCACCTTTGATTGGCTCAACTTAAAAACAAATGGAAGGTATTGGTGCAGGCTAATCAAAGTCTGGCCCTAAGTCTAATTGAGTACCTGACGTACACCTTTTATACTTGAAAACCTTCCTGAAACAGTTCTTCAGTGACGCTTCACTCAAAATTATTCCACACCCATGTAAGAATAACATTTTAGCCATGAATTATTCATGAAGCTAATATTTACATTTACATTTCTCTACTTGAAAAACAGAGAAATCTTTAACATCACAGAAATCAAGGCCTTCTATAGCTGCTGGGCTTTTTGCTAATTTGTGATGATGAGCTCCAACTCTTTTAGATTGGAAGTTCTCGTTGATATAACCCCAAACTTTATTACCTTTCAAAGTTTCTCAATCAGATTCAGATCTACACTCTGACTGGTCAGTTGAAAATGTTAATATTACTCCAGTAATTGCAGTTGTAGCCATTAATGGTGCCACAACCACATATTACATTTAGGGGGATACTACATGTTCACATAAAGCCAGTTTTTTTCTTAATAGCTTTTTTCCTTAATAAATGTAGTGAGCCTTGCCAAACTGTAACTCAGATTATCTTTGTCCGAAATTCTATGTCAAGTGGGACATTATATTAACTGGGACAAAAATGCAAAACCAAAATAAATATATGCATACAGAGTTTTCACAGTGTTTTATCTTCAGAATCTACTTTCTCTAGGCTGGAAAAAACTGTGTAAACAGAAGAAACATTGGCTGTGATAAGGTGTATGCTGCATTACTTTCTGAAACTGATTTGATCTGCTTTGACTTTTAAACTTTGGATTTCACACCTTATACTCAAAGAAAGAAACTTTCAGGTGAGTCAACAGCTGTACTGTATTTACCTGTGTGCTGAGCTCCTCTCTCACTGTCACCACTCTGTTCTGACTTCTGGAGGTAAAGTTCAGATTTCTTTCCAGCCTTTCTGTTTGACACTGAAACACACAGAAACATGGGGAAAAAACATAGTAAATCTACTCTCTCACAGACTTGAAAATGCCATTTTCACTTAGAATAGAAAAAAAAAACCGTTAAATTCCCGTATCAAGTGTTTCTGAAAGTGTTAGCTGGTGCAAAGCTTTGCAGGAATGTTACAAGAGCATGGTCGCTTTAACGGATATTTTCTCAGTGAGGGAATACATGAGAAGCAGGAACTGGGATGTGTGCAGTGGGTTGCAGAGAAGGCTGGGGCCATGGGTTGCATAGTCCAGAGAAATGTGTACAATGTATTTTGGACTCATGCTTATATGTCATGTATACCTTAATCAATGTCCTATTATAGATAACTTTGTGATTTATTCTTTGTCCCCAGATTTTCCACCAGCATTTTCAGAGTTCTTTATGGCACATTGTAACAATAATATGACCTTTCACCTCCTGGAGAGAGTTTTATATTTGGTTTAACGCTGTGAATATGTTTTTCTTTGTTTTTCTACAGAATAATAGGAAAGATGAATTTGCTCCCACCCTCTTTCTTTGCCGTGTAGGTTCTTCAGCAGGACAAATAGAGCTGACCTTTAAGCTAAATCTACACACACACGCAAACGCACGTCGACATTCACATGTATGAAGAGATAGGTTGTCGGCTAATCCAGGCTGGTTTCAGCAGGACTATAGGGGGCTTGTCTAATCCTGTTATCGGGCCCAACAGATGTTGACAGAACAACAAACTGGGGACCAATATGGCACTGCAGCTCCAAGAAGATCATGAGCCAAACTCATCAGAGCAGCAGCAGGATCGCTGGCTGGTCGAGCTGGACCCGGTGACCGTTGCACGTACTGCATCTCTTTGGCTGACACTTCAGTAAAACAACGCATGGATTTCTTTTTTACTGGTGTACAAAAAAATAAAAATTTTTTTATAAAAAGATGAATTATATATATATATATATATATATATATATATATATATATATATATATATATATATATATATATATATATATATATATATAGTAGCTGGCTGGATAGCTCAATAGATAAGGCATCAGTATATCACCCGAGAGGGCAGGGTTCGAATCCAGTCTGGGTCCTTAGGCAAGACCCTTCAAGCTACTGCCTACCTCATACCATGAGAGACACAAAAATGCATAACATGCCGGCTCAGACGTCGCCCGGCCAAACACCTGGGTTCCCCCAGGTGTTGGGGAACCAGAGCACCTTGATGACAAATGGGCTACTGGAACAAGACGGAAATGGGCGAGAGATGAAAATGTGGATCTGTTGGAATGCTACTACTCAAGTAACCCTAATCAGAGAGGTTACATGCAAAGACTGGTGAAGGAATGGTTACTTCGACATCCCCAGTCAACACTAAGCGCTAAACAACTAGTAGCTCAGTGTTCCAACATCCGCAAACGGCAACTGCTATCACAACTTGAGATTGACGAGATACAACACAAATGCTACGGCAAAAAGGAGGAACCTGGATGTCAGAACTGTGGGGACTTAACTACAAGTCTATAAGAGCAGCCATGAGACCCAATACCCACCATGGAAAAGACGGTTAGAGGCTAAAATCAAGGAGGGAAGTGAGCCAACTGTCCATACCTGAAGCACTCGAAACTGCCAAACAGAGGCTCCAAGCCTTGGCCAGCCGCCTAAAGAGATACACAAGGGAGAACGAATCCAGAAGGATTAACCGGCTCTTCTCCACTCAACCAGCTAAGGTGTACTCTCAATGGCAGGGTAATAACAACAGAGTAGACCCACCAAGGAGACTGAACAATACTGGAAAGGCATATAACCTCCCTGAGCAAGCCTTGGTAACCATCACTGTGACTCACCCTGAATGGTTAACTGAAGGGCGGACAATCCTAATCCAGAAGGATCCATCAATAACCTGCCTCTCCACAACATGGAAGCTCATGTCAGGCATCATAGCGGCCAAGATAAGCAAACACATGGATAAACACATGAGCACGGCACAGAAAGGTATCGGTGTAAATAGCAGAGGAGCCAAACACCAACTCCTCGTAGACCGCACAGTTGCCCGAGACTGCAAAACCCGACACACCAACCTGTGCATGTTACAAGAAAGCCTATGACTCATTGAATGCTTAGAGATGTATAACATCAACAGGACTCTGAGAGCCTTCATTGCAAACTCGATGAAGCTGTGGAAAACCACCCTTGAAGCCAACTGCAAACCACTTGCACAAGTGTCCATCAAATGTGGCATATACCAAGGAGATGCTCTGTCCCCGCTACTGTTCTGCATAGGCCTGAACCCCCTCAGCCTTCATACATGCTCAGCCAAATTATCAACAAGACTGGCTACGGATACCGACTCAAAAATGGGGCCAACATCAGCCACCTTCTCTACCAGCTCAATGGCAATGGCAAGAACAAAATCCGCGCAATAAACAGCTATGCCCTGCCAGTAATCAGATACCCTGCTGGAATAATTAGCTGGCCAAAGGAGGAGATAAAAGCCACTGATATTAAGACTAGAAAACTACTAACAATGCATGGAGGATTCCATCCCAAATCCAGCACCCTGAGACTGTACACGAGCCGCAAGGAAGGAGGCAGAGGACTAGTGAGTGTGAGAACCACAGTCCAGGACGAAACAACTAAGATCCATAAATACATCAGGGACAAAGCCTCAACAGACAATGTGCTCAGTGAATATCTCAGACAACAGGGAACGGAGGTTGAGGTGCCAGAGATACCATCATGGCAGGACAAGCCCCTACATGGGATGTACCACCAGCAAATAACCCAAGTGGCTGATATCAGTAAATCCTACCAATGGCTGGAAAAAGCTGGACTCAAGGACAGCACAGAGGCCCTCATCCTGGCCGCCCAGGAACAGGCCCTAAACACCAGAGCAATAGAGGCCCAGATATACCACACCAGACAAGACCCAAGGTGTAGGTTGTGCAAGGAGGCCCCTGAGACAGTCCAGCACATAACAGCAGGGTGCAAGATACTGGCAGGGAAAGCGTACATGGAACGACATAACAGGCATAGTGCAGGCATAGTTGCAGGCATAGTGTACAGAAACATCTGTGCAGAATATGGACTGGAAACCCCGAGATCAAAGTGGGAAACACCCCCAAAGGTGGCGGAGAACGCCAGAGCTAAGATCCTGTGGGACTTCCAGATCCAGACAGACAAAATGGTAATGGCGAACCAACCAGACATTGTCGTAGTGGATAAACAACAGAGGAAAGCCGTTGTGATAGATGTAGCAATACCAAGCGACTGCAACATCAGGAAAAAGGAGCACGAGAAACTAGAGAAATACCAGGGCCTCAGGGAGGAACTGGAGAGGGCCTGGAAGGTGAAGACCACAGTGGTGCCTGTGGTCATCGGGGCCCTCGGGGCAGTCACCCCCAAACTGGACCAATGGCTACAACAGATCCCAGGAACAACATCAGACATCTCAGTCCAGAAATGTGCAGTCCTTGGCACAGCCAAGATACTGCGCAGAACCCTCAAGCTCCCAGGCCTTTGGTAGAGGACCCGAGCTCAGAGGATAAGAACCACCCGCGGTGGGTGAGAAGGGAATTTTTTTTTTTTTATATATATATATATATATATATATATATATATATATAATTTTATGTAAATTAATTGCATCTATTTGAAGACTCCAGATCTTTACAGGGAGTAAAGGCAACGACTTGTGTTTGTTAATGTTAACCACAATGGTTACTAATACAAGAGACAGTATATGTGAACTTTATAGTGATAGTGTCTGTGTTTAAATAAAAGTGGAAAGTTGGCCAGCATTGACTACCCTTTCTCTTAAGGTGTGATATTATTTCATGATTAACTATTAACTAGGACTGAAATGTTAATTATGCTGGTTTATTACAAAATGTAATACATTTATTATTAATTAATTTAAATAAATTAAAAAAAATTCTACAAATAGGTCTTGAAGTCTTAATCTGATTACAGCCAGTCAATCAATCTTAAAGTATTCCCTTCACTTGAATTCTGGTGAAGAAACAATCTTGTAGAGAGTGCTGTGGTTATGTATTGTTTTTTAGGTTTGATGTTTGTAGAAATCCTACTTTCAAGTCATCTAACTCACATGCGGTTTGTGCAACATAAATAATCCAGGATAGAATTTGTAAAAATGGTTGTTAAAGTGAATTGATAACTGCAAGCTCCACAGGTTGCCACCTGAAAACAAGCTAAACACCCACAGATACCATGATGACTCAACCGTTGTGATTTTTTTTTTTTTTCATGAAACAGAGAATGATTTGAGGAGAAAAAATCCCTGAGCTGATGGGTAAAATTAAACAGAAGCATAGAGCAAAGAATTAAAACAAATTCTGAGATTGACATTTCCCAGACCCAGTAAGTAAGTGACACGCGTAATCATTAGGTGATTATGGTCTGCAAGTGAGCCATCCATGAGCGACGAAGTAACAATGGCGTTTCCGGTGATGATGAGGAATCGTTTCTCTCCCTTTCCCTGACTTTCTGGTTTGTGTCCCAGTTTAACTAAATCCCATTAAAAAGGCTTTCATCTCAGTGCACTTCATTACAGGCATAAACGCCACGGCTCACCCCAGAGAGAGGCACGGATTAGATGAGACAAGCTCATCCAAAATGTTACGCTCTTGAACCCTGGCTGTTTTTTTAATAAAGACGCTCATTTTAAATTCTCAATATTGGATTATCTAAACAGACCCTCCAGTGCAGAAGGTGTCATTGAGGTCAGGCTTGTTGTGGTAACGTACAGGTTTGTGTTTCTCTTTGCCCTTGAACAGAGGTGAGATACTGAGTGGATTTTGACTGCAGAGGTTGCTATGCATTTACTGTAAGAATTAAACCAACATCCTTGGGAATTTTTCAACATGTTCTGGGAAGAAACAGGACAGTAGAGAGAGGGAGAGAGAAGGAGAAGGGAGAAAGCAAATCTGGGTTCTCAAGGCTAAATTAGGGGGTGGGGGGGATAAGGACTGCAGGGAGGGAGCGCAGTATTGTCTGTGAATGATTGGATGCGATGGGTCAGAGGCTTTCACACACATTTATGAATGCTTATTTTAGGCAGAGCCCAAGCTGAGCTAATCTTTACTGCTTGCCTGAATAAGGGTGCTGATTAAAAGCTAATTATATGCTGCAGATTTGGCCCCTGGTGAAGACTCTGCTGAGTGCATGCCTGTGGGCCTCAGCTGAAGATACCCAGTGTGTTTAAAAAGTCAGAATAGAACAAGACATCAGCAGGCTTGATTTGAGCATTTGTAGCAGTGGAACAAAACTGAGTTCAACATTTTTATGATTAAAACAATAATGTTAAATGTTTTCTTTTCTGGCAACAAGAAAATGTTGTGTTTGTATGCTGACACAAGACAAAAGTATTTTTTTTTTGTTTTACTTCTGCATATTTTTGTCTCATTTGTGTGTTTTTTCTACAGTATTTATAATATGAAGCATAGATGTGAAGATGAACCAACTTACTAAATCAGTGTGCGTCTAACTGTAATTCGATGCAGGTTTTGGCTGGTTTTTAGATGAATCAGTTTTCAAATGCTTATGTCGGTAAAATTTGATCCGTTCAGGTGAGAGATGAAAGGTACATTTGCGAGTAAGCGTAGGGCCTCTTTCTGTGTTGCCAATTTAGGTGTGGAGCTGTTTGTTTTGTCACCAAATGTTACAGATGAGTAGCAGAGAGAAATGTTTTTTTTTCAATGAATGTCTTTAGGTTTACATTTAGGTAAACTTAATTGACCTAAGCGTTCCTATTTTTTCAGTTAGGATTACCAACGTCATTTATGTTTACAATGTCCAAAATAATCAGAGAGGTTTTTATAGACTCTTTTTCTACGGAAAACAAAAGTTGCCACATATATTTAATTGGACAAAGAATAGACAAACATTACTGATGAGAGAGCAAGACAGCCAGTGTAGGACAGCTCTAGATGTCAACATAATAAGCTAATGGAAGAGATAACGCCAGAAATAACATTAAGACTGACTGGGAGAAAAGAAGAGAATTTGCTCCGAGAATATTTCTGTCAGGCCATATGAGGGGGTCTAGCTGTACACGTATGTGCTACAACAATAAAATTGAGCTGACTGAGCAGCTGAGACACCAGTCACCATGGTGGCCCAGATTGACTTATTGTATCAGTTGTTGCAACTGAGATAATTGAGTGAAGAAATGAATTTTCTGTGTTGTCTTTATTTTTTTGGACTTCATTATAATTATAATTATAATTATAAACATTAAGTGATGCTTGCTTGTGTCTACAAACAGCATGTGGTCTCTCGGAGGAGCCCTCACAATGGTGATCTTTACAGTATTGTCCTAAACTATTAAATATCTACAAGTATATTTTCTAGATTAATTTGATTAAGCACATATGCATATTACAGTTCTGCTTCACATTTTAGTATTCAGAGCTTATTGCGGTCTAAAATTGACAATTATAGCTAAAACTTAAGGGATTTGTAAAGATTAAAATGCCTAAAATTACTCGTAGGTAATAATTGCCACACTTTACTGCTTGCTACCAATGCTTGAAGGTTTGTTTGAGATATCACTGAGCAAAGATTAGCATGAAGACCTGAGAGATAAATCAGACAGGTCAGCTGTACAGTTTTGGAGAAGTTCAAAGGGTAAAGTGAAAAGCAAGATCTGAGGCTCTGAAGATCTGACAGAGCGCCATACATGCATGCATTTCCCCTTAAGGCCTTTTTTGGAAAGACCCCAAATGAACTGCATCTCTAGGTGCAATGCTATATGGTGCTATCAACCCCAAAAAGTTCTAAAAACCATGATCCATTTGGCTTCAGAATGCATTACTTTATGTTGGTCCACATAAAATACCGATTAAATGCACTGAAGTTTGTAGTGGTAAATGTAAGAAGGGGTACAAATATCTTTGGGTGGTACAGTATATGCCACTGTATCAGTAACGTGTCTAAATGAATTCTCCCATAGCCTTGCTTCTAGCTACCATTGCACGGTTTCATCACTCAGACAGGATGGGGTTAATATCTCTTAAAGATCCAGCAGCTGAGAGAAAATAGACTAAATCCTTCACTGCCTGTTAGCATCTCGTCCTTGACATCATTACTCCTCCAGCTTGTCAACGTTCTACTCCTGTGATCCTCCCACAGGAGCCAACGTGGGTTCAACACTACAGCAATACACACAGAAAACAAGGTGTCTCACAGACAATTACCCAAAGGGTATTGTATGTCCATTTTTGTCTCGGGAAGGGATAAAGTCACTTTGTTCAGCTGTTTGTTTTCTTGAAGAGACTCTTAGGAGGAATTCCAACAAAGCAGCAAATAAAACACATTAGCTTTTTATCAGCTACTTTTGAGCTGAGAAATAAACTTGTAAAGAGAAAAGTAAGGAAGTAGTTTATTGGAGTGTTTTAAGTATCCTTGTTGGCAAATATTGAGCTGCAGCTGGGTTTTTTGTGTAGCAGGCTAAAAAAAAAGTTTGGTCTCATATTTTTGATCCTGTTGCATGATACAAAGTCAGTTTAAAATCACTTTCTACTTTACCAAGATGGAACAGCATGACAATGCAGCTCAGGAGTCCTGTCAACAACACGGAGGACACCTCTACAGGCTCACCTTCGTGCCAAGGACGACATCATTCACAGGATGATCTCACCAGGTCTGTGTCTGTCTCTCTCTGTGTCTGGATGTTTCTGTGTGTGCAGGAAAGCCAGCAGAGGATCTGAGAGCTAGCTGATGACTGGAGGCATCCTGACAACTCCAACCTTCCCTCTCTAACTATTATTTCTCCCCTCTCCTCTATTCCTCCCCCACCTCTCTTGCCTGTCTTTATTATTAGTGGCAGCTAAAGGCAGTAGACCGGAAAATTCCCATTGAGAAACAGAACACACATCTGCATATTACAGCCCCGGTTCACGTCAGCTATGAGTGAATAAATTAATACATGAATAACAATGAAAATCATCCATGAGTTTCCTCCCCCAATCTTTAAATGGAATTGTGTGTGCGTGTGTAGGAAGCAGAGGAATATAAAAACCAAAGTGTGTTGTATATAGTCTGATTTGCATAAAATCTATAGAACTAGCCCATGTCAAACGGTGCAAGTGTTATGAATGCAGTTTTTAAAAATTATTTAATGATTCAGTCTCAACTTAAACATTGGGAAATTTTATCTCAAGACTCATAAAGTTTATTTAATTAGGACACAAACATTTAATTAAAAAGTTTAACTTTTCCATTTTTAAAAGCAACAACAAATTTTATCAGCAGTGCTGTGAAAATGTGACAAACATCTATTAATCTAGAAAGGCTTACAAAGTCATTTCTAAGGCTTTCAAACTCCACTGAAACACTTTGAGATGTTAATCACATGATGAAACAGTGATGAGCCTTTACTGGTATGACCAACATGCCAAAAACTTTCCAACAGCACACTGTGGACTCAAACAGTCACACTTGACTTGGTAATGATTCAACAATAAGAAATACGAATATGGTATCCACTGAAGAGTTTCAGGCAAAAACCAGTGATGGCCAAAAAGAACACAAAGGATTGTCTCACATTTTTCAAACAACTTTATGACTTGCAAGTCTTTTTGTAAAGTACCCTACATACAAACGAACAAAACCTAGAACTTTGTGGAAGGTCTGGGTACCATTAGAGGTAGGATTTCAAAAGAAAGCATGGTGGTGGTAGTGCAATGCTCTAGGGCCGGTGTCCTGAAAAAAAATTACTGAATTTCCTCCTCAGCATGCAGTCAGGTTCGGCTAATAAACTCATTATTTGATTACAAAACTCAAATAAATCTGTAAGGGAGAGAATATTTTTTCACAGCACTGTACATTTGCATGTTATGCTGCATCATATAAGAATAAGATTTTCTTTAAAAGGCAGAAATCAATACAATTAATAAATGTCTCTGTGTAACACCCACACAGCACAAGACTGGAACATTAGAATATATGCTAAGCAAAAGCCAACATGTCACCTACTCCTGTGAGATGTCTGCTTCTGGCTTTGTTAGCATACCCCACAAACACCACCACACTCATTCTCATCTCATTCAGCCAAGATTACATCTGTTTACCAACGCTTGTCGACTTTAGTTACGTGTACAACACAGCAAGGGTCTCTGGAGGTCCACCGAGCTGCACACAATAAACGCTCCAACTGTTTGCAGCCTATTCTGCTCACTGGCTGTTACACAATAGCTCTGTTGAGATCTGTTTAAACTTTGAGAGGATGCTCCTCTTGATTCCCACAAAGACACTTTGTGACTCTCTGCAGAGGTAGCTTATCACTTGTGTCGAAAAGAATGCAAAGGATGGAGGATGCATGTGAACTTTGGGAACTACAGTACGTGGTATGGCAAACCATTTTACACCATATATCATGTGTGTATTATCAGACTGCTCCAGCATGCAATGCAAGAGACAGCGTTTGTCTCTGTCTGCCCCTCAACATCTGACACCACCCACTCTCTCTGTTCAGACTGGTCTCTAAGAGCCTTCACCAATCTTTAGCCCTTCTCTGTGTTGCTCATGCATCTCTCCCCATCCACTTTATCCTCCTATATCTCCCTTCTATTCTACCTCTTCTCCCGCTCTTACTTCCATTTCTGCCCTTAGATGTGGTTGGTAATAAGTCACTCTGCTGTAATTTAGACCTTCCAAAGGCCTGTAATGATGGGGATCAGAGAAAGGCTAAGGTGGAGGTGAGATGAGAGGAGTTGCAGGGCCTTTTCTCTGGCTGGAAAGAAAGCCTTTCATGAGGCTTTTTGGAAGCAGCCGCTGGGTGAAAAGGATAAAACTTAGCAAAATGGAAGGGGATTTGGGGCAAAAAAGATAAACCCATCAGCTGTAGACTTTATTACGTCAAAGACATTTTAAAATCGATATTTCAAATACCAAAAAAAATTAAATATTGCATAAATTATTGTAATATGAAAAGAACTACGTTGATTTTACCAGAACTTAGCTCACTAGTACAAAGCATCATCTCTTGAACTTGCTGTGATTCACCTTCTGAGGACTATTTTGGAAGGAGAAATAAGGTAGCTTATTATACCATCTGACTCACTGTGAGATCGCTGAAGTCACATACAGTCAAATCAGGCAAGATGTCAATTTTTCTTTTTAAACCTTGGATCACATTCATTTCAAGCATTAGTCTGACATATAAAGATTTGCAGTAGTTATTTAAACAAACTTAATTCGTCATGCTATCTTGTGCTAAAGAGTTATTTTCAATACATCAGTTCAGAAATGGAGCAATTAGTTTTACATTGGTGCAGAACGACAGAAGTGTGCCTACAGCTGTCAGATATTTCAATTTTCACTTAAGTAAGCTGGGACAGATGTGGCCATCTGTCTTTGGCTTTTGATTTTCCTTCACTTGCTGTTTACTTTATTACGTGGTTCTTAATCTAATTCAAGGGGGGCTTGTGCAGAATGGATTTTAATCAGGTTACAATGGCCATTGTAGTGTTTGTGTGTAAAAATTTGATGAACACCCCAACCCTATTTACATGGTGGACACAATCACTGCCCAAGTTAAACTGTCATGTGATGTTGAATCAGAGCACCCTAATACAAAGAGAAGATAGGAGGATGGATAATAAACAGTTTGAACTAAAAATGAGAAAAATATGAAACTAACAAAAAAATAAAGAGTCCAGGGAGAAGCCAAAAAAATCACAGGATGACCATCGCATGCTGGTGGAAGACCTGAGCAACAGGTGACTAACTAATGCCAAGGAGGTGATTACTGAATGAGGAGCAGGTGGTTGATTAGTAACAGTGTGTGACTCTGAAGGAAGGCAAGTACCTTAACTCAATGTCAAGTAGGAAAATGGGAAGTTGATTGTTAGCTGCCAGTAACTTGCACCAAATAAGAAAATTAGAGAAAATGGCTGATAGAATACACTGGGAAACTGGTAAGCAAGAAAATAGAAACCATAAAAAATATACCAACCCACGAGTATTGGTATATTACTCGTGGGTTCATCACCATACCATCATACCATGCCAACCATGATGGTATCACTGCCATCATGATTGGCAGTGATACCTACTCAGGTCGGCTGCAGTGTCCAAACCAACCAGCAACCTAAACTAGTGATACAAATGAAGGTAAAGCCATGTTTTAATGTCGTTTTTTTCACCCTAGCTTTTAAATGCTACAGCTCAATTTTAGATTGAGCAGAACAGCAATGTTTTTCCATTCTGTTTTAGTACAACTTTGTTGAACCAAACATCTGTTTTACTTAATCTAGGCATATAGGCATATACTGTATGGTATTTTCAGTAGTTTTATTCAGCTCCAGCTTAACGTGTAAGTTCAAAAATTCACAACCCACAAATCATGTTCTCACACAGTACAACTTATGCTCTGATACGACCTGACTGCTCACACTGCATGTGGGAACACGACACGTCAGACTCTTGAATCTGAAACTACAAAGAAGAGGAAGAAGAAAAACCTGGAAGTGAGCAGAAGGTCACTCTAGAATGAGACAATGCTCAGTAAAAACAAACATGCTTCTTTGACAATCTACATAGACAAAAGTGCAGAAAAGCTCCTTTTTCACTCCTGATCTTATATTGGCACATCCACAGTGTGAGAGATTCAGGTAAATTTGCCTCATGGTGGTACTTCAACAGTGTTACACCCTCATGAGTGGCGACCAGAATTTCAAATAGGTTTGATTTTCAAGCGACCATATGCTTGCTGATTGGGAGCTGGTTTTAAGGTGTTAATCGCTTCTCATTACCGATTGTTTACTATACAGTGCACAACACAGAATTAAGTCGACATTTAGCCCCATTCGAAAAACTGTCACAATTGTCACAAGTTGAAAATTCATTCAAAATGGGCCAAAAATGGTAGAGTCTACAAACTGAGTGTGGTTTCCTTTATCTGATTTAAGGTTTAATGCATTGTGGATTCAGAGAATGTTTTGTCTTAATTAGCAGTTGCTTGAGGTATGGTTACTTTTCCATCATCTTAAACCAGTCTGCTCATTCTGACCTCTAATTACAAGGAAAGTTTGCAAACATACTGCTGCTCGCTTGATGTTGTCTCTTTTTTTGGACCATTCTTGGTAAACCTAAGAGACAACTGTGTGTAAAAATCCAATCAGCAGTTTCTGAAATATTTAAGTAAACCCATCTGGCACCAACAGCAGAAATACATTCAAAGTTACTTTGATCACTTTTGCCACTATCCTGATGCTCAAGGGAAACTTCATAAAAACATCTTCACCATAAATAGATATCTAAATGCACTGAGTTGTGGCTGGTGTAAATGACTGCACATCCACACACTTTGTGAAAACCAGGGGAAATGACAAATGTGTTCCATTATATTCAGACTTTGAGATAAACAGTAAAAATTGACTCAAAAAGGGGTCATGCCAGGTGACCAAACTGACAAGATGCTGAATAAACAGCCTGATATTTTCTGGCATTTAGTAAACTCACCAACAGTTCAATTCATTTAGCAGATATGTCTGCAGGAGCGATGGCAGTAAAGGTTTATGTATCAGAAAACACAGATAAGGGCTGATAGTTAGAGTCAAATGGCCTTCTCCACAAACACATGAAGCTGACCTGTAATAACCCAGGTAAACGCAAACATTGTATGGCGTTTGAGAGATATGCCCTCTCTTGGTGGCCTTATAGATGCCAGACCTCATGTTTTTTGCTACACAGAGCTTTGCGTGTCAGCCCGGCTTGGCTGGCGACCTTTTCTCAGAGTCTGAACTACTGCTACAAAGCGGGGCTGCACCCTGGGGCAAATTGAGGAAGAGCGAGGGACGGACAGTGAGGAGAGGGGACTGGAGGTGAGGACATGGCAACAAAAGCACATGACTCCAAAGCCCCGTTGAATTTCAAGAAATTGTGAAATCCACATGGAAAAGACAGCCCAGTGAAACTACAAACAGGGAACATCCACATTTACATTTATGATTATCCTTTTAATAGAATATCCAGGAATACTCACACTGAACTTCTAATATATACACTACAAAGTCTATAGAAGCTCATCTGTGTTCAAAGGCATTTAAGCAGAGAAGAAAATTTTCAGAAAAATAGGAATATTGCAAGGCAAATGAAACATAAATGCAGATGTTCAAATGCATTCATGCATAAAATCACTGGCTCTAATCCAGTTTCCAATGCTTTAGTAAAACAGAAAAAACCAGAGTTAATCATAGAACACAATACGAACACTAAAAAAGACAACTACCTACATTAGCATTTATTCACACCACAATAAATGTGAATAAATCAGAAAAATTAAACAACAAAAGAGCACAACAAAAACAAAGCAAAATCTGTTTCCACTCAAAGAAAACATTCATACTTATTGAAGACCAACACAACAGAAGCAAACACACATGACCAAAACAGTTGTCAAAAAGTTATAATTATGAATTCATGTCAGCCCAATGTCCCTCGGCTCTTGTGTTGACACATGGATGTTGAACATTACATTCTGCACAGTGGTGAAAGTAACACAGCGTATCATTGGACAGCAGCTCATTGATGTGTTGTATATGTAATTGTGTACGTTAACACTATAAACACCAGTAAGCTAAGGAGCAAGATCAACAGCATTTAAATGGGTAATTTGAACCAACAAATAAGATGAGGAGCAAGTTTTATCAGAAAGCTCTGCCATATATTACACTCATAAAGGAACTGTAAACTATATTCGCACCCATAGTGCATGTAATCTTGTAAATAAGGTCACTCATGAATTAATGAATTTCTTGCAATAGATTTTCTTTTAAGCCACTAGAAGACTATTTTCTATCATGCCATGCATGCAAGCATATTGAAAAACCCTGGCTACAGGGGTCTAAGTGTGAGAAAATTGAGTCTGTGGAACATTAAGTTCTACCATGTCTTTGAAGCATGCATGTGCCACTGGGTCAGGACAGGGAGTAGTATTTTTGTGGTCCACTCACCATCTTGTTTTCTTTTCATATTTAAGGATCAACTGACCATCATAAAATTAAATGTCAGTGCTCCATGAATTTCCCCAAGTGATCAGATAATTTTAGCCAGATTAAAAGAAAGTAGAGTAGGTCAAAGAGTCAGTTTTGATTCTAGTTTTAAACACCTGACAGCTGAGCTAAATATATCTTTATTGGTGCATAGAGCATGGCATAGCATCAGATAGATCTATTTTATTATTGGGTTATAGTTGAAATAATTATGTCCCAATTGTTTTATTCTGTAGCACACATCCCTAAAATCTGTGGCTACCTATTATCTAGAGATCCAATTGTCTTTTCTGCAGTGTGCAATGGATATTAAGGTGTTGGCATAGACTTATCTTTCTTTGCTCTCGAGTGTCCCTTCCCCACTGAAGCAAAAGGCACAATAATGTGACAAGATCATTATAAATGGAATGTACTTGTAACAAAACTTTAAAAAACATGATGTTTTAGGATTTGCTTTATGTTAACTATATTCAGCCCACAAACAAGCTGAGCATTCACTATGAAATCTAGCATTTAGCAAAGCCATGTTTCATCATTATACAACATGGCTCTAATTTTAACATCTGGGGAAGTTATCGCCAATCAGATTTGTCAGTGAGCTTCCCAGCATATTCTCCATAATGACTGAGTGAAATCTTTTAATCGCGGAGACATTCAGACTTTCATCTTTCCGAAAGAATGGCTGCTCCACATGTCTGGTATCCATGCCAGAGGGAGAGAGGGAAAAGGGAAAGAGAGAAGAGCCTGGACCCACTGTCAGCTCAGCGAAGCAGAGAGAAAGGCAAACATGAGCTGACATAAAACAATGTGCTGGGAGTAACACGCACACGTTGCATGCTACATATACACCAAAAACTAATTTAAATTTTCTTGGTTGCTCTTAAAATCCTGTGATCTCTCAACATGTTAGCCTCTATACCAGCCACAGAAACCACCTTTACAAATGACATGAGAGCTGACATAGACATGGATGCATTGAGGCATGTATTTCTATTTCCCCAGCACAAACTACTAACTCTGTAGCATTTAGAAATTCTAAAAATATCAGAAGCAGGCGAGTAGGATGCACACGTATACACAGACACACATCCAGAGCACAGGAGATGTGGTGGAGTCGAGGACACCGAAGAGCCGGCAGCCTGAGGGAGTCAGCAGAAGGTGAGCAGAGATAAGGCTGCATGATTGTGACTGTGTGTCAGGGAGAATCTGCGCACCACAACTGCAGCATGTCCTCTTATACACACCCCAACATAAAAAAACACATCTTTTTATATGCACTCTGCATCCCCTGCAGCAGTGTACCAAAACAGGCAATTTAGACTGCAACACATGGGCTTAGTGTCTGACAAAGTTCTGGAAAATTTGTTCTCTAGACTCGAGTAAGCTGACTACATTCTTGCAAATCTCAACATTTGGATAAACAAACATCATAAACAAATGATAAAAGGTAAATAATGCAATGCTTTTCATATCCTAAAGTGAATCGTACATTCACATGTTTAGAAGTACAACAATTTTACATCTGTAAAGTTTTTTTTTTTTTTTTTTCAGATTTTGTCAATCTGTTGTTAAAGTTCAGTATTGATTGTGATTTGTCAACTGATTTTCAATAATTGCCCCTTGATATTAAATGGAATACAAGAAATGTTGATTTTGTAACAATAATTAACAAATACATATAAACTACCGTATCAGCTAAGTATAAATGTTATATTTGTTACTGAAGTGTTCATTTAGCATGAAATCTAAAGTAGTTCACACTAAATGAACTACTAAAAATAGAATAAGCAATTCTCTAAAGGGGCAGAACAACATTTAGAAATCATGCTACCTATATATTGTTTAATGTTACTATAACAATGTGGTTGCAAACTTGTTCCTTACTCTTTTCTTTTACATGATGATTTTCTTTTGCACCTCTCTCTCAGAGTTATTGGTAACAATAACGTTTATAAGTGCTTCCAGGTTTTGATACACTTTTGATTTGTTAATTATTCCAAACAAAAATATAAGGCAATAGATTCAATTGTTATCTTCAGCAGACCGGTAAATGACACTGCAGAGAATGAAAAATAACATGAATCACTTTACTGTTAAAGTGAGACATTTCTAGGAGCTCTACTCCTAGAAACATCAACACATTGAGCTCCTAATTAGTTCCTCAGTTGCTGAGTTTGCTTTGCTCCAATTGCATTGCAGTGTGTTTGTGGGTCTGTTTCCTCACCCCAAGGCTGTGTCTGAACACATTTTTGCAAACAGGATCCAATTTGTTTAACTTCTGTTGTATTCAGTAACGGGTATTTGTGCAGGGAGGTTCGTGATTCTGCACTGTGAACACTGTGTGGGATTCTGTTAATCTGCATGGCTCTATTGTGCTAGGCAGAGCTAAAAATTGAGTTAGGCCTCATTCTGCAACTAAAGAAGTGGTCAGCCAAGCAGCTCCTGGGGGCCTACCTGTGTTTCCTGGCATTTTGCCACTGCTGATTTGCTTCAGCCTCTTTTGGTGTGATTTGCCGTTGTAGTGAATCTGGGCCTGGGCAGCTGAGTTCAGCTGAATGTTGCAGACCTCACACAGTGTGTAGGTCCGCTGCTTCCGCTCTCTTTTGGGTCTGTAGGGTGGAGAGTGCCGAGTGCCCCCCTGTGATGTGTCATGTAGTTTTTCACCTTCATTCTGGATCTCAAAGCAAGATTCACTATCCATCTGAATAAGTTGTTTCCTGCCAACACTGTTGCTTTCCAGATCGGGAAATGGAAAAGACGATGGGCTGAAAGGACGTTTCATGCCTGCAAGAGAATAAGAGGGGAGATGATTATTGACATTAAATACAACATGAAGCACCACAAACCTAATGCTTTTCTCATTTTTTATTAACATAGTTTGATGTTTTATGTCCTGTACATTCAGGAGGTTAAAACAAATTAATAAAATAAAACAAATTATAAAAATAGGAGACTGATTTTTTTTTTCTTTGAATTTCATGTAAATTAATCCTCGTCTGCAAAAACACAGACATATCTTCGCTCCATATCAATGACCATATTACACCATCGACAAGAAAAGCACTTGTACTTAATCACAGGATCCAACAAGGCTCCACATGAGGGAGACAGAGTGCTGTAGCACCGTTTCTCTGAGGAACAGTAAAGCCACTGTTCAAAGCTCTTTTAGAAGTGATAACTTCATGCCTATTTTTTGCCCTTGCAAGCCAAACTTCAACATGAACCTATATTTACACAGCACACAGCAAAATGTCTCAGTACAGAGTTTGGAAAAAAAATACTCCGCCCTAACTCTCAAAGGAGGACAGCAGAATTGTGAAAAGATTGTACTTCAAACCTAAACATTTTTAGTAGAATTATATCACACAGCTGTAAAAGTACAAAAGCCTGGGGCAGACACACTTAAAAAAGTAAGCAAGATAAAATTTCTGCTGTATAGG
Source organism: Xiphophorus hellerii (assembly GCF_003331165.1). Taxonomy (NCBI): domain Eukaryota; kingdom Metazoa; phylum Chordata; class Actinopteri; order Cyprinodontiformes; family Poeciliidae; genus Xiphophorus; species Xiphophorus hellerii. The sequence continues at coordinate 6,887,167 of NC_045687.1, forward strand.
CTAGTATCTGTACATAAATAAGTGAAAATGTGAGCCTACAATAGCTTTGCAAAGGATTGAGACATCACTTTGGAAAAAAAAATCTCTGAAATACACCCAGCTGTGTTTTTATGTGGCTGATTTTCTGCCTCTGCTTCAAATTATTTACATTTTCAGCCACAACTGCTCAGGCACACAAAAACAAAGTGAAGCCAAGTCTTCAACCCATATATGCTGACAAGCATATAAAAAACCCACTTTGACACACACGCCTACACACGAAAACACAGACACACAGTATACGGTTCTCAAAAATACATTAGAGCAAGCCGCTCCATGAAAGCTGCAATTCATGTTGCCAATCTTGGAGCACTCAAGAGACTCTATCAGATGTTTTCTAAAGAGCTTTAAGTAATGCTGGTCTGGCACTAAATAAAAAAAAAAGAAAAAACTCTGTAGTCTTCACCCAGGAATCCCCTTACACTCCAGCCAAGCAACTAGTTGCTGCCAATTAGCATGGTTGTGAAAACAAAACCCAAAATGAAAACTTGCAGTGTAATATGTGGAGCAAATTATACCCCTCTATCCTTTAAGACAACCAACAATCATGAGAAGTTTCTACACAGAGATGGGATTCATGTTTAAAAAACAAGCTGATGGAAAATCTTAGCAGTTCTTGAAAAATTCTGAAGGGAAAAATAAGAGGCTGAACACCGGAGGACTGACAGGTGGCTCTCGAGTATTATTATTTATTATTATTATTATTATTTATTTATTTATTTATTTTTTAATTTTATCAAATAGGTTTTTTAATCTGTTTGCATCTCTGGTTTACAAACCTGTTAGTAAAGCAACAGGTGGATTCAGATGTTTCCTTCAAAAATAAAGAAGTTTCAAATATAATATTTACAAAACAACAATAAATTGCTGCAACAGAAATACTTCCCCTACAAACCGACATATAAACTGGAAAGTCTGATGATGATTTGATTTTTACAGCCAACTTCGTCGATGAACAGCCAAAACCACCTGCTATAAGGCAGGCTTCGACTCCTACCTTGAAGCATCGTCCACCAGTGAGCCAGATAGCTATGACTCCTTTATTTAATCAGTAACATGCAGCACACAGACTGTTTGGGGTTGTTTTAACCCCACATTCCCACTTCTAAAAATATTTCTCAGAAAATCCTTTCATTTCGTCAGTATGAGTAAATTCCATTGCAGCCAACTGGTTGTTGCTTTCTTTTTTTTTCTGTTTTAAAATATGACTGTACAAGATGTACTTGAAGCGCTTTCTTTTTGCTTACTAATTAGTTTGTTTTCCTTATTTGATTTGCGGATAACAAATTTTGTGTGGAGTTTACACACATTTTGAATCCGATAAGTAACAAACAAGCACATGATGACATATTTTTATAACTTTCTCCCTCTAATACATTTCTTTGAGAGTAACATTTCCTCATGTTTATCTCTAACAATAATTTACACACTGATGGAATATATTACACAACAAAAACTGAAGCAGTTCAAGTAAGAAAGCATATTTGAGTCTGTTGCTGTCAGTAAAACAGCCCATGAACAAAATACCTGGCTCGTGTTTCAATATCTTTCTATGCAGATGTTTTACATTAGAGATTAAAACTCATCATTGGTGTGTCAACTATTTGTCTAAAAATAGCCACAGATGTTCCTAGTTTACCTCCTTTCCTGTGGTCACTTCTCAGACATCTGTAAATTATACTATACTGGCATTAAAATAATATTACACCAGTTTTTGTGTAGTCTTGTGATTTTTATTCACAAATTCTATTTAGTTCCAGCCTATTGATAAACAGTAGAGTAAAAGGAAAATCTTCATTTAATTAAATATAAACTAGAATTAGCCCTCAAAAATCCCAGAAGTGTCACAAAATGATTTTAAAAACTCAAAATCATTTTGTAAAAGAAATTTTAAAGAAATGTAAATAACCTTTTCATTAAGCTTGCATTTCTGTATGGTAGTTTTTATTTATTGGATTGACAAAATTTTGTTCTTAAATGTAATTTCTCATCAAAGTGGACATGTGGGGTACCCCAAGGTTCATTCCTAGGACCCCTCTTATTTAATATCTATTTGCTCACACTAGCTCAGGTTATAACAGGAAATAAGATTAATTACCATAACTACACAGATGATACACAGATCTACATTATGATGTCACCAGATGACATCATAATATCATCTGGTGTCATCTGTTCTGAACAGATGCTCAGAACAGATAAATGTGTGGATGTGTCAAAACAGAAACAATGCTGAAGTTATTATCTTTGGACACAAAGAGAAATAATCGAGAGACAACGCACAGGTTCAGTTATTACAACTAAAACCAACGATCAGGCCCGAAACCTGGGAGTAGTGATGCACTCTGTCTTGAAGCTTCAGAGCCACATAAAGACAGTTACAAAGTTGGCCTTCTATCACCTGAAGAACATTTCCAAGATTACAGGACAAATGTCTCAGCAAGGTCTAGAGAAACTTTTTCTTTAGTCGCATTAATTACTGCCACAGTGTCTTTACAGGTGTGCCTAAAAAATTAATCAGATCCAGAATGCTGCTGCTGGTGCTATGACTAAAACCAGGAAGTTGGCGCACAACACACCAGTTTTAAAGTCCCTACACTGGCTCTCTGTAGCTCAGAGAATAGACTTTAAAATACTGTTGTTAGTTTATAAATCACTGAACGGCTTAGCGTCACAATACATTAAAGATCTGCTGTTGTCATAGCAACCTTCCAGACCTCTCCAGTCTTCTGGTTCTGACCTGCTCTGCATCCCCAGAACCAGGACCAAACATGAATAAGTAGCATTCAGCTTCTATGTACCACAAATCTGGAACAAACGTCCAGAATATTGTAAAACAGCTGAAATACTAAGTTCCTTTAAGTCTAGACTAAAAACCCGACTGCTTAGAGCTGCTTTTGAACCATCATATATTAAACAATAACTGGGGCCTGAAATAGCAATGCATAGGGAGAGCAGTGACTGACATGCGACTGACTTATCCCTCATGGGATCACTGGTGCCTGTCTCCAGCGGTTAACACACTCACACCTAAGGACAATTTAGAGACCAATTAACCTGGCAGTCATGTTTCTGGACTGTGGGAGGAAGCCGGAGCACCTGGACAGAACCCACGCATGAACCCATGCAAACTCCATGCAGAAAGAGCCCTGGTTTCAAACCCAAGACCTTCCTGCTCCAAGGCTACAGTGCTACCAACTGCACCACTGTGCAGCCATTTATTTAAGTCATATTTGAATTTATTGAATATGATTGCAAATAATTACTAAGGTAATTTGGCAGAGTAATTCAAAGTAATTTTTTTTATAAATGTATAAAGAAACACTACAAGAAACACAAATAACTCTAGCTACACTTGTAGACAGAGTTATTAGCTACAAGAGTCACCAACTCTTGTCCACAAATCCACAAGTCACTCAACCCATGGAATTATTATCAATGATGATAAGTTAAGTTACTATTAGTAGTATCAATATATATTAATAATAATATAATAATGATAATATATATAATGCATATATTATTCAATAGTATATGTAACTTAATTAATAATAATATATAATGTATATATTATTAATATGTAATAGTATATGTAACATAATTAATTAATAATGATAATAATATATAATTTATATATTATTAATATTTTATAGTATATGTAAATTAATAATATTAAGTTAATAATATCTTAATATCCAGTTAATATTACCTTAATATTAAGTTATTACTAATAACTCAATAACTTAAGGAACTATCAACTTAATAAGTTAATATTAACTTAATATTACTATTACTAATAACAACACAATAGTGTTGAATTTATTATTAACATAATAAGTTAATAACCTAATATTAACTTATTAACTTAATTTAATAACATTGGTTAATAAGTTATAAATAACTTATTAGCTTACTAAGTTAATAACTTATTAAGCTAATAAGTTACTAACTCCTTAACTTAATTTAATAACCTAAGTTAAGTTATTAACTTAAGTTACTTAAGTTATTAACTATGTTGATGCACTATTGCTTTTTGTCTGTTCTTTTATCTTCTGCAATAGATGCATAAAAAACAGTTTCAAATGAAACACCTGTCATAAAAAAACTAAATTATTTGCAGGTGAAGGAAGAAAATAAGGAAGGAGCTGAAACGCACAACTTAGAGAAAAAATGTAATTTTGTATGTTAAAATGAATACTTCACACAGCTTCACATTGACAATTAAAAAACAGCTTTGGATTTAAAAAAAATTAATTTCAGTTGCTTCAAACTGTAACTAAATTGATCTTTTTCACACAGTTGAATGAAGCATAGATTCAAACTGTAAGACTCTTTATCATCTTCCTCATCTCCTCCGATCATCAGGCTCATCATTCCTTCATAAAGCCCGGCGATTTCTACACAACCTCATCATGGCCTCATGATCTGGCGTAAGATCATGAGGCCTCTTCGTAGAGATCCCTGGCCTTCCTTCTTTGTTATTCTTCTTCTCCTTTTTTTGTCATCTATGCCTGAGAAATCTCCTGCTGCTCGGATCCACTTTCTCCTCTTTGCTCTGATCAGGAGAACCTAAGTGATGGTGAGATAAACCTTCATCTCTACCAAACCCTGGCAGGCTCCTGATGCCTTTGCAGTCCCTCTCAATGGCTTGGCAGGCATTCTTATCTTTCCCTACTGCAGTGCTTCTCATTCCAGTCCTCAGGTCCCCCCCCCCCCCCCGCTCTGCATGTTCCAGATCTGCCTCTGTTCCAGAACAGCTGATCCAAATGATTTCATGACCTCTTCTGCAGCCATCAATTACTGCAGAAGTCTGTTAATCACCTACAGATTCAATACAGGTGTGTAGCAGAAGGGAAATACCTAAACCATGCAGGGCAGAGGGGCCTGAGGACTGGAACCGAGAAACACTGCCCTACGGATACCTCTACGTGCACCCTCCGTATACCCTCATAGGCATCATTGTCCCTTTGCTATTATCGTCATCTCAGCTCTTCACGTACTATTTATTATTCTGCAGGCACCCATTTACCGTCCTTTTCTTCACCTTTGCAGGCTCATCCAGCCCATTTCTTCCCTTTCGATTCTCAATTAGTCTATACCTATTCTTCTCTGCAGGTACGCTTGTCTTTTTGTCTGGTCATCTTCTCAAGCATTCTTTATTTTTTCCGACTTTAGCTCGGTCCCGGTCCCCTCTTTCATTTGATTTTTGGGGGAAAGACGTCTCTAATCCTTCTCTGCGGCAGGTCATCCTCTCTGACGGAGGTTACCAGAGACACGTCCGAGCACCAAAGTTTATTTGTCAAATAAACTTTCTAATAGCCACTTTCTCTCTGCTTTCTCTCTGCAGGTCAAAATGAAGCCTGAGCATAAATTCAAAACGGAAGACTCTTCATCTCACCTGTCCAGCCAATCACCTCATCATGCTCCTCCTTCGTAAACTTACTTTCACTCTGTGTGAGTCTTTCCAGGTTGAAATACATTTATGTCAAAGATGTAGCAAATTTTACCTTTAACTTCTTAGCATTGGAGCCTTGAAATGTGTAATCATTTGTACTCTCACTGCTATTTTCAGAGGAACAACCTCCTCTTGGTGTTCTTCTCCAGGTCTCTTATTTAGTAAAATTGTGTGTCAATGTTTTCATAGCACGAGAAAAGAATCTTCTGAAAGAATTGTGTTTCTTTTTCTGGTACTTCTTCAGTTCATGCTCAAAACATGACACAACAACATTGTCAACTAAATTATGTTCGATGAAAGCCAGTGTCCTTCCAGCGGAGCAACCTATGTTTTCAGTGATGCTCTTGAAAACCTGGTGGCACAGACTAGGAATGCATTTCTGTTTAATTTGAAATTCCTGTCTCTCAACTTTCGTCCAAATTTTCCCCACAATTCGTTTTTCAGTGGCTTCCAGGTGATCAGGAAAGCAACATATCTTTGCCTTCTTGATGCTTCTCGACATTAACAACTTCACGAAAACCCTAACTGTTTCTTTCCTGTCTTCCTCAGACATCCCATCCTCTGGAATGCCTGAGAATTTCTTTGAGGAAAGTTTTGACTTTCTCAGCTCCACGATTTTTCTCCTCATTGCTACAAGTTCCTGGATCAAGATGGTGACATGTTGCATCAAAGAATTGAATCTTACACTCACCTGCAGCCACTGTGAGGGGTCTTCTTTGTCCAAAGGAGATGTGGCCGCTGAGATTACATGTTTTAAAAAAAGCATGTTAAACATCTCCGTACTCTCTGTCTGGAAGTCCTCTTCGATGTCCAGGACTCGAGCAAAAGCCTGAGAAATGATGTTGCCCATTACGGCTTTCAACTCTTTGTAGTTGTATTGGCAGTTCTTGAAGATGTCCAAAACCACATCTGAACAGACCTGTGTCAGGTAGTGCAACAGAGCTGCTATCCTTTTTCTGATGCTTTGATCTGGACATCCAGATGCCAGATCTTCCCACTTTTGTTCTGGAATATAGTGGATAAACTCATCGATTGCAGGAATCACAGAGTCCTCCACTATAACCTTGAGCGCATTTCTAAGTACAATTGAGAAACCCATCTTGCTGGCGTACACTCGAATCTGCTACCACTAGAACCAATTTCAAATGAGGGAGAATTTTAGCTAAAGGACTCGTATAAACCCGTCCACCTGTTACGTAACAGGGCGAGACGTGACATCACAAAATATGATGCGTCAGAACAGGAATACATGCAGCGCTGTGACGTGATTCGCTTACAATCTTTTTTTTTTTTTTCTTTAACAAACTCGGCTTTCGAAGAATGCAGACACGGCTATGGTTGTCATGTGACGTCACACTTCCGTGAACTTCGTAACTAGGCAGCTGCTAAAGAGTTGCTATGACAACAATAAACAAACCATAAGCGGAGCTCTCGCCTGTTGCTACCTAATTTATAAACAACATAAATACATTACAACTATTATTATTATTGCAATTCTTGAGTACTCTACCCACCTCTGTGTAATACTAAGATAAATAGTGATATTTATTGTCGTACTTACTGCCGAGCTAGCAAAAGTACCTTAGCTGAGGTAGCTTTTCTCTGCAAGCTAACACGGACACTTACTCTGCCAATCACCAGAACCTTGCTATTCACAGAAAGAGTTCGTACGTCCTTTACAAAGCCGTTTAAACACTGGCATTCTTCCTGTTCATTGAGTATTGGACTACGTTAAGAGATCGAGGCAGCTTGAACACATCTTCTGATATGTTTTCATTCACTGTCTCATACCGGTAGATAAAGACAGCAGCGATTTTCTCTCGCACACTGGTAAAGAGTGTCGATATATTCCCTTTTCGTTGGTCTGGAAGCCATGGTTTATCTACATTTTGCTTTGCGCTTGCCTGCTAAGGTGGCGTGGATCCCTGAGTATTACTTTTTAGTTTCACCGTAGGTGGGCATGTAGCTGAATAGATCTGATGGATTATTAAAAGAGTAAATAGTTTGTCTTGGACTCTGCAGTGATCTGTCCTTTCGTTCAAACCTTCATGCATGCAGCATGACACTAAAATAGAACTAAAATCAGAAAGGAATTCAGTTTTATAGTTTGAATCCAGTTCTAATCCAATTGTGAATAAAAAATGCATTCAGTTATTTATGCAATGCAAAAAAGAAAGCAAATTTAATGTAACAAGTTTTTACAATGGGTGTCAAATTTTGAGTAGATTCTTATTCAAGATCAATTTTTCTCCGAGGTTTTGGCTGAGTGCTTTACACTATTTTTGACATCTTTATCTAGTGAAGCTGAATCTTTTTTAACAAGGAGCAGAGCTGGTTGTCTGTGTATTTTTCTTTCACCTTGTACTTCTGCTATCTGAGTCTTTAGGGTCAGGACCCTTTGACAGATGAGAAACAGGGTCAAACTACTTTCATGTACATGGAGCTTTGAATCCACCTGCTGGACAGAGGCTCACTAGGACCAAAAGGAGTCTGCATCTTTCATCTGTGAATGTGTTTGCACTATACGGCTTACAGATACTGTAAGCAGTCCTCCAGCTCAATGTAGAAGCTGTGTGAGGCTGAAGCAGTGCAGCATCCTCACACAGTTCTCTAGACTGAGACAGGACAGGAGATTGTCAGAGGGATACCCTGTGGGAAGAGGGGCGGGGGTGATATTTTCACTTTCAGATACACCTGCACACTGTAACACCTCCTCCTTTAACATATGGGAGCCATCAATCAAAAGACAAGAGAAAGACCAGAGAGCACCACCCGGCATAGCAGCTCACCAATAAAACCTCTATTTATCATTTTTTGTCTATTGCACGCACATGAAATACTGTATCACTTCCGCAGCTCAGAGCAGTTCAAACCACAGGCCCACCCGTGAGTTCAACCCCCCACCCATCCACTGTGTTTACTGTGGGTACGGGGGCGTTGGTTCCTCCTGAGTAGGACACAGACTGGCCTGCAGATGTATCAATGTTAACATGGCAGGCATGTTAGCAGCTCCAAAATCAAACTGATGAGAGGAGACCACCTATGAGTGAAAGTCATGCAGGTCACGCATCGTGTAGCATGAGCTGTCAGTGGACACAACTGCATGAATTACAAGTACAATCGCAAACATAGGATGCCCTTCAACGCTGTAAACAATCAGCAAGCGATTCAGCAAACGTGAAGAACTACAAACAAAACTGAACAATTAAAAGCTCAGCTGAGCACCATTCACTGATTAGGGCACAATGACTGAAATTATGACTTACCCCAGGAGTATAAAGAAACAGTAAAAGCCACATTCCCCATATCCTGTCTAAAAATCTAGTTTTGACATTTCATCTGCAACTGCAATTCTGCAGTTGCCAGGAGAACAGTATTTACCTGATTGCATTGTGCACTTTCAAGACTTAAGTTCTAACATGTCTTTGCAAAAAGACAAAGTCAATTAGGGCATGGATGACAGTTTGAAATGGAGGATGTTTAACAGCTTTCACAGGGCCTGAACTCAATAGTTCATCTTTTAAATTAATAACAGTGGAGAGTATGAGCTTGATTTGCTTGTCCAACATCACTGTCTGATCTCACAAAGGCTTTTCTGAACAAATAGTCAATTATCCCCAATTTCCTAACCATTCCTTGCAAAGTTAAAGCTGGTAGTTGCAAATCATGGGTAAACACCATATTAAAGCCTATGTATTTAAAATGTAATGCAATTAAAGATCCAAAACTTGTCCATCAGTAACGACAATTAATGGACTGATTCCTAGTAAATAACACTAATTAGTCTAACAATATCATTGTAGGTGGGATTTGCTTTCCTTTTGATACAAATAAAGATCAATAAAGTCCTGGATATCCACAATAACCCAGAGAATTATGTTGGAAAAGAGAAGAGAGACAGAAAGAGTCAGATTGAGAGACTGGTGAGGGACGAACAAAGGCTGATGTATAATTGGCATCATCAAAGTGTTATTACTGTCACCACAAATGAATTGTCATCACTTCATCTACAGCTTGGACTTGAAACTCTACGTGTTTGTGTCCAGGGCATCCGAGCGGACTGTAAAATGTCCAGACTCAGATCCTCCAATTAGTGTAATTACAGAAGAATTGGTAGGGTGTTCACTGAAAAGGAAGCATCAGCAATAGTGGAAATAGTTGGCAAGTTAGACGCGAGTGTTTGCAGTTCCTATCACCCCAGGCTGAGCTTAAGAGTAAATAAAGAACGGAGGCGGATAAATTGATGTATTTTCTCTAATCTTTGTTTGTTGTACTTCTTTGGCAGTGCACAGACTCCATTTGTTTTAGGTATCTTCGGGTGTCTGTTTTGTGAGAGAGAAAAAGAGAGCGAGCAAATCCATTGGAGCAGTGTTTACTTTTACACCGGTTCATCATCATCATCATCATCATCATCATTGTGTCCTTGCTTAAAACATGCTTGCAGTGGGTATACTCAATCTCATACTGCATGGAGACTGAATTGTTAGAAAAGCTGAGCAAGAGGCTTCCTGCAAAGAAGAAAAAGATGAATGTATTATTTTAAGCTAGTGTTTAAAATAATACAGTTCACTCAGTTTCAAGCAGTATTAAGGCATTAAACATGTTCCTGTGGGGAAATTCATCCATCTTCTATAACTGCTGGTCCTTGTAGAGCAGCATAGGGGCTTGTGCTTGTCTCCAGTAATCACAGAGCAAGAGGCAGGGTACACCCTGGACAGTTTATCAGTCCTTCACAGGGCAATACGGTCATATTTTTAGACTGTAGAAGGAAATCAGAGTACCCAGAGAGAACCCAAACACGCACAGGGAGAACATTAAAACTCCAACAGAAAGGCACTGGGCTATGATTTAAATCCAACACCTGTATCAAGACAACAGTAAATTATTTGGGCAGTTGTGAAGTATCGCAGTATTTTAGGACATTTAAAAACATTCGTAGCTTGTTGTCATCAGTAACCCAACTGATGACAACAAGAGCAAACAAACTGCATTAAGAAGACCAAAGAACCCATTTCACAATGAGCAACTTTCGCTGCTCATTTCGAAAGTTGAGGAGAAGTTTAAAGCAGGGTTTGGATGTAAAACATAATCTCAAGTTTTGGACATCTCATGGAGCTCTACCGCATTTAGCATCTAAAAATGACAAGAATAAGGCACAAAGATGGAGCCATAAAGCCCATGAGGACTCTGAAGGATCTGCAAAGAAACAACCAACAACCCAATGTGGAGCCATTTTTATGACATATCAATAAAATGATCTCGGACAAGTGAGAGAATCTGACACAGAACAGCTAATAGCTGCACAGTTCATAAATCTGGCTTTGATGAAGCAGTGCCAAGAAGATAGTTGTTAAAAGAAAGCCATAGGAAGTTTTCAAGCCGTATGGACGACAGAGAAAACATGTCAAAGAAGGTGATTGGATTAAAAATAAAAACAAAGTGTGTCATAAAACGAATATTGTTTCGCTCTCTGAACACACAACCCTGACAGTGAAACATAGTGGCGACAGTATCATCTGAAAGTAAGAAGCAAGCAGTTCTTGCTTCTTACTTTCAGTTTGCAAGGGTTTGAATGCTGAAATTCTGTTTTGTCTAAAATCTTTTAACAACATTACTGCTTGTTAGTGTCCGTCATAAAGTCATTCTTTTTTCTGGCCCTGCAAAATGCTGATACGTATAATAGCAGAGTCACTACTGCTTGCAGTGGTTTAGTAGTTCTTTATGAGAGAAGCCGCATCATTAACAAAGAGCCAATGGTGATTTGTCTGTTAAGTTTCTAAGGGATCTTCCTCAACCAATCCATCCAAATTCGATCCGGGTTGAACAAAATCACTGACCCAGGAGACACGATGCCCAGTGCTGCTGTCAGGAAGCAGCTGAGGCGTTCTTGTTTAGCGTAAGTGAATATTTGTTTCTCCTCTCTCACAGTAATACATTAAGCAGAAAAAGACAAAGAAGGAATGTTTCAATTCAGTTTAAGAAACAAAGCAGTAGAATAATTAGGATCGATTTGATGAGCTTGACTCTCCACTTCATTAGAGGTTAACTGACCAACACCTGGCTCCATCATTCTCTCTCCATCTTTCACTGTTTAAAAGCCCTCTTTGCGCAGAAACACAAAGCTAACAATTATTCCTCCTTTATGCTCTCGCCTTTTTTTGTTCTCTGATGAATATGTTCCCACTTCTTCGACACGCAGCCCCCAGGGAGCAGCAATTAATGTCTGCCGAATAGTCTGAAACTGCGTGAGAGATGGAAATGCATGCAAATGTGTCGGTGCTGCATGTGCATGGAGGCCTGTGGTGAGAAAATGTCATGTGTGCATTTACATGTTCTTGTATGAATTTCCAACAACACAGCTAAGAACTGCACACTTAAATGAAACTTGATGGCCAATACACATTGCAACCTCTCTGGTGCTGTGATCAATTCTGCAAAGTCTAGATGCACTGTTACTCTAAGCATACATTGTGTGTGCTGTAAAACAAACAAAACAAAAAACAAAACAGACTGCATATGGGGGGGAAGCACTTACATTTCTTTTATGGTTTAATAAGTACTTCAAATTTATAATTTGTAATCTGGAGAAATATGTTTGCAACTATAAATATAATTAGGCAGTGCATTAATCATTGAAGGGAAATAAAAACATCTGCTCAAGCAGCTAATAATTGTCCTCACACTTTTTCATAATTCAAAATAGACATAAAGTAGCACAATATATTTAACAGCAGTGTCTTTTATGAGCCTGACCAATAAATATATTTTACTAAAAGCTAATTTGTCTCGTGTGATCCTTTTTCCGTCCTCTCTCTCTCTCTCTCTTTCTCGTGTATGCTCTGATTATTATTTAATGTAATATGACAGAATTTTATTTTGGTCTCAGAGTCACACACCCAATCAAATCCAATGGGAGAACCTGGTTATGCAATTTTAAAATGACAGAAAACCAGTGCGCTGAGTAAGTCAGCTTCAACCAGTGTGGCCCTTCATATTTCTAACCACAAAGAAAACAGAGCGGTCCACTTTTGCTCTACTAATCAAACATCTGTCTGCCTCAACCAAGCTAAAGTTAGCCAAAGCAGGAAAACAGACCCATATATTCCTTGTTCACATTTTTAACCACAGCTCAACTGGGGAACTGCCCAATAGGAGTAACCACAGACACTGTGAAATGTTCCATAAAACGCCAGATATACTTAGACACGAAGAAACCTCAAGGCTCAACCACATGCTGCTCAAACAGCGGCTCAGATAAAAACACACAAATGAAGAAACAGATCTTCATTTTCCTGAATGAAAGGATGTCTAGCACTCAGCCAGCAGCAAAAGTGTGTTTATTTTACAACCAGCATTGGCCAGAGCATTAGACCTAACACAATCTCTAACAGCTAAATAACACAGTCTAGTGAATGTTATGAGGTACAGTTAAAGAAACAGCAGTGTTTGGAGGATGAGCCAATGAAAAATGTCATAACCCTAAAACCATTTCTTAATAACAGGCCTTCCTTTACATTATTCATAGCACATTTTTTAAATATTTTGTTATATAAAAACAAACTTCACTGTAATTTGTTGAGATTTCATTATAGCTCAGTAAAATACACTGAAGTTTGTCATTGCAAGATGTGAAATGTGAACATGGCTACAAATAAATTTGCAAGGCATTTTGTAAGAAGACTGCTGACATTGCTTTAAACTCTAACACAAAAAGCATAATTATAAAGAACTATGTCAGCAGTGTTGGATGCGGGCATAAAATTTCCAATACCCAGATTCAGAAATAACATAAAAAGCAATTAGCCATTCCCTGGTTTGAACCTGCATATCTAAGAAAATCAGTCAGAATTATTAGTAGTGATACGTTTTGGCTTCATTTTTTATGCTCTTTTATTGTAGCTAGGTCATATAAAAGCTTCCAAATAATCCCAAGAATATCCCCAGACCATATATTTTAAAATTTCTTTTTAAATAAGTAAGCACAGACATTTTTACAGCATGCAAGCAGCCATGCCAGTATTAACTGCTGATGCTGATGTGTGCTCTGGAGAACAAGATTAAGTCAGTCTGAGCTGACTGGACAAAGATTTTGCCATGAGGATATTTAAAATTTTCTCCTCATGATAAGAGACTTTAATCCTGCCAGCTCGTGTAGAAGAGAAATCAGGTCAGGTCAGAATGAGGTACCTGCATGCCTTTCCAAACACCAAACCAAACATTGTCTAATATGACTTAGAAATAAAGTCACATTCTTCATTTCATGAACAATCTGATTTTCACACAAAGCATTCATGACACAGATACCAATAGGGGGCAAATCTTGCCTAAGCAGCATGATAGCTAAATGTGAGATGAAACAGGTTACCTTAGGACAGATGAGGAGGTTAGCATTCACAAAAAGGTGCATGTTTTGCTTATTTTCTGATGTGATATGATTAAATGTTGAATGTGGCTCCAAAGAAACCTCATGCGCCTGTGCATAAAAACAAACGCACAAGCACACACGAACTTTCATCCAAGTAAGCACGTTACCCCACTAAGATGTTTTTCAAGTGGGAAGATAATTGTAAGTCCTTAAAGAAAAAGAGTATGGTGAATCAGCAGGCGTTGGAGTACAGGAATAGCTCCTGGTCTGTTTGGCCTTTGGGAAGTGTAGCAGACATTCTCTCATACTTCTCATAACAATGTGAAACACAGAAACTTGTGTGCTTTTGATGACACACACGTTAGACAAGGGTGACCTAAACAGATTCAGACTCCTCAGATTGCAGCAAAAGAATTGAGACAGTTAGAGCCCCGCTGGCATGAAATTTAAACAATCATGTTGGTCTTTTCAGCAACACATCACCACACATGTTGGAAGTCGCTTTGAATCTGTCTTTGCTGATTCTGTTGCTGTCAACGTGATGGTTCTACAGATATGCTGGGGGACATTCTCAGTGTGCAGGCTTGAGAGGTTGAAATATTGTTTCTTTACACTAGAAGAAAATGCTAAAAATGTCAACATATAGTTTGTTTCAGAGGAATGTCTCCAAAATCCTCCCATTTGTCCATTTTCTACATTTGCTTAATAAATGCACAGTCCTGAAAGGGAACGAAAAGCAGAGTACACTTGAAACAGGACACTACTTCAACATCAAAACAGAGACATGACAGATGGAAAGTTATATTCATCTATTAATTTAACTATGTTGGGAAAAATAGTGTACACTCTAAAAGCTCTGGGGTGAAAACCAACCAAATTTAGGGCATGTTGTCCTAAATATTGTTCCCAGCCCTGGGTCAAATATAGACCAATCCAGGCCTGGGCTGATGTACTACAAGTTTGGATTATACATTTGACTCAAGACATCGAGTACATTTTCTCAACCCAAAAAGTGAATTAAAGGGATCAATGTCTGACAATTAGACCACAAAAGAGTAGAGAAAAAATAATAATAACTCAAACCTTGAATTTTGACTGATAAATATTTGTTTAAAATTTTATCTCCTGTTCTTCTGTACCCACGTAAAGTTTACCGGGTCACGGCTGAGGCAGGGAACACCCTGAACCAGTTGCATCACAGGGCGACAAAAGATACACAGGACAAACAACCATCCACTAAGACCAAAAGCCGGTGAGAAAATCTCTGGACTTAGGCTAAATTCTTTATTCTGTTGTCACATAGTGTGGCAGGTGCATCTGGCTGATTGACATTGTAATAGCCAAAGATGACTAATACCAAATATACAATAAGCTAAGAATGTGTGACATTTTAAGAAATAAAACTTAAAATAAAGAATGTTGTCAGATTTTTAGGGGAAGAAAGGGACATATACATCTTAATAGATTCAAAATATTTTTTTCCCCCCAAGTTTGCTTTAATAGAATACAACCAGTTTGAAAATTTATTTAAGCTCATTTAAGAAAAAGGAGCCCAGTCCCTTAAATAAGAACAGAATTTGGATTAATCTATCATTGAAAATGCTTTCAGTATATAGCCATTACAATAAAAAAAATTAAAGCAGATTTGTGGGCACCATTGTCTGCTTTTAAGGAAACTGACAGCTCCCTCTGCTTTAAAGAAGTTTGGAGAAAAACAGTCTTTGATATTTGATATTGTTAAATGGCTTAAGTTAAAAAAAACAAACAAAAAAACAATAAGCAGTATGAATCAGAGAACATCACTGACAGCTGATGAGGCAGAGGAAATCAAACAGTCCAATTAGAACTTACATTGTTTGAAGCATTATGTCATCAATGAGATTCTGTGTTTTCAAATATATAAACATTCATTCAAATGTAGGGACATACTTTACATCGGTGCTAGGAGTGAGCTCTAGAGAAAGACTAAAAAACAGGTATATCAATAAGGGGAGATGAAGAGATTGCTGAAGTGTTGTGTCAGAGCAGGTTTAGTTCAGTTGTGTGTCTGGATGTGTGTTGTATCTAAGAGTGAGTATCCAGCTGCATTATCCACAGATCAGTGATGGTGTTGATGCTGGCATGCAAGCTGTCCTTGCCAATAAGCGGCCCCTGCATCTATCAGTGCCTGCTGCACTCCTAGTGCCAGCTCCGATTAGAGGAAGGATTACCTACCTAGAACTGAACGTGCTCATTATTTATGTTGCCATGCTACGCAAGGGGACACACAGTGAAAGAATGGAGATTATTTGGTTTGATACAAACAACAATGTCAAAAGGTTTCTGGCACTTTTGATGTTTATCCATCACACAAAGGCACCAGGAAGAAATCTGATGAGTGCAAAATAACCCTGAAAGCACAATAATAAACAAAATCACAGAGAATAAGTCATAAAATGCTATAATTTGGAGAAAGAGGAATTTGCTATAAGATATCTTGCTGCAAAACATCCTACATCTTATTATTACCAAGTCAGGGATTTACATAAAGCAACAAATGGTGAAACTTGCGAGCTCAGAAGGAAAACATGTCAATGATTTGCTGAAACTTTAGGAACATTTTTCAGTTTACTGAAGCTTATATGATTTTTAATACATAAAACAATGCATTATATTAACGTACACAAACAATCACTATGAAAATTCAACTACTAGTGCATCAAAATTCTGACTAAATTAACGTTACCTTCAAATCCAATTTATTTCTTCACATATTTACGGAAGTAGAGTAAATCCTGGAGCATTGTCAGATTAAGATTTATCAGAACTGAAATGACAGAAGATCTATTTCCGAGTGATTTAATCAGGTAAAAATAAACAAACAGAAACACAGACTTATTATCACTTCTACTATACTGATACAGTTTAGATGAGAAAGATGTCTAAATAAAAAATAACGTGCAAAATATTATAGCTTCCATCGCCAAACCTTAATTGGGGGAAGATGTCTGGCCAAAATGCCTGACATAACACACAAGAAGATGATGCCTACTTTGAGGTGTGACAGTGATCCCTGAGAAATGTTTTGACTGCTATGTTGCTGTATATCTTTCAACGCCTCATAATGGGTCATAAGCAGGTTTATCCATAGTCACAACATCCCCTAGAATCACTACCCATTCAGTGTCTATCTGAAGCCAGTTGCTGGTAATGGGTTTCTAACCTGCAACTAAACCATTTTTGTCTGGGTGCTGATCATTAGTATGCACATAACAGGCAAAATATCTTAAATACATAGCTTGACATGTGTGGGGATTTGCATAATTCAGTATCTCATCAATAACCAAACAAATCCTAGACAGGATTTACTGTAGTTCCACACAACTCCATAACATATGCATGTGATTCAGATCTAAATGATTTATTGTCAAATATGGTCTTAACTTTTTTGCATCTTTAATACAAAATATAAAATCTGATTCTTCCAACTACAGTATCTCCATATCTATGAATGTGGTGGTTTGATGTGTTTTCCACATGATACTACATCCATTTTGAAATGGTTTCCCCAAGCTCTTCTTCTCACTCTACCTTCATATTCATTGTTGTGCTCTCTTTAGCCTACTTTAAATAACAATACAGCATAGAAAATACTCTAGGAAGGCTTTGCTCCATAAATATTATTTCAACAATGTCATGGCTTAGGTATAAATGAAAGTCTTGCTGTTGTCACATCATGGACTTAATTGGAGTGAATTATGCATTAGTTGAAAAGTTTGAAAGAATTAAACTTCTTGCTTTCCGTGGAAAGGAACAGCTCAATAAAAAAAAGTTTTGTGCAACTTTTCAACTACTGTACATGAACATTTATTCAAAAGCACTACAATTTGTGCCAGACGTGTCTGAAGCTGCAAACGTGGCCTTGCTCACATGCAACATAAGTATAAGTGAAATTATAATCAGGACCATGTGAGCAAGTTTTCAAGACTTTTCTCATGCTGTGTCACTCTTGCTCTTACCACAAAATCAGAGCAATCTGAGAGGCTTTTCCACCCTGTGCCGGCAGAGACTGCAAAAGCAGAGGCAAAGAGTGAGAGCAGCAGGAGGGGTGCTGATGGGAGGCGAATGGTAACGGACACACTTCTGTAACGTGAACAATATGCATGCCATGCCTTTGATGAGGGTGTGCTTATGGCTTTCTTAACCCTCAGGCACCTGCAGCATGCCTTGCAGACATATTCAGCGATGGGATGCCTATCAGTATAACATCGACAGATGAGGCTAACTGAGCATGCATGGCGAAACATGGAAATGAACAGACACATCCAAGACCATAAATCATCTCTCTGTTACCTCTCTGTGGTATCTGGGTCACATGCAATCTTTTAGAGCAAAGAAACATGGTGGGGAGACACTGTGGTAGCGATTTGATTGAGAGAGTGCAATTACAGCAGTACACAAAGAGTGGTGAGTGAACACACATACACACATATTTTTCAAGTGCACATGATCCCTACAGAAAACCACACTGACAAAGTTGTTATTAAAGAGCGGAAAATGTTTAACCCTTGAACTCTGTGGGGGGGAAAAAGGACATTAAACATTCGTCCAGATTGAGATCTACCTCAAGAGCGTGCTAGTTGGCACAGCAAGCACAATCAAGACACACTGGGACCTGTACGGTGTGTGCCTTCAAGCATGTGGCTAATTTCATATTTGAGGTGAGAAGGTGAAAGGAGACTTCTAAGGCTGAGGTTTGAATAGACTCATGAGGAAAAACTTTGAAGCATGTACGTGTGTGGTGACATGATGTGGCGCTAAAAGTACCAGATGTTTTCTACATGCAGACATGAAGCAACACACACTCTTACCCCTCCTGGCGTACATCTTATGACACATCTTTCTCATTTCTATCAGTTGAAAGACCCGAAGGAACCTGTTAACACAGTTAAACTAGGCTAATTAGGAAGCAGACAATTTAAGCACTGGGAAAGTGTGTGCGGATGTGAGAGAAGGCACAATTGTCTGATGGAGTGTTATGTGCAATTATATATACGTCTTGTCAATTGCTCTCACAGGAAGTTCAGTGAATCAATCAGGTTAACACACATAATTAAAGGGCTATTGATGACAAAATTCTCTGCTGCCACCCTCTAAACAGCCAAAACAGCTGAAGTGACTCCATGAGAAAAATAATTATATCATCATATCAATTATTCATCATGAGGCAGTAAACAGAATTGGCATGCTCTTTATGACTGCACAGACACACAGCACTGTGGTAATATAGCCTATCTGTTTCCATCTGTATTTTGGGATAAGACCTGGGATTAAGGGGCCTCTCCATCACTGCCTTGAAGGTAGCAACAGAGCCAACTGATGTTCATTAATCACTTGCGAAACCTCACTGGAGAAATAAAAATGCTGACAGCTATGGGACTGTGAAAAAGTATTTCCCACCTTACAGATTTCTTTTATTTTTGCTTGTTTTTGTCACACTTACACATTTCAGATCATCTAACACATTTTAATTGAGGATTTAATTTATTAAGGGACAAGGCCAAACAGACCAACTTGACCCCATGTGAAACAATAATTGACACTTATGTCAAATCGTGATTTCAAAATGAGGACCAACTACCATAAAACATTTACGGTAGTTGAATTAAATCAATCATGCAAAGAAGAGTGGGTCAAAGTTTCCCCACACCAACATTAAAACCCATTACCAATTGTTTATGACAGAGATATTAGGTTTAGCAACCAATTACTTTTTCATATTCAGGTCCAGGTTGGTTTGTAGCATGTGATTTAATAAATGCTGTATTTCAGGCATGTACTATTACATTAAAGTTCAATGTAATGCAAATCTTTCTTAAGAAATAACTTTTTTTATTTGAAACTCGTCACTTGGCACCAGATAAAATCGGTTTATGTCGAATTAAAACTTTTATTTGATGTAAATCACAGTTGAGGATTGTGTAGAGTGTATCAAAACACAAATCATGCCACAAACCATGCTTTCCAAAAATCAATATAGACTTATACTTAAAATTATACATAATAATCCATACACTATGACATGTTCATTACATTCTTATGGTGTTAAACATTTATATTAAGAACTAATGTTACTAACTTATGTTTTACCTGTGGAAGTGCAACACCCCAAAAAGTATCAATGGGTTTCAATGCAATAAACATTTATAGTCGATCTGGCTGGAAACAAGCAGTTAAACATATCAATGGGTCAATATGACACTGACCCATCGATGTCTTCAGTGCAGAGTTGTTAGACCAAATCAGCTTCTGTACAGGCTGCGCTCTCAGAATAGTGTGATGGCTTAGTGGTGGTGACAAATGAGAATGTCAGTGGTTGCAGCAACAATACTATACATAGATACTACAAGATAGAAAGCTTTCCTTAATAGTCACTCTGAAAGATCTCTGTGGCTCACTGCTCTTTCCTGAGACGATAATGTTTCAATCACCTTAAAAGATAATTAACTCGAACAAGCTGTTTTCAAAGAGTTTGATCTTTCAGTTTATGAGACTTCGATCAATATTTGGATAACGTAGTAAAATAACTTCAGGTTCTTGCATAGAGAAATGGAGACAGAAAAATAAATTACTTAACATATCCTTGAAGTCTGAACGCAATCTTGACCTGAGACCAAAAATATTAAATTAAACCCTCAAGGACATACTTCTCAGGCCACATTATTTGGAAAAGCCAAGGATTGTTCAGGTCATGCTTAGTACAGGGAGAGAATTGAAAACCCAAATAAGTCTGGGGCTGTCTATCTTTGTTCTAATTAGGGATGAGATTAGTTAGTCATAATGCCCACTTCATCCATCCCACAAGTATCCTGTCAAGAGAAATCTGACAACATCTTATCAACCAGTGTGTGGGCTGATCATTTTGTTGACTTTTTAATAGCTGTCAAAAATCTAATCTGGCCTGAGTCTTTCAGCCCTCCAGCTGTTAAAAAAATCTGTATGAGTGAGACGACATCCTCTACCCGCTGCTAATCCTGATTAAGGAATCAACTATTTAATGATTTCAAAGAGCTCCTCATTAACTTTACCAGCAAAGATGTTTGGATAGAGCAGTCACATTAATCATAATAATAACAACAGAAAATGCAATCACAGATATCTGAAAATATTATCTAAAAAAACAGCAATAAACTTCATATTTTATGGCCCAAAATGTGAGGTAAAAAAATCCGATCACAGACAGAAGAAAACTTTATATCAAGTTCCTCTATAATACATTTGAGGGCTACACGCACTGGCAGCTTCTAAATATACTCCCTAATATTTTCTATGGAGCAGTACGCACTGGGAGCTTATGGTTGTCGGCTCAGGTGTCAAACCACAGCACCCAGTGATCCTTTTTGAATCTTTTCCATTCAGGAACATCGAAACTCCTGAAAATACAAATGCCATTACCTTCTGGCTGAATCTTGCTTGGGGTTGGTTTATTTATTCTATGGTTGTTTTGTAGTGCTGTTTCTGGTGTAAAAGCAGTTGAAAATGAATAAAAAAAGCTTAATTTTGAAAAGATACAAGTGACCAACAATTTTGTTATTATAGGAACAAAAGCAAAAAAGGTATTTACTGCCAATCAATTTCTCACTAGATTGGCTATTCTGGTGAGAAATCAAGTGATGATGTAAAACAACAATGAAAAGCAAAAATTTTAAGGATGTTTCTATTCACTAGAAGATATTCACTATCTTCTTGTGTTGTTATGAGTGGCATTACAGACATGACAAGTCAAGTTCTAATATGAAGCCAACTCATATGCAATACATACCAAGCAGCTAGCAACACAAATGTAAACAACCAACCTGAATCAATGAATGGCTCATTAACAGGAATCTGCAGAGCGGAATGAAGGAATGAAATAAGTCAGCCATTTATGTTAGGTGTGTTGGAGCAAGGATGCATCTAAAAGTTGCAGGATAGTAGCTCTTGAGGACTGGATATGGGCACCCCGGCTCTACATAAATCCCATTTTCTAGATTCTTCCTGGTTTTAGTTAGTTTTCTCCCAGTTTCACATCTCCCAGGTTTTAGAATAGCAGATTGTTTGCTCTTGTGCTAATCCTAAAGATTAGAAAAAGGGTTACTTCTACAATGTTGGCACTTGCTTCAGTTACAATTATTAGGCAATATAAGGGTCTCTATCTAACACAGAAATTTGGACAGTATGAATTAGAACAGGGTAAGTCTGTTCTACCTAAATTCTTGCACCTAAATTAACACAGTCCACTTCTTTGGTACTATAAGAACAACACCAGATAAAGCCAAGAATCCATAAAAAGAAAGTACACCCTGTGTCATATTCTAAGGTTTCAGTGAATTTAAGGTAGTTTTGTGTTGTGTATTAAGTTCTAATATCAAGGAATTTGCGTGTTGTTTGATGTAACTCAAGTTTTAGTAACACATGAAATCAAAAGATCAATTACTGGTTAAAAACACAGCACTAATAGAAAATACACTTAATTTTTGCTATGATTACACAATAGTTGCTGATTGTCATTTGAAATTTGAAATTTCTTTTTGTTCAGAAAGCATTGAGATTTCCAAAAAATAATTTACAAAATACCATTGGCCAGTCTTAAAGTTTTTAAAGCTGGTCCCAGTTTTACATAACCCCTCAGGTTACTCCATAATGCTTGTCATTGATTTAATGACTCATCTATGACTCTGAAACACTTGGATAACTGCTATTTATTTGTTGCGTATTGAATTTACAGAGTACAGTTTGCTAGTTGTGATTCTTCATTAGAGAAAAACAAAGTGTGATATTGTTTAACATTTAACACTCTTCTAAAGTGTGAACTACACATATGTTGCCCATATGCTCATTTTGCTCACAGGAATTATAATTTTGCCTAAATTTGGGAGAGACTTTCAGCTTGAGCTCACTCACAGCCATTATAGGATTATCTATTTTAAGTACAATTTATTCACATCCATCATTACATCAACCAGGTCAGAGAAAAAAAAAAGAAATGTTGGATTACTGATGCAAAACAAGCACAATAATTATGATGGTTGACGCTGTCAAGGTAATCACTGAAAATGTCATGGTACATATAAAGGCAGAGAAATAAAAGGTTCTCTTTACATCCAAAGGAAAGTGAAAAGATTTCTGCATGTTCACCATAACTACCCAGCTCACAAAAGATCTGTCCATTGACAGGAAGCACACATTAATTCTTCTACCTATTATGCCATTATCACCCTATTACTCACAAACTCATTCAGTTACACTCGTCCACTGGGAGAAAGCAACGGCATGGCCATTACAACCCCACAAATGATAACAGGAGCAGAGGTTGTTGAGTGGGAGAGGAGAAATGAAATCACTTTTCCAAAACCAAATGGACCACCTCTTCGAAACACGAGGGACTTTGATTGTCCCGTTCCATCAAAGAAAGAAAAGGAAATATGGAGGAAAGAAGAAGAACATAATGGGTGAAAAAACATGCCTGGTTCATGCTCGGAGATGGGATAGCAATGAGATGCCATCATACAGCAAGCGGAGTTGGAGTAGCCCAGGACTGATGAGCTGCTCTGATTGGCTGCAGCAGATGGTGAACACATATGCACACAAGAGGATGAGGAGGGCTAATGATGTGTGAAAGAGAATTGCCCCCTCTCCTCCACAAAGGACAGTCACTCCACTCGTCACATGGACTACGCTTATTAGTTTGACTTATGAGTAGATTGTAGGGTCATTTGAGTTTTTTTGTGTATGTTTCTACATACATGTGTAGAAGTCTTTGTTTAAAAAACCCAAACTAAATTCATTATGCCAATAGTAAATTTTAATCATTTAAATTGTAAATATGTAGCTTGCATTCTTGTTTACTAATGGCAAAGGGCAGAGGATGCTTTATTAAAACATTACTATATCTGTTCAGAGGTCAGTTTTGTGAAACCTTATCAAGTCAAAATGTGATTTTATTTATTTTAGCAGGAGTAAAAAACAAAACAGCAAAAAGAGGTAACAAGGGTGACTTCACTGTTAATTTTGGCACTATGGCCTACAATTTAGTCACAAAAGTTGCTTTTCATAGTTAGAGTCAATATTAGAGCTTCTTTCTCAAGTGAGCTTGTTCGGTTTTTGCAAACCTATATCCCACTCATTTTGTGTCTAAAGACATTTTCTAGTAAAGATTTCAACACCCACTTTATTAAAACACCGGTTGATAAGAAATAGTTTGTAAGTACATCAGAAATGCTCTAATCTTCATGATAGTTTTATTCCAAGATTTTCCCCTAAAAGTGTGATATCTTTGACCTTTCCATTTTTTTTCAGGATGTTTTACAGCGATGGTACCCATTCCCTTTAAAACCTTTTGATCAGAATTTTTCATCTCTACACATATCAGACATGTCAACATGTAGTGCTACAAAAAAGTTCTTTTAAATTAAATTCTTCCAAAACCCGAAGTTTATCTTTGTGAATATTGTGCAAAAACTAACAGGTACAAGGTACTGAGCTGATTTTAAGGTCTTGAGGTGCTTTGCGGGCAGCTATTGAGGCAGAAATAATGCATTTAAACACATTGTGAGGTAGAAGCACAGATTTTAAACTGTGCTAGACTGCAAATATTTCACCGTTTCCCTCATCTTCAATTTAAGTCCTCACAGGGTAGATTATTTACCATCTGTTAATCATGAGGATAATGTAACCTCGACCACCTGGCATGGACGCCATTGGAGGCAAGGGAGAAAGGGTCAGAGGATAGCTGTGAAGGAAATGGGCTAAGAAGGGATGTGAAAAGTGAAAGACAGGAAAAGGGCGAAAACTTAAAGTCAGAGCCCTTTATAGCCTGTGATGAGTGTGGGGGCAAAATGTCCTTAAGATACTTATCTATTGCTTTTCTCATCCAGTACATCTTTGACTCAGAGGGGAGAGATGCGCTGATTAGGCATCACTCAAAAAACAGCCTGTACATAGCTTGACTCTCTCGGAACATCCTTGTTTCCATCTTCTGCCTCTTATATTGTTCTTTCTATTCTTGTGTTTATGTTGCAGTGCTAATGTGTCTCTTAATCCTGAGTAAACATATGAACTCACTGTGAGACTTTGAAGCTAATATCATATTTGCTTGTGAAAGATTTAAGGTAATTGTGGTTTTGTTAATGGGTAGATAAATTGTAGGGCACACACAACGGCGCATGCTTCCAAACGATAAAGAGCACACACTTTATACTGTGGGTGACCTTCCAAGTAAAGGTCAGTGGCTTATAGGCCTATAAAGGCTTTGCATGCAATTCAAACCATTTTCCACCTCATCTGTTGTCACTTAGTCATCCTAATTAACTCATCAGGCAAAAGATAGAGCACCTGTTGTTTAGTGTGAGAGATAAAATACCTGAGAAACACAAGTTTAATTGATACGGATTGTATGGATTATGTATCGTTTTAGCTCCAGAGATTTCTACTTCCTCATTTACATGGAACATGTTGCATAAGAGAATTAAAATATGACAAAGACCACAATAATCTATAATCTGTCACCAGTGAGAAAAACACTGAGCACTTACAATGCCTGCCATATTTATCGGGTACAAATGTATGAAAAAAAACCTAAACAATGAATTACCTTATCTCTCTTTGCAGTATTTTACAAAAACCCATCTTGTTAGTGGTTGGATGAATTATTAGTAAATCTGACTGAACAACTTCATACCAGGGATGTCTAACCATTCTTTTTTGTACAATCTCTCTAGAGTTAGTGTAGTCTTGTTTCCTCTATTGTTCTCTTGTCTCTTCAGCACACTTCTTAGATTTGGAGTCTGGGATGGTCATATAAGAGTGCAGATTTTGGGTCTGGCAAGTCATTTTTGTCAGGATCTGTGTTTTCTGTGTTCATTTAGAGTTTTTTGTGTCCTTGCGTCTCTTCGTTGTCCTGTCCTCCCCTTGATTGTTCCCAGGTGTGTCTCGTTCTGTCATTACCCTCCCATGTATTTAACTCCACCTGTGTTCCTTGTTCCTCGTCGGGTCCTCGTCGTCTGTGTTTCCATGTGCCTGCTGTTCGTTGTATGGACTGTGCTTCTTCATTAAAATCACCATATTCCTCATACCTGGGTCCGCTGCATCTGCCTCACCACTCTCCTCACACCGCTTCATGACAATTTTTCTATTGATCTGGCCATATCTTTTGGATTATTACCCATTTAAAGACAAATAAAGACATATTCTGAGTCTTTTTGAAAAGTGATGCGATTTGTATTTACTTGAAATAAACAAATAAAAATCGTGATGTTATACATGCCAACGACGTTCCAAAAGCACTGGAAGCAAAACAGGTCCACAACATAACAAATCCTTTATCACCTGTTTCCACATACAGTACAGACCAAAAGTTTGGACCCACAGTTGTGTCCAAACTTTTGGTCTGTACTGTACATATGTTTATGCCAAAGAAATATGGGAGTGTTTGATGTCAATTATTTCAACTTTGAAATGGTAGGAGACAATATTGTTCTGTTAGTTTTCTTTTCTTTTCTTTTAAGAATGAATGGATGGATTGATAGGGTACCAATAATTGTTCTTTCAGTACTGATGTATTCACAAATAGATAAAGAGTTAGCAAAGTATTTAACATAGCATTTTTTAAAATCAGCTGTATAAATGTACTTAAAGGTTGATTTTTTTTTTTATTTATTTACAGTTTGAAATTATGTTCCAAAGTTTTTTTTTTTCTTTTTACAAATCTGGGGTACTGATAAGTATGGCCAGCACTGTCATTCAGACTCTTTTCCCACCTTCATCCAGAAGTCATCTGTGCATCATGGATGCTCAGCTCCTCCACATTGTCAAAAAAATCTCTAATCTCAAGCATTTCAGAGGATTAGGTTAGCTTAAGTTTATACACATGCAGGAGATGCACACGGTCACACACAACCACGAAGGATTAAGCAAGGATTGTGTCACTCAAATTATTTTCATGGGAATTACAGTCTGTGTATGTGGCTGCATGAGATCAAATTAAGGCATAATGTCAGGCTCTGAGAGCCTGCAGAAAGACTTGGATAAACAGGACTATTTCTTAAAATAGCTCATTGATTTTTGCAAGTAAAAATAAATTATCTATATTTACATGCCAGCAGCTGTAGGGATAATCTTTCTCACAACACAGACTTTCCAAGAACTTGGTGAAGCTTCTTATTCATATGGTTCAAGCTAAATTACTTCTCAAATGTGATATGTGGAAACACAAAACCTTTTGGTATATTTTAGTGTTTATATAAAAAATTTTACACATAGTCAATGTGTACATTTGTCAATCAGTTACCAACCTGTACAGAAGTGATGTGACTAACTCTACCCAAATAATTTAAAGCTTACACACACAGAATGTTGAACAATTTGTCTGTAAAGTAAAATCCAAACAAGTCCACACATGGGCTGCCAAGGACCCTGCCTGGAAAACATATCTGCTTCATAAAGACAGCCTTTTTAGTTGATGGCCTGCCAGCATATTTGTTGCTGTCTCACATTATTTTTTTTCTTCCTTAGCAGAGATGAGAGCAGCTTGATGCGTCACGCACACCACAGGCCAGAGAACTGATGTGACTGATGCTTAGCCTTATTCAGGAATGGAAAGAAAAAAAGATATGTAGTGAGTTAGTGTTCAATATTTCTTGCCCTTAAGCATAAAATTGTGATGTCAGATTGCCATGAGTCAGTCACTGAACAGCTACGAAGTTATAAAATAAAACTTAAATTGAAAAGTTAGCTTGAGATAGCATGGGAGGAGTATGACAGCAATCAAGGTATCTCTCTTGTTATAGACCAGGGTGCCACTCAGTCCTTAAACGATGGTGTCCTGCATATTTTAGATATTTTTCTGCTCCAACACAGCTGATTCAAATGCTTGAACTGCCTTATTAGCACATTGTCCTAATAAGGCACAATGTGCTAATGTGCACATGTAGGATACCAATCCTACATGTGTTGGGATGTGTTGGTGTTCTGAATATATCTTTCAATGGCTACGTTTTAAGTTTTATGATCTTCACCTCAGACCTTTGATAGGATAAAAAGGACCGGCTAGTAAT
The DNA here is from genome assembly GCF_003331165.1 of Xiphophorus hellerii. Classification (NCBI taxonomy): domain Eukaryota; kingdom Metazoa; phylum Chordata; class Actinopteri; order Cyprinodontiformes; family Poeciliidae; genus Xiphophorus; species Xiphophorus hellerii. The sequence goes on from NC_045687.1 coordinate 6,915,098, forward strand.
GCCTCAATGCAAAATGGGCAAGTAAATTGGCAAAGAAACTTGGGGCAAGTTGAAGTTACATCCTACTGGAAATAAACAAAAATCCATGCTAGAATACTAAGAAGAACAGTAGATTTAAGCATCTAAAGTGGTAAAACAACCCGCTGCATCAAAATTGGAAAGAACTGAACATTTGTTTCAATCAGCTAAATGCCAGAATAAGAGGCATTATATTTTAAGGAATTTGTTACTTTCTTTCAATTCATAAGTTTATATTCCCTGTGTTTATTATGCCTTTAAATTATTCTGGCATTTACAAAATGCTTAGCTTATTTTGACTGAATATCAGACGAAGGATAACGCTATGGATGTTTTTATGCAGCATATGTAAACATCTGATTTCAACTGTATGTCTTTAACTGTCTGCAAAAACTTTCTATTGATAGCATATATTTTCTTGATTTGCTCATTTGGCACAATTTGGTCGCAATAGGTAAAAGAGGTTGCAAAAATGTAATTTCCATTTGGGATCAACATAATATTAGAAAAACGCTTACAGTTCATCAACATGTTAAATTGTACTCTAAAAATATTGGTGTTAGTTAAGGTCACTTTCTGAAAGTGCCGCACAGCCCCTCCCTGTTGTGTTTGTTTTTTCTCTAAGGGTGGAAGGGAATGGACCCTGACAGTCAACCATGCATGGAAGACCAGTCTGTTGTAATTTAGAGGCTTGCTTACTTAATAAGCTTGGTCCTAATTTATTCATGCTGCCTTGTACTTAAATGGAGAAGTAAGAACATTTAGAAAGGAAAAACTCTAAAATTCCTAAGGTGATATTTTTAAAAGCTACATAACATGGAGGGATTTCTATCACTTATTTTTCATAAACAATGTAAACTCCTGAATTTCAGTCTGGCGGTCATTATCAATTATTTTTATGTGCATAAGTTTATGCACATAAACTTATGTTTTACGTGAAATACTGTAGATGAACTACCTAGAAATAGATGAACAGAAAAAGATGAACTACCTAATCCATCAGACACCAGAAACAGGTTCCTGTCCCTTGTAGAGACTCTTTTGGATTGGATCATACTTTTAGAACTCCAAATCATTTAATCGTTTTGAACTGGTTAAACATTGAAGAATATTTGCTCTTTCAAATTGTCCACCTCCACTCCAAATACAAACAATTGCCTTCCTATGGCATTAGGAAGGCATTAGTTTATATGAGTATAAACCCATAAATGAAGACTCACATGAATTAAGAAAGTAAAAGCTTTGTGTTTTTCAGCTTTAGTCTAGATGGGCGCTACAGCTACCTTCAGGATGAACTGCAGAAAACAGGCACCACAGTCCAGTCGGGCAAATGGCTTCTCTGGGCACAGAGATAATCGTTACAGTCATTAGGATTCCACTGTGCTTTCTTCAAATCACTGGACACTCCATGTAATTAAAGCCAAACTGTCATGCTCGAGGCACACTGGCTTGGAAAAATGTCTTCACATACAACTACACTGTTTCTTTATTGACTGAAGAAAACTTGAAACAAGATTCCCACAACCCTGGCCTTATTTTTAGATATGATAACATGGCAGAGTTGAGCCACTCTTTTGGTGGCTCAATCCTTCACTCTCTTCCAAATGGGAAAAATTATACAAATGAAGAACCCTTTCAGTGGCACAAGATTAGATTTATTTTGTTGTGTTTTACAACATGTCTTACATTGACAAAAAAATAAGTGGTTTGCAAATAAAATGTGCATGCCCAGTTTAAATTCATTTTAGCCTGTGGTACTGTAGCTGAGAATATGTGTTGTGGACATGTGTGGCACAGCAATGATGCTCCTAATTTCCATAATCCTGCAGAAAACATAAACCCTAATGAGCAAGAATTTAAACGTTTTGAAAGATTGTTAAAAGTGCACCTTGTGGTGGTAGCACATTAGGTTGTTTATCAATAAAAACAGACTTTTAGCAGGGTTTGGAAGCTGTGTTGTAATTACAGCATTGGCAGAAAAACACTTGTACCACTACAACATTCTCAGAATTGTTTAAATTTGAATGCAGAAAGTAACTAAACTGAATTAGATACAAACACCCAACTGCTTTTAACACCAGTGCAGAACACATTATTATGTAATCTACAAAACAATCGTAAGAGTTATAGACTAGACAGGAGGCAGAGAAAAAGAATGGCCTCTCAGAACTGCTGAAATAGCATGGCAGGCTGAATGATGGGACAGCTGCACCACAAAAAAGAAGGATGGAGGAGAAGTGATGCAGCGAGTGCTTGGGTTTATACGCTGGAAAAAGCTTTCAGCATGAAGACATGAAGTCTGTCTTTAGAATGCAGTACCTTCTTTCTCCATTTCTTCAATTTGTAAGCATTTCATGTGCATATTATTATCTAATCCCTTCCCTCCTACACCTCTTCCCTCTGTGCTGCTTCTCTGGGTGGCCGGTAAGGGGCCCAAGATATTTCTATTGGTACCTCACCTCATTTGTTGTCCTGATGGGAGGCATGAGAGCATGGCAGTAGACAGACATGGAGGCTGTAAGATCGGCGGTATAAGAGACAGGTGGGTTGAGATTGAAGGGTGAAGAAAAGTGAGACAAAGACAGATACAGAATGACAGATACTATAAAAAGATAGACAAAATTATAAAATCTACATGAGCAGGCTGGGGTTCAGCACACAGCACATTAGTATGAAAATAGAAAGCAGCAATGCAAATGATGTGAGTCATTTGTGGCCTTTGAGTGCTAATTTAAAAAGCAGGTACCACTGATTCATTCTTGCCTGCGCTAAGTGACTAGATCAACCAAGACAACCCTATCTTCAGCACCTCCTCCACGTCGAGATGCTCAAGAGTGCACTGATTCGTCCTCTCTGCTGGTAATGCCATGTTCTACATAAGAAGCTATATGTGTGTGTGTCTGAGAGAAAGCAAGAGAGAGAGCTTCTGTGCACATTTTGGTTGGTGGGCAGTCAAGCACTACCTACTGATTCACTCCAGTGCAGGAAAAGAGGTCCACACATCATCCCCATGACAACACTGTTATTGCTTGCCAATAGGAGCACCTCTACCTGCAATTAGATGTGGCCGCTGATGCTTTGCGCATTGTCAACGAGAAAGCGACTAGGATATCATATATTATATGTGTACCACACATATGTATAATGTGTACCACCAAATAACAAACCATGAACATCATCCTCTGAAAATACCTTATTTAAGTGTTAGAACATCAAAAAGGAAATAGATGCCAGTCTCTGTTTGCCTTGACCTTCCACTGCTGGAAGTCCTGTCATCCAGCTGCAAAAAGTGGTTTAAACCTGGAAGCATTCCACTTTGCCAACCATATGGCACTGCACTGCTGGGAATGGATTTAACATATGCGTGTCTCTGTGTGCAGCGGTGGGCCATGACATGCCAAACCCCCAGGCTGGCACCACTCTGTGCAGAACCTAATGGTTGCGCTATTGCTTTCTAAAGGGAGAGAGGGTTGGGGTCCTCTGACAGCTGAAAATGCTTCTAGGTGTGGGATGCACTGAGAGAGACAATGACGGTAAATCCAAGAACAGATGAAAGAGGAGTAAAGTTAGAAAACTCTTGGTTAGGCCTGGTCCAATGTAAGAGGAAGGAAGGGAGGAACTTTATTTACAATTAAACATCGGCCACTTTCTGTCACTGCACCAGGAACAACAAGACCAGCAGCAGGTTTAGAAGGCAAACAATCACTAAGGCTTGTTTGAAAACTAAGGAGAGATAATAGCAAGGATGTGCACTTTAGCATGTAATAACTACAGGGTTACTTTATTGGGATTTGGACCAACACAGAGTAAACCATAATTCTAGTGTGATAGGAGAAAGATATACTTTTCAAATATTTATCATAAAAGTGCATAATTGCATTTGTATTCAACCCCCTTCGCTCTGATATCCCAAAATGAATTTCAATGAATGTGAGAAACTCTAGTCTAATTTTAGACCTAGTATCCATGTCTGCCATCTCTCAATTTGTATAAAAGTCTTTTATTTAAAATATCCGGAATTACTACTAATGGTCATATAACATACCCTTTACATTGACTATAAATCCAAGTAGTTTAGTTGGTCTTGGTTCAATTTCAGTAAGCAAGCAAGTTCCCAAAAACCCTGATAGAGTTAATTGAAGATGAAAGACCACACTTGTTCTCAGCTAAAACAATTATCTTCTCAGCCCCCTTGTTTAATTGGGATTGACATTTAAATGAAGGAGGTAATATGTGCCAAGGACAAAGTATGCGGTGTTAACAATTACGATACTGCCTAATGGGGCATGCCAAAGTTATTTTGAGTGCATGTTGTGGGAGAAAGAATAGGGCGTACTCTATTAGCCAGAAATCAGAGCAAATTCATGAAGTAGGACAAGGTCAGAGCCACTCCTTCATTCCTAGATTTGCAGCTCAACATCCAAGCACTTCAAAAAACACTGAGTGGGATCATTAATATCAACACTAACCCAGGAGAAGGCTTTTAGCATGCACAAAGTGGCTGTCAAGGATACGCTGTCATTTATGCAACACCTCTTTTGCCACGCTGAAAGCCGAGCGCTAAGCAGGTTGAAATAAAACCCTGAGAAGTGCCAACAGATTGAAAAACTTCTTTTTTTTCTTCAAAAAAGCTCTTTCTCAGTTTTACAACATATTCTTTTTTCTCTGATAGAAAGACAGAAACTCTGGTACTGAGGAAGTTAAATTAACGTCTGGTCTTAGAAAATCAAAGCTTGGGCAAGGAAATTAGAAGAAAGCGCACTGCACTAGTAATATGAGTGTTAAAGGCTTGCATATAGAGACAGCGAAAACATGGCAGGGCACAGGAAGGCATATGAGGTGGAAGAGGAAGGTAAATACTAAAATACAAAGCTCCAATGTGTGTCCTTCTACCAATCCAGTCCCTGTGCCGCTTTCCCTCTGAAGGCCCCAGTGTATCCAACCTTTAGCAACCAGGAGGACAAGGTGCCGTCTGTGAGGAATCCATCTACCTCAAAGCAGATTTCAAAGGTATGCTTCTTGGGTTGGATGTGAATACAAGCCCAGGAAAAGCGGTGTGGACCTAACTCAAAAAGTTCACCATGATGGAGGAGCGTCATCACATACTCTATGAAGCTAAGAGATGACCTACATAACAGAAGTCCCAACAAAGTTGATCTCTTTCACCTTGAATTGAAGCCTAATTATATCTACAAAAATAAAAGTACAAGAAAAACAAACAAACAAAGAACTCTCTTAATGACAAATGATTGGCAAGAATATTAAAAGCCACAGTCACAAAATAAGCTTTTAGAATAGGCTACTTTATAATGCAAACTGGGTTAGAGGCCCATATTAAAATGCATTAGTCTGTTTTATGGGTTTCTGATATGAAATTATTTGAAAGAAAAACAAACTTTTGTGACAAATTCTCTGGGAATTTGTCCCATAGAGGAAAAATACCTCTATGAGAATTTCCCCTCAATGGGACAATGAAGGATAGATATTTCTATTATATTATATTTGCTGAAAAAATTATTGATAGATATTAGATTATGTACTAAATTGTGTAATTACAATAATAAAACCCAGGTTAGCTCCTGGGTATAGTAAAGAGAAAGACACAAATAACATTTCTCATTTGAAAATGAATGTTTTTTCTAAACTTCCTCGATAAAAAGCAAAAATATTGAAGACTGGAAGTCTTGGAAATACTGTTTAAATGGATGACATGCAAGTCAAGTACATTTAAGGAAAGCTTTTAATATCTGTCCTCTTCCTCGTTTGGTGGAAAAAGCTTAGACGTCTCTTCTGGAGCCATCCATTCCTTCGTCCTCTCTATTTTTCATCACACCCCTTCTATGACAGCAGCTTTGTCGTGAACGTTAACCCAGCCCAGTGGCCTATGGCTTGTCAACAGAAATGTTTTCTAAAGCGGCGCACTGAGGAATGTCCCCTTTCTGTGAGTGTGGAAAAATATATGGTTCAATTATAGGGTCTGTCAGGCTGGCATGAGACTGTGATGACCTGAACTGGGCTGCTGGGAGAGACAAAGTCAAGCTGATAACTAATGCAGTAGAAGTGGGGTTCATCCTCTCATACAGCAAAGTTCAATTTTGTCTTTAAGAAAATACATGACAGTCTTTTAAACACCGCTCAGGAAACGATGAATGAGCTGGAGAATCTGTCAGTCCCCAATGAGCTAAGAAATGGGGAGAGACATGGTGAATCAAAGCAGTTAGCAGAACGGACTCGCTGGATCAGTGAGTCAATGTGTGCGTCAGCTGTATTCTGAAGGGCTAAGAGGGATTTTAAACTGGAGGAAGTGGAGTTAATGTGTGATCTTGGAGAGCACAGAGCTGGCCTCATCCACTCTCAGCCCACCAGTTTGACACCGATGATAACAGGCCTCAAACAGCTTGCAAACGCACATCACCCACACACTCATGAAACAGAAAAATGAAAAACACCTCACCTTTAAATGAGAAAATGGGCCGTGGAAGATACCGCTGGAAAAAGTACACAGATGACTCAAGCTGAACAGTGTGAAAGCTGATGCGGGAAGAATAAACAATCTCACTTTCCAAAAGCTGCTTAGCCCACATATTGTAAGAGGGGACTAATCTGACTTTTAATCAAAGGCCAGGCCACCGCAGTTCAGTTTGCCAAGCCCTGGTTCACTGGAAAGAGACGGCAAAAATGGATAAAAGAGTACAGCCGTCTGACATAAGCAATTCTTAGTCAGCAGCTACGTCAATGATGGCATCACAAACCTATCTTCAGCATTGTCATCTTAGCTGACCTGAGCCAACATTAAGTTCCTGTCCAGACAGACATCATGTGTTTATAAGTCACTAAACTAATGAGAGATGTAGATGTAAATGTTTTGGTGCGACCTCCTGCTGCAGGTTGTTACAAACTCAGCCATTTGCTCCGTTGAACTAACCAGAATGTATCTGAGGCTGCTAGTTATCTTTAGCATTTGAAAGCAAGGGAAGAGCAAAGGAAAAATGGAAATGACTGTCAGTCTAAAAACATAACTGTATCTCAGGGCTAAAAATATGACACCATCCACCAAAAAAAACTCAGTTTCACATCCTCCTTTTAAAAAATGACTGCCTCACCTTCAAAGTTTTAGACCTTTTTCTACTGTCTTAATCAAATGTCCTACAGAAAAGGTGATACCTGATATCTGATGTGATCTTTGTACTTAACATGCAGATTCAACATGAACCAATAGCTGTGGAAACACACAGTTACCCATGTATGCCTTCCAGGGATTGCACCAAACTTTCCACCATCATCTCCTTCCAACAGCTACAGATTAAGAATTCATTAGTGAAGCACACTTCAGTCCACGCATTCACACAGTGGAAACACAAAGTGGTGCACAAGTGTGAAATGGCAGGAAAATTATGCATGGCTTACAAATAAAAATTTAAAAAATCTGAAAAGTGTGGCTTGTTGTCATGATGTGTAGTGGTTATTGGTGGACCTAAATGCAGAAAGGGAGAGGCAGCCTGTAGATGAGGAATATTTGATAAAAGTGATGAACAAAAAAGACTTACAAAAATCACAGGGAACCAGGGCAGAACACACACCATAAATCCTCTTATGAGAAAAACCAGCAAGGAGAACATGAGCTAGAGTGGGGAACTAACAGAGTATAGTGGGAGGAACCAACCAATAGTGTAAACAGGAGAGGGGTTTATATACTGTGAGGTGCATGCTGGGGCTGATGAGCTAACGAGTTGCAGGTGTGAGGGGAAAGAGCAGAAGGAAGGCTGAGGAGAGAGAGAGAGAGAGAATGGAAGAAGGGGCGAGGGAAAGTACAGAAGAAACTATGAAATGAATCTAACACTAAAGAATGAATATAGATAAAACATATAATTAACTAGGATAACAAGTACTAACTAGAGACAAGAAAAAAACATAACTATAAACACTAAGAAGGGCTGAACTAAAGTAAAACTGAAACAAGACTGATCTAATCAAAGAAAGAAACTAAGGAATACGGAGAAACCAAACCTCAAAAATAACTAAAAACAACTCAGAACATAATACTTGTGTTTGTATTTATCTCCCAAAGTCTAAGCATTTTAAAACAAACTTTCAATGCAATTACAGGTATAAATTTGGGGGATTTTCTTTCTATGATCTCTGCACATCTACAGACAGGTGTCCCCAGATTCTTCACAAAATGGCTAAAGCTCCTTCAGACTGAACAAAGAGCATTTATTAACAAAAAGGGGGAAAAAAAGAAAAAGAAATGCTGCATAAACTACTCTGGATCTCTTTGGATGTTTTAGTGTAATATATAGAGCATTCTCCAAGAAGCACATCTAACATGTGAAGCAATGCTTTTATAAGCAATGCACTTTTTCTGAATGACTTATGGGAGATTAAACACATTTTAGAGGGCAGTTGGAGCATATCTAGCTCTAAAAGAACAAAAGAAGTATTTGATATAATATCATCTGAAATTATTAGTTTTATTATTAATTTAAGGGGATAATCTAATCTGAATATCATTTCTATAATTCTAACAGTGAAAAGCCAGGAAAATGACAGGAACTGGACTGACACATTCACAGGATCAGTCTGAGAACTAGTCATCTCACGTCTAATCAATTTTGACACGGAGTAAGTAAGTGAGTAACACTCTCACGTCTATTGCGATGATGGCTGTCACACACTTTAGCAAGGTGAGTAACCTACACAACGTCCAATGGAGGCCTTTGGCAGTCACCAGGTATGAAAGTAGAGCTCACAGAAAACATTTAAATGAAAAAATAGCAATTCAAAACACAAACAGATATGTGTACTCTGGGAAGCTGTCTATAAAAGCATGCTTTTGATCAAGTAATTCGGCCACTACCCTTCCTGAGGAGTTCATCTGGATCCAAACAAGCAGTCTATTTAGTTTTGTTGTTTTTTCGTGGCGGGCTTGAGAAGGTGTACCTGGCTGGAAACACTAAGCCAGTGTTCAGCCTCAGAGTAGCGTCATTTACCGGCTGCTTGATGCCATAAATGGACCGTTGTGTACACGCGTGTGTTTGTGTTAGTGAATGTACCGTTGCAACACTATCGCTACTGTGAGTCATTACAAGTGCGTGTGAAAGTGTGTACGCATGGTGCAGTTAGGCTGCCTTCTGTTAATGAGGAAAATCATTTCATAACAAATTAAAATTAGATTGAATAATGGTTGAAATGTACTGATGTAATTTACCTCCTGATGTTATTGTAGGCGCAAACACATACTCGCCCAATTTTTTTTTTTACTTTTCGCTGCCTGCTCTGTTCTCGTTTAGGCTCAGGGCTTACAGAGGAGGCGATGACGTGGAGTTGAAACCTGGTCTCCCTGTTTCTCCAGCTGCCTGACTGAGACGCAGGCGGCCTTCCGCCAAGTCTTCTCCATCATCTCCGGTCCATACTGCCAGTCAACCATGCGGGGGGTCGTGGCGAAAGAAAAGCCTGCTTGCCCTGAGATGGGCTCTGTGCAGCTGTCAGAATCTCTGACCCCTTGCCAAGTCTGCCACCTCCGGTGGCCTCACGCAGGGCAACAACCGCCGCAGGCCAGCCAACGGCCGAGGGGTGCAGGAACGGAATCACCCGTTAGTGATTCAAGACTTATCCGTCTTGAAGGGCAACATTTTGTGCCTTTTATTATAGAAGTCACACTTTGAGTGCACCTGTCATCCAAAGTCCTGTACATCTTGTACTAGTCTATGATACCAGCTTGGTCAAAGCACAGCTTGAAGCAACCGGCATGGAGCATTTACTGGTATCAAGATATACCAAGGTTCTAAAACATTTCCAACCTACTAAAATAATTCATCACACTATTTCAGTTTAATATCCTCCCTTACTTGTTTAGGAACACAGTTGCTCACTCCTTCACAATTCTGTTTTGCACAAGAAAGATTTTATAATTTGGAAAGTCACTGCATTGAAACTAATGGCAACTACTACTGTCATTAGCGTACTGTAATAGACAGTTGCCTGTGTGTTGCATGTTATGTGAGAAGACAGCCTGGCTAATTAGCCAGTTATCAACTTGTTAGATTCTCTGAGTTACTTTGTGAAAAAAAAAAAAAACATATGGCGAGTGACTTTTTGTTGTGTTGTTTGTTAAAAACGTATTGGTACAGCAGTCCTCCAACATCATCAACAACACTTGAAAGGATGGGTCAAATTTAAATTGTTTAGATCTACTTTCCTTCAGTATTTCTTTGAAATTACTACATTTCAGATTAGTTGCAAGATGGACTGTTACCAGAGGTCATTCTTTCCAACAGCATCAACAGCCACAGCGACTCTGAAAATATTTAAGTTTTCTTTCTTTTCTTTTTTTTTGCTGTTTTCAGAAAATAAGAAGCAAGAAAATATTCCAAAGACCAGTATACCTAATTCACTATGTTTGAGGCATGAAAAGCACAGTATACTACAATCTTTTGTTAGTTTTCTGCGTGTCATAAGAGTGTTAAATACAACAGTAATGCTCTGCTTTGCAATGATGGAATAGTGGCGTCCACCAATGCCAAGCTCCCCTTCAGCTAAAAGGGAATTAACTATATATTTGCTTTGGCATGGCAGAGAGCAGCAACCAGAGAGTATGTCACAATCTTACCACAGATCTTTTCAGAGAATTTAACTGAAGGTCATTGTGCTTTTCTCTGTAGTTCCAGCATCCTACTGAATCAAGTGTAGCAGGAATACAGAAAAGGCGAGATCGGAGGGGTCAGTAAACGATCCAAAAGTGTATACATTCAATTTTTCTGGGCCTTCCGGCTCTTGCTGCGTGCTTTTCTCAGTGTGATGAGGGGGGTTAGCTTTCCCCAGCAGGTGATGATTGTGCAGATAATAACAGGAAGAAAGGGGGTAAGAAGAAGGTCAATTCAAAACATCAGAAGACAGCAAAGTGCAAAATACAAACCTAAATTACAAAGTGAGCAGCATCAGTATTTGAGAAAAAGGGCAAAGGAAAAAATAATAAACAATGGGGAAAAAAATTCCAAATGTTATAAGAACAGTGTAATGCAGTTAGATGGATTAGAAACAATCCACTGCCAGCTGGAAAGGCTGGGCATTCGTTATTCCAGACTTTCCTCCTCACCTTTTCAATAACTTCTGATCTAATGTCATTCAACTGTTTTAATTCTTACATCATCTGCATTGTTTCTTATAAGACATAAATTAATATCACATGACCACTAACACTATGTGTTTCTCAAACAAGCCTCCAAGATGAACAACTGTCCTCGTGGATTAGCTGGGGCTACTTTCAAAGATTAAGCTGAAATATCTAATGCCTCTGGAATCTCATGTGAAATCAAGAAGCACAACTACAGTAATAAGACATGGTGGTGTACAAGTAGCAAACATACAGCAGAAACATTGTCTCTGCAATATGCAGCACTTTAAGCTAATTCATAGATTAACTTTAAAGCTGGAGGAGGAAAAAAATCTTATTTTGAAAGATTTCAACTTTAAACAGAGTTCTAAGGCTAGAAATTACTATTTCTTAAAATTATTATTTATTAATATAAATATTTAGCCAATATGACTCTTTCACTTAATTTTTTTTTTTAATATTTGTAGAACTTTATCAAGAAGGAGTTTTATTGGAAGGTGGAAACAAAGAGCTGGAGGTGAGATAGCCAAAGTTTCATCTTTGGCTGGGAGAAGAATTTTAAGGACCACCGTATGTTTCAAGATGATTTGAATCTTCCATTAAGAAAAAAATAATATTTGCATATAATGTAAAAAGTTTACTATTTGTCTAATGCTTACTATTTGTAAGCATTCTAAATGTGTAAAATTCTTGGCATATTTCCTCACAGATTAAAATCAAGAAGACATGAAACAGTGGTAAACCTATCCAGGAAATGCTGATCTGGTCTGCCAAATACCTTAGGTCAAAAATCAGCTCGGAACAATATCTAAATAACTGTGGACTTTACTTTCTGCTGTAAAGATCTGTGATAATGATTCAACGAACTAGCCAGGACAAAAATGGCATCAATGGGAGAGCACCAAGGCAAACATCCCTGCTGACCAAAAAGAACACAAAAGCCAATCTATACGCCTGAAAATATATTTATGATCACCAGGACCTTTGGAAAAATATTCTTTGAACTGAAAAGACTAAAGAGGAAGTTTTTGGAAGTTTTGCTTCCCATTACACCAGACATAAAAGTTACAAACCGTCCCTTTTCCACTAGTTCCTTAGCAGCAGGCCTCGACTCGGCTCAACTTTCCTCAGTCCAGGTTGTTTAGTATATCTAGTGAATGGGGTTGTCATGTAGCTGGGCAATCCCAGAGTGAAAAAAGTAGCCTGATGCAAACTGTACATGATACAAAGACAACACAACAATGGAGGGCATGGAAACTATGTTGAACCTTCCACTCAGTCTGCTATTCTCCTTAAAATCTCCAAATACACTCAGTCGGTGATGTGACTGGCAAGTCAGATTATTGTAGAGGAATTGCTCTTGTGACAGCATCAGTGACCGACAGTCTTCTGATGTGGGATTTTCAGCCCCCCCCAGGACTGACTTTGGACACCCCCGCTGTACCATGTTATGAAACTTAAATTGGTTAATTGATTGAAAAAAAAAAAAGAAAACACTAAAAATATTTTCAGTTTTCATAAGACATGATGCCGTTGTTGCTGGGACTGAATCCATTCCTGGATTGGATCCAGAGATGGATCCATCCCTGGCATGGCAACAAAAATACTATCCAACAGAAAAAGTCAAATGAAATAGAGGATTTATTTTTTAAATTGCGACAGTCCTCTCTAATTTGTGTTCACCATGATGATGTGGTTTGCCCTATGAAATGTGGTTTAAGTAAGAGCAACAAAAGACTAAGCTTTTCTTAAGCGAAATTGCCATGCTGAAATTGTTATGCATGTCAACATATATGTAATTATTGCACTATAAACCAAAAATATACTAAATTGGTTGTAGTAGTGTGTAGTAGTTTGTTTTCTTGAAAGAAAGGCCAAAGTGCCAAAATGTATTTTTCAACAGTAAAAAAGAAAAATCTATATAAAAAATCGATACAAATAAGTCAAAGAAAATATTGCACACTTTGTCACAGCAGCAGGACAGGCAGACGCATTCAACACAAGGCCATTCAGCAGGAGTTACAGGCATATTTAAAACATCCATAAAGTTGCAGCAATATTTCAGTTTCTCAAAATAATAGCTGCAGTTTGTTTTCACTTGGATTATTGGACCTCTTATTTGTTGCAACAGCAGCAGAGATCTCAAAATCAATCCAGATCAAACTAAAAACACAGTCTTTAGTGTGATTAGGCTATACATTACTTTTAAACTCATGACTGAATAGCTAAAGAACAAACTACAATGATTTTACTCTAAAAATACAAGCCAAGAGGGTAAATTGAGTGTAAATTGAGTGTTAATTCTTAATGTTGCAGTGATAATGTCCCTGGAGATTAAAAGTAATTGTACATAACATGATATGAAATTAATTAATAGACTGTGAAAACAAAAAAAGATAATATCAAAGAAACAGGACTTTGTATGAATATGCGTTTTGAGTTCACACACACATGCCGACCCCAACTTAAAGAATATTTATTTTTTACGTATAATTTCTGTTTTAATGGATCATTTAAGTCTAACTTTACGCAAATCTGAAACATCTCCATTCAATGAAAGATTATAATAGTATTCTAATTTCACAGCTTATTTATCCCTAATACTTAGTCTATTCTAGATATGTGTGAACGTGGACCTAATTAACAGCAACAAGCGTAATTTAAAAAGAAGGAAAAAAAAACTCGTCCAGCGTAATATAAGAATGTATGCGCAATTACGCACAGGCTCCAAAAGTTAGACCAAACCATGAGCACTCTTCGTTTTCCATGTATGAAATTAAAACTTTCCAAAAATCAGGTATCGTTGTCTCCACTGTCAGCACAGTAGTAGGTGCGCCTAAAACATTCTGGACCAAAAAAACCATTTCGCCCAAATCAAAACTTTTAGCAGAGACAACATACCACACATGTGTTTGCATCTACAGCTGTCAGAAAAAGGAGCTTTGGCTCACCGGCTCCGTTCCGTTTCCGAGCTCCACAGTGCGCGTCCAGGGATGAAACAGATGGATAAAGACTGGCTGCCAACGCACAGAGCAAACCTGTCCGGGGAAGCGGTGTTGCTAAGTTAAACACAGTGCAAAACTGTATGATGGCAGAAATATTTTCACAATAAAATCCCCATCTGAGCCTGGGTCTACATGTAACCAGAATATTTTAACGATTAAATGTGAGGCATTACAGCCACATCTCTACATAACAAATGATTAATGCACCTCAGATTTGTGCATCGAACCATTAGTTTATCTGTTCTGAATTCATGGTGAGTTTTATTTTGAAATGGAAAACTAGATGTACTTGCTCTTTTCAAGACGCATTTTACTCTGACAAACTGAAGTGAAGTGACCGGCTGATATGACCAGCGAGCGCAACAACGCTTTACAGATTCCCAGACTTTGATTTGGCTCTTCAAAAAAAAAAAATAAAAATAAATAAAATAAAAAATATAATAATAATAATAATAATAATAATAATAATAATAATAATAATAATACCCTTAAATTGTGGCAAGATACTACAGAAAATTAACATCTGGCTGTTGACTATTGTTGCATTGCATTGTATTTATTTATTTATTATTTTTTACTTTCATATATTTGCTTGTTTTTGAATCTTCTTGTCTGACTGTTTTATGACCTGTGCAGCAATACCATAGTGAAACAAGGGTAGAAATTTTATTTTTGTAATGACTGTGATCTGACCTTTGTTTTTAATATTTGTCTCTGTATTTGCTTCCAAGCATACTATATACTTTTTACTTTAAATGTGGATAAAAGACTGAAATGCTTTGTTACTGTATAATAATGTCCTTAAAACTTGACCTGTCTCTGTAGCCTCTCAAACTCCCACTCAGGCTGCTCTCAACAATTTGCCCATGGTTTCCCCAGCAACAAAAGTGGTAAGATGTGTTTATCCAAAGTGAACTTTAAAGCCCATCTTAAAAAGCCAGCCTTAATGGACAACGAGCAAGACAATATGAGGGTAATAGAAGAAATGAAAACTCTTCAGGCTGTTGATTAACTTCAGTCAAATGCAGTCGAAGTATAAATGTATAAAAGGGAAAACAAAAGGACAAGGAGAAATGCTTCTGAGAAAGAGACAACCAGACTATTTTATTCAGAATATTTGTATTCAAAATACACAGTGTTCTTTGCTCAATTAATTTTTTTGAAGGATAGAAACTGCTTGGCTAGCACTTAAAAAGTACACATTCAAATGTCATCTTATTCTTAAATAAAGTAATTACAGTACCCTACGGCTTAGTGTAATTATGAGACAGTTTGAGTTGCAAACAATTACCTGTCCATCTGAATAAAGTAATGTAAAACTGTTGTAAATCTAAATTACTTTTGCTGATCTTAAGCTGTAATTTGACATAACATTGCATATCATTATGTTCAGGAAAGAGATTGAAAATTGTTTTCAATTTGACAAAAGCATGTTGAAATATAGGAAGAAAGAAATTAATTGCAACCAACATATCTTACATACACTGACACTTTTAAAGAGAAAATGGGTAAAGTTTACTTCAAAGACACTGTCAGTCAGACTTTGGAAGTCCGTCTTTTCTCTGTCAATTTTCAAGATGTCAGCAGCATGACAGATTTGGATTTGACTGATGGTTATCAAACAGAATTATTGCCCAAGATAGAAAAAGATGTGGAATTGATAAATATGATCATACTGGAAGTTAAAATTAATCCAGAACTATGGATTCATTTCCATAGTTCTTGGAAATGAACTATGGAAATGTTAATTAAGGTGCCAAGTTTGGTTACTGTTTGCAGTCATATGCACAAGTTCTCCAACCTATTTTGAATGTATGAGCAAAAAAGGAAAGCTCTTATCCAATTCATACTTGATATATGTGAACTTAAAAATAATTGAGGAAGATAAGGTTGGCAAAGCCAGAGGCACTGGGAAAACCGCCAGAGAAGGAAATCACCCCACTGCTGCGGTGCGCAGCAGGATGATCTGACATCCTTAGTTTCCTTAATGAAACTAAGGAACATTTCCTGTGTGATTCCTGGACTGATACCTGGTGAGTTAATTGACTGATACAGAACAGCTGAAAGGATAACACTAACCTGAGGCACTGGTACATTTCTTAACAATCAGCAAGGTTAGATCCCACAAGTTAATATGACGATGACGCGCCAATGGAGGAGTTTTCCCCTTATTTAGATAGCAAAGCATTTGCTTGTATGAGGATGTCAGAAACAACTAGCCAGCGTAAAATGCATTGTTTTGTATTTGATTTATATCTATTAGATACATCTTTTTCAATACAGCATTATATTGTAGCAAATTTAATGCCACGATTAAAGATACTGCCAAAAAACTCACAGTATCTTTGCATATCTGCAGGAAACTCGTACTGATGACAACAGGTGAAAGGTCACTGATTACTAAGGATTACCAGCAAGTGGATATCCTACTCACATATATTAGCAACATTTTTATTTCGGTGTCTCAAGCATTACAATTAAATTGTCATAAAGCTCCCTTTGTCTGTTCTTCCTTCAGGTGCCACAGCGACCCCTGATTAAATCTTTGAAGCTTGATCAAAATGTGCCTTGATTGGATTCGCAGGCACACAATGAACTGTTTGTTATCAAAATGAGGTCTCATTGTGATTAAAATGACTCAGAGGACTCAATATTTGTATTTCAATTATTTCAGTTCACCTGCAATATGAGAAAAAGGAAGACACATTAATAATGTGTCGGCGAATGAGAAGCTCAGCCGTCGTCGGCAGCCGTTTGCCGTATCCTTTAACTGCAGTCGTATGCCAGCAGCTCCCAAACTGTCTTGAGTGATTTACAATGTGGCAATTAACCTCCGGTGGTGGCGGTGACTTTCAGAGCGTTTTTTTTTTTTTTTTCCCACGAGAGACGCACGGCCACAACTGAGGAGCAAAGCCTCCCAGCTCTTCCCAACACACTCTATCAGATTCTTATTCCACAGGGAGCCCACTGAAGCAAAAGCTATACATATTAATAAGTAGGGACGGTATCTGTTCTCACATCTTTTTTCACTGGAGTGGCATGCTTCTGAGTTGGACCACTGTCAGTATGAAGGAGCTCAAATTCTGCTCTGAAGAAAACAGCTTGAGATATTAAGGGTTGGTGAATAATAAATATTATATATAAATATGAAATGTAGTTTAATAAAGCTGGAGATAAACCCTGCATTTAAAGTGCAGAAAACAAATAAATGAATCTAAAACCTTGTTTTTCTCTCCTAAATTAAATGCAAGCCTACTGGATCTTAATTATCTCTCTTGAGTTTTTGATTTTCATAAAGAGGTGCTTCTTAATGAAATCTATAGCTGCTCAAAATATGTTGCACTTAAGAGATTAGAATAATATATCAGGCCTAAATTAGGCAAACAAAAGTCCAAATATGATCAAATTAC
Source organism: Xiphophorus hellerii (assembly GCF_003331165.1). Classification (NCBI taxonomy): domain Eukaryota; kingdom Metazoa; phylum Chordata; class Actinopteri; order Cyprinodontiformes; family Poeciliidae; genus Xiphophorus; species Xiphophorus hellerii. The sequence goes on from NC_045687.1 coordinate 6,932,644, forward strand.
TTGCTTAGACAATCTGGAAAGCACATCGAATGATTCTCAAATGTTATGCAGGGAATGAATAAAACTAATAAAGGCTTAACTCATAGCACATTTGTCCAATTCTTACTCATATCAGCATATCTTTTTATATTTAAATATGAAAGGCAAGCTCATGAACTTGCACCTTCACATAATTATAGTGTCGCTGATGCATCAGAAAGAAAATTCATAGATAAGGTGAACAGCCTTACTGAGTTTCTCATTATGGTGACATTGTTATTCTGTCAAAAAAAAAAAAGTATGCACTAGAGAAAAATAATATTCCAGCACCTCTTATGGTTCTGCAAGAGTAATTTGAAGGAAATGAAGTTGGACATAATCAGGGTCTATTTGCTTCATCTGATGACATAATCAAATCTCCTTTGGCTACACGGTCACGTAGATTTGGATCAGAATAGCACATATAATTTTCCAAAATGTGCGGATTTCAACAGGTGCTACAGCAATCACCTGGATTTTGTCTGTTCACCGTGTATTTTACATTGGCTCATATGTGGTTTTCCAAATGTTATAATGGTCGTGTGATATTAAAACCCTAAGATGCCTTTCTTTCAAGAAGTCATTCCCTGGACAGACAACAAAACTGTGTGATTTTCTTGACTGTTGGCTTTGTGAAATATAATTTTGGCTTATTGTTTAGCTTGTTCTAATTTTAAGAAAAATATACTATCTTGTTGCAAATGAAAAAACAAGCTTCGGATTTAGTTGATGAGTCCACTAGTCATGTTTTTGGACTATGAGATAAAGTTGAGGGAGCCAGATAGATCCCACAGTCACAGGAGAGCAAACACCAGGAAGACTCCAGTCAAGGATTTTAACTCCAGACCTTCATCCTACAAACTAACAGTAAAAACCATCAACTCCCAGAGCAAACAGAACTTAATATGATTAAATCTATCCAGATAGAGATTAAAAGAATTTTTACATATCCTTCACTTTTTCTCTCTAAGACGACACTGAACTTCAACATACTTTGCTAACTTTGCAAACGCAGACATTGAGCTATCTAATTATTTTTGCCATTTCAAAAAGCATCAATCTGTGGTGCTTTCAATCTGAAAGAAGTCAATAAAAGTTATACTTATATTTAAATTATAGATTGGTTTCATTTTAGAACATCTTTAAAATATTTGTTGCGCCCCACAGTTATAATTAGGTCTTTACTTCATAAGTGGTTGCATTTGATTACACTCAGATGTTTATAGACAAAAAATTAAAAAAAAATGTACAAATAAACTTTAAATAATTATAATCTCATGGTGCACAATGTAATTAGTAGTTGGTGGCAGCTGGGGAATTTTTTTTTTGCATGGTCATCATGGTTTATATGCACATTTTGCCATTTTTCTGCAAACTTTCAGGTTTTGTTTCTTGACATTTTTTGTTAAAAAGATGTATTTTTAGTTCAATTTTAGATTTAAACAAGAGGTCAAGGTCAACAAAGTCACACACTGTATGGAGATATGGAAGAAGAATTTGTCAGCCTTCCAATATAGCTAGATTCAATGAAAAATAACTGCAGAAACAGGTTTAAAAAGGAAACCATACAGTAGTTTTATGAGTTATAAACACTGAGGGAAACTACGTCATACAATGTCTATTAACAAGCCCAAAACTTTGTAAAACTAGCACTTCAAAAGTTATTCCATTTGGTGAATTGTATTCCTCTGGATATTTTATTTTTGTATTTTACTAACCTTGTTCACCACTAACCTTCTTGCTCCATTTATTTTGTTAATCCCTTAGTTCTTCTTTCAAAATTTTTTTGACCTCCAAATGCTTATTGTTTATTTTCTGCCATTCGTTATTTCCCTTCCGCCATCTTCAAAATTCAATTTCCTACCACTCTCACCTTCCCATGCAATCACTTCCCATGATTTCTGCCCCATCTCTCACTCTGCCCGTCCCTTTCCATCTCCACCTCTCATTTCTTTAATCGTTCTGTTTTCCTATGAAGGTTACTCCTGCCTGCAGGGCTATGAAAATGTCAGAGAGGCGCACTCCATTTTCAGCTACGTAAATAGCCATTTCCCGCCAGAGCAAACCCACTTTCCTGCGTCTGACCTGCTGCGTTACACATCACAAGCCCACAGAACATGTCCCACCTCCTCTTCTAATACCTGAACATGCTTCTGGGGGAGTATGACTAGTGAGTGCTGCAGATGTCCTCTCCACATACGGAAAAACTGATCCACCCCCTCATATCCATGTTTCATTCAGAGGCTCCTTATAATTTTGCATGAGCTCCATCAAAGTGGATTTAGGATTACAATGTACAGTATTTCTGGAGATATGACTTCAAACTCAAAGACTTTTTAATGACTGTTCAAAGGGCTTTCGACACTAGGATATGCATTATTTCAAATCAATAACTCACTGAAATTAAAAATCTATGAGAACATCTATTATTTTCAACAGAGATTTGGGTCCTCACAGCCACAAAATGTAAACAAACCTAAGACCAGAGTATAGTTTTTGAAACATTCATATTGAACCCCAGAGGAAAAGAGAAATTAGGTATTTTTATTTATTTATTTATTGCTGTCAGTTGTGTGACGTGAACAGTAGCTCCGCATTGCCAAATCTATCCATGAAATAGTTAAATGTGATTTTTATTTTTTCGTCAGAAAGCAAAACGTTTGGCTGGAAAATTTTATCACTGAAAAAATATGTATTTTCTTGTAATATAAAACTGTTCCACCATGAATTGTTGGGCCGAACAAAAAGGAAGAAAAAAAAAAGATTTATCTCTAAACAGGACAAGATTTACTAAAATGCTGTATTTACTATCCATGGTAGTGAAGAGCAGAATTATGAACACTGTTCTCTTGTCAAAACATGCTTGTTTTCAGAGGTATTCATATTTGGAAAAGGATTTTCTGCAGTATTTGAAAGTACAAACACAACAAGGTTTTTGAAATAACAACGCTGTCTATTGTGTTTTACTCCTTTCTTTCTTGTAGCTGTTTCCAGGGCGCATCATCAAACACTTTACTGCTCTTCTTCATGGGGTCTGAGACTTTCAGGAGTCATTTTTACATTTTGCAGTACTGTCTAAATGTAGAGCACACTTTAAAAAAGTGTTTAGTGCATGTATGAAAAAGAAAACATGATACAGTAAGATGTATCAAAATATTTAACAAGTGTATGTTTCTATCCTGATGTTTCATTGAGGTTGTTTGGCTATTATTAATCATTCTCTTAGGTGCAATCGAGGAGCAAAATATGCTGAACTTGAGGAGCATTAAGCGACATAAAAGTGACCCACAACAGTAAATATTTAGGTGGCCTGTCTACTTTTCTAGCCCACAAAATCACTCTTAATAAATAGTCTTGTTGTACAGGTGTTATATATTCATAATGAACAATGTATGGCTTGTGTGACAATTTTGCATTCTAACTTTTACCCTGGAGAAAACTTGCAATTTCTAAAAAAAAAAAAAAAAAAAAGGACAACAATGGAACAATAAAAACAGCTTTTTCTATGATAAAGTCATGTCTTACTTTATGCAATTAATATAGTTGTGATTTTCCATTTCCAAAGTGCATTTAATACAGCTTGATTTGAAGACAGGCGGAGATCAAAGGTAGGAATAAACATGGATAGGCAGGACTATCCAAATTCAAATATATCATAATTATCTGAAAATCTGAATCACTCCCTGGAGGAGCTACTTTAAAACCAAGGACAGAACAAGTAAAATCTCTCAGATTTTCTTCTTAAAAGAAGCACTTTAGCAAGACTTCAAGTAGTGTTGGAATATTCAAATATATTCACAAAGTATGCAACAGCGCAACTGAAAAATGCTAATTCTGTTTTCCAGGTCTAACAAAAGAGCAGAAATTGACTTGTTAACCTTGCCTAAAACTACTTTGTAGTTCCCAACCTACAACAGGAAGTTCATGCTGTCATTATAATTCATCAGCACAGGGAAGAATAATATGGGAAAGTACATCCTTTGACAAATATGAAACAACACATTCACTGATAAAAAAAAATAAAAGGATTTATGCCCCTCAAGGCACAAAGAAAAAGCAAATCCAATTTTGTTTCCATTAAAGTTTTACTCTTAACTATAAAGTAACAAATGCTCTTTTAGGACTGAGAGAGAGAGCTCTGTGTAATTCACTGTTTTCTCTGAACTAGAACAGAACCTCGGATGCAAGGGCGATAGAATGTGTCAACTTGAAAACATGCTGCAGAAATCTTGAAACTGAATTTTCGCAAAGACATAACAAATGTGGTCACCTTTTCTATTGATTGTTTTAAACTCCTCTTGTTCCTGTGCTCTCAACATCCACACTCTGAGTATGAGTCCCCCACCCTTGGGTTCATTTCCATGCTCAATGTCCCAGCAAGTCCTGATGGGTTCCTCATCACCCCTGTCCTCCACCTCCGCTCCTCCCTTCACTAACAATCTCAAGATCTCCGCTTTTCAATTTCCTGAAGCTCTGCAAGACAATGGAGTGCTGCATCAAAGGCCTGCATCAGCCATCTGATAGCTCACTTCAGCAAAACACGGAAGAAAAATCATTCTAACAGACTCTCATCCTGTTTTATTTAGACAGTACGTTATTATCTTGGAGTTTTCATTTTCTGCAAGTTCTCTAATGTGGGCTTCAAAATTCAGAAAGTATGCTCTAAGGAGCTCAAACTGAACCATGGAAAGACACCAACTGACCTAAACATACATATACTTTTTTTTTTTAACAGAAACATCTGTGCAGAATACAAACCTGGAAGGCAGAGGAGACCTCTAAGTCAAACAATGGGCTGTGCTAAGATCCTGTGGGACTTCCAGATACAAACCGTCAAAACAGTAATGGAAAATCTACTGGACACCCTGAGTTGTTCAACTTCAATTTCTGTTGCTCTAACTGAGGTGTTGCTACAACAGATCTTCTGGGCGGAGATCTCAGAGGTTGTTCCTGGAATCTGCTGCAGCGATTTGGAGTAGTAGCTAATGATTGATTCACCGATGATCAGTGGCACCATTCAGGTGTTTTGAGCCCTTGGTATTTCTCAAGTTTATTATATTCCTTCTTCTTGATGTTGCATGATAATTTATCCTCAGTTTTTTGTTCTTGACCGGGGAGATCTTATTTTGATGCAAAATGCAGTTATTAAATAAAGCTGTTTGTTATTAAGGAAGAAAACAAAACTCCAAACCTTTATGGCTATTTGTGGAAACAGTGATCGCCTCTAGTGTCTTTCTTTTCTTGTACACAACAACTATCCAATCTAAAAGAAATCATAGAGTCCCATGTGTGTATCCTGGTTAGGTGGAAGAGTGAGTTGTTTTCTGACAACTTGATGGAAACTAATGGAGAAAAGGTGGCTGATCTATTTCTAATACTGCATCTAGAGCTACTCTTTGTGAAGATCTCGCTGAGAGAGTTCAGACTTGTAGTGGACACTGAGCATATATGTGTTTGCATGTATTCTATATTTATCCTCTGGATTTACACTGATTTCACAACATTGTTGACAGTCTGTACTGAATATGACGGTGAAAATAACCCCACGTTTATTCATTTTCTTTTTGTACAGTCACAATAACAGGAAAATGATGCTCAGAACAAGATAATAGAATAATCCTGAAGGTATAGAATTGCAGCTGGATCCATTCAGACTCACTACTTTTGGTTTTCTTAGTGTTGCTGTTTCTTTAACAATAGATACATCCTGTCAGCACAGTCTGTCTAACGTTGCACTCCTGCTGCGCCTGAAAATGACTTTCAAATAGCTTGATCAATTTAATTGGCTTTACTGTTGGACAGATGAGGATAGATAGACCATTAGCTATTCAAAGAAAAGATTGACAAGTGTTTTTTTTTAATAATTACAAGAGCTGATGGGAGAGTGAGGGGTAGACAAAGAAAGCTGGCCAGGGAAGAGGAAGAGAAAGGACACACTTTGTAGAAATGAGCCTGCTTTGTTTCCTCTTCCTGGCACGAGTCAGATGTTCTGCCATTCTCCATCTGGTGAAGCAAGGCTCCCTTTTCTCATTCAACACAAAACCTATCATTTGTACATTTGTGGATAGATGGGAGTCCAAAGACAGGAATAGAAATTCTGAGGGACTCTGAAAAAGAAGGGGGTGTGGTGGCAGAATGAAATTTATTCAGCATGAAAGCATGGCTTCTCTGCTAATAAAATGTTTATGAATAGTATATGATTACTTTCCATGACAACAGTCAAAGTGACTCAATATGTAATCCGAGGCTTTTTGCTGCAAGATGTTACCACCACTCGCAGGATACTGTTATAAGCAAATTAATACAGTGGAGACTAAAGAGGCTGAGGTTGAGGTGAAGCACTGTTGTTGCAAATTTTGCTTACAGAGCAGCTGGTTGCATTGAATTGAGAGGTGTGGTAGTGACATGGACCTCATCTTAATTGGATCTGTCCGAACTCACCAGCAGTTAATTTACTGCCTCTATTAAGAAAACCTTCAGCTTTGTGATAAATGGCACACATAAATGAGGTGTTCTCACTGGGGTTGTTTTGGTCATTGGTGATAATCTCTGTGATAAGGATGTTAATTCATTGCCAGTATTACACAAGATACAGAAATGAAGAAGATTCATTCTTCTTACCGAGATATTTTAATGCATTTTTTAAGTTCCTTATGCTTTTTTTAAACTTCATTTCTAAGATACAGGATTCAACTAAAAAAGAATCCAGATCACCAATGGTCTTTATTTCCCAATGGAAAGATTTATTTTTGTAAAAAAAAAAAGTCTCATATGTTTTTCAAAATAAATTTGTATTTATTTTCCAAAAGAAGTTGCATCAGAAAAAGCATCCATCAAAGGACTTCCCTTTAATTAAAGTATTGATGAAGATGTTGCACAGGCATAAACTGCAAACAAATACTCTTCAAAGTAGCAGCCTCACTTTTTATAAGGGAAATCACAGTGCAATAAAATAACGACTCAGACTTACACAGGTTCCCTATGAGGTAAACAAGCAATCAACAAGGTAACAGTTTCTAAATAAACCTAAGTGCTTTTTTTCTATTTTCTTTTTTTTTTTTTTTTTGGAAGAGGGATTACAACAGAAAAAACAATCCAATATCCTGAATAAATATAAACAAGTTAAAATTTTGGATCAATGTAAGGCTGTTCTCTGCTATGTGTGATTATTTAGAATGCTAAAAAAAAAAAAAAGTAATGTAAAATGGGTTTGGACAGTACAAAGTAAGGTACAATCAGAATTTCTTTAAGAATTGTCATCTTTAAAATACAGTACAGCTCAGTTAATTGGAACTTTACATTTTAATTTTTTAATTTGTGACGTGAACAAATTTTTACATTTTTTTAATTATGAAGCGCAAGCTATAGCGGAATAATTGCTTTCATTATTATCAATGTAACTTTCAAGAAGTTACAGCGATGCAATTCAAACTTCACACAAGCTATTAAAAACTGTTTTTAAACTGTAAAATGTGATGCAAAGGCCACGTCCAGTATAATAAATAAAAGAATAATTTTAAAAAGGAACAATTACAGAAATCTTGCAACAGCAAATACACTAATAAGCTGACTGATCAACTGCATATATTCTACATAACATCATTTTAACACTACATTATATTTTTTACACTCAATTATCTTTTTCTTCTCTATATAACAATTACTCCAGTGAAACTTTGGTTCGTACAGATTCACTAAAATACAATATATTTCAACTTTTTCCATCATTCTCTCTCCTGGAAATGAGACAGCAACTGAAATGAATTTACCGAGGTAGTTGGACTCAGAGATGAGGGCAGAAAGTCCATCACCTTGATGCCTCCTGGCGACCTAACTTTGGACATTTTCTATGAACATTGGGAGACTGACAACTTACTGGACGGACTATACCCCCTATCACCAGGAATGAGTTAGGTGAGTTGTTGTTTTCAACCTTCAACCATTTCTTTCTTTTGGAGTTTCAATGTTTTCACTTTTTAGTACAAAAACAAACTGCCTGCCTGGGGCAATTATTCACATAACATAACAAAGTTCAGAACCACCCAGAAGATGTTTTATCCACTTTGACAAGCTTTGGCTTAAAATAACTTCCTGTAATTGATTATAGGAAGTTATAATCGAAAATAACGTCGATTATAATCGAAAAAACCACAGATTTTTTGTGGTTCTCAAAAATCTGACCTTTAGTTTTTTTCCCACACATTTTAAATATACCTCATTGGGATCAAACGCTGATGGTTGGGGGCAAATTTACCGCAGAACATTTCTGATTATCTATTTTTTCTTTTTAAATAACAAGTATTCAGTCAGTCATCGTTACCAACATAGTGAATAAGGACTATTTGGCTGATTTCTGAGCTTACAAAAATCCTATAAGGACAGCGCAGTAGTTGTGCTTTGATCTAAATGTACCAATTAAAAGTAAACTGACTGAATAAACACTTGGAAATCGAACAATCTTACAACTGTTTGCCAGTTAGTGCGACAAAAAAGCTTCAGCAAATTCCTTTTGAAGTAAAGAATAATTAGGAAGGCAAGTCTGCCTCATATAAAGCAGAGGAAAACAAAGGAAGCAGTAGACATATGTTAGAGCACAAAGTGTGAGTTTACCTTCTCTGTAATGAAGCATGAAGCATGAAATGGGCTGGTTCACTCTTGACTCACACAAGACTTACAGGCCACTACAGAAAGCTACTGTAGATCCTCGTTTATTTTACTACAAAAACTTCAGACGTATTTTAAGATGTGGGATTTCAATTATCTGAATGCAAATGAAAGCATTAATTTAATTACTACTTAATAGTGTTGTGTAAAGTTTGAAAAAAAAAATCAGTGGTTTTCTAAGTGCATTACCAACACGCTCACAAAAGATTTCAAAGACGATAGTAAAATTCTCTCCACCTCAAAGATTCCAGACATAGCTGATCTGCAGATTTAATTCTCACAGAGTGACCAGGTACTTCACTAGTCTTTAAAATCAAAAACATAGCCGGAACAACAAACGTGCCAACAAACAGAAGGACAAATCAGGTGTCCCAGAGAATTGCATCTCTGAAGGTAACCTCATCCTTCTCTGCTGCCATGAGAAAACCAACAGGTTAAGTTGTTTTGCCTCTACAAGAAGGTCGACAACCTCACAGAGGGCAACTGGGCAGAGTACAGCTGTCCGTGTCCTGGACCATGGAGTGTGTGACAAAATTGAAAATAAAAAAGCAAAGATGTGCTCTAACCTGTAGACAGAAGGAGTGTTTCTTTTGTGAGACCAATTTGACAGATGACCCAGGAGGTGTGACTTCTGTCTGCAACCACAAAACAGAACAAGTGATGTGTTTTACAGTCATTATTGTTGTAGCCAACAACAACAAAAAACAACAACACATCTACTATGTAGAGCTCCAGTGAAATCATACATTTGGGGTTTTTAATTATATTGTTGTTACCATTTGAAATAAACAAACTGTTTCAAAAACAAAAATTGAGCTCACACATTGGGATTTCTTAAATTGATACAAGGGTAGATTATATTGAAATCAAGAAGAAAACTTAGATGTTACTTAGTAAACTACACTTCTGCCACAAGCTGTTTGTAACCAGAGTTAAGGTTAATCCTTGCAGGTTACTGAAGGGAATTTTAACTACCATACATGTTTCAGAAGGGATTCACCTAAAAAAAACAACAACTTTTTTTGCAAATTTCGCAATTTCTGAGATTCTGAGATTCAACTGGCCATGGCCCTGTTCAGAGAACAAGGCAACAGGCTCCACATTGTTCAGTCCAAAACTCTAATCACCAATTAACCAGTTAAATTTTCTCCAGCAAGAACGTCCAATTACACATCACATAATCATAACACAGCGATAGCTACTATGCTATTTTCTAGCTTGTGCCATCAGCTGGATGAAACTGCATATTTCTTATTCATAGGCTTTCTGTGATGACATGGAAAAATATTCTGGCCTGCTTTTGCACACACAGGTGTGTCTACATGTGTGCATCCTGGATTCCAGAGAGTAGACTCTATTGTGTTTGTAGCACAAACACACTCAACCAGTCTCACGTAGCTACAGAGAGAGACTGTCATCTGTTTCTCATGTACTCCAAGCTGCTTTAATTTCACAAGACAGCTAATTGCAATTTGGATGCATAGGGCGTTGAGTTGGGAAAAAAAAAAAGAGGAAGCAATCAGCGCTGATTGTAAAAGCTTGAGCTTGATCAGAGAGAAAATCATCCTGCATGGCTTCCCTCTGCTCACCAACATCTGAGTCAGGACTGACAGCGAAACAGTCTGTTTTTATTGTGATTATGTCCATGAAAGCAGCTCTGATTTCAGCTCTCGGACAGATTCGAAAGGATTAAGGCAGATTTGATACTGCAGGGCCGACCCATTTCTGTCCCTGCCCGGAGAAACGCTCAAAGACATTTCATAGGTCAAAGATGAATCTGTTCAGCATGTCTTCTGGACTAAAGTTTGATAGTTGTATCTTTGCTGCTTTTTAATGAAAGCGGATTCATGTACAAAGAGAAGCTATTTCAAGCTGTTAATATTAACCACAACTTCCCATTTTGAATCAAAGAATGGGGATTTTAAAAAAGGGTCAACGGTGGTTTAATTTCAATCTTGTGTGATAAATATTCATTAAAAAAATGAACAAGTTATTTTTCTTCAAACTGAACTGACTACCTTTGTGTATTGTGTCTTAGGAGGTCCTTCACTAAAGGGAGAAGTTCAGGGTCTCTCTTCAGAAAATACTGGAAAGATTGTGATCATTCCTCATTTTTTGTTGTTTGTTGTAGCACATGTTTGGATTAAGAATCATTTCTGCTGCTGAAGGCTCTCTGAATCTCAGTGATCCACCACTCGTAGTTTGGAAACAACTTGGATTAATCGACACTGCCACCTAGTGGAAAATCAAAGAATAGCTTCAAAGGAAATTTAATAAAAAAAATTTATTTCCGCTTTGAATTGGTTTAAAACGTATACATGAGTGATGAAATATAAAGCATTCAAATTCATTCTTTATTGATTCTAAATGTTTCCTCCTACTAAAGTGTCTGAAAGAGAATTCATGTAGAGTCCTGTGTGAATATAATATGTTCAGCAAAGCTTATGCAACACCAAAGATAGTTTTCTGCTTTGACTTTCAATGAAGCTGAGGAAAAGCGTATCATATGTGCAGCACAGGGAAGACCTGGGGCATAAACAAAGCCGTCTCGCTAATTTCAAGCATGATCAATAAGCAATGGGTTTTTAAGCTTCTATCTCACTGGCCCGCCAGCACTAATATGACTTAACATGGAGTGAATTTTTTTTTTAAAGGATGTGCTTATTTTCATGCACCTCCGACAGTACAACAAATTTTTACCATATCCCTCTAAAAATGTAGAGGAAACAGGAAAATGGAGTCAGAAAAACACACTGAGCTTTTCTATGTCTTAACCAAACAAGTCTGGGAAGTGGTCATTGCAGTACTGTTCAAATGTAAACTCCTCGACCATAAAAGGAACATCCTTCCACTTTTTAACTGTGACCCTTCCTTCAGGTGTCTCCAAGGCAAAGTTCTTGATGGCAAGATTTGGAAGTATGGCTACCTTCTTGTATTTCATTTCAAATCCCCAATCCTGTAGATGAAAACAGAAGTAAGCCTCAGAATCCAAAATAACCACCATCAACTGTAATGATGATTTGTATCATTCATCAAAGCGCCATCTGTACCTTGTTGCAGTTGCCATTATTACAGCTGACTGTGCATCCAGGCTCCCAGTCCTCAAAACGTTTCTCTAGCACCACCTTTCCACCCAGTTTGTAGTGATTTCTAAGCGAACATAGGAGCAACATTTAGGACATGAAAGATGTTTCAGTAGGGCTTACTTTGGACAACGTGTCTTTGGGAAGAGGTGAACTCACTTAAAGTCAGGATTTACATTGACATAGTGCGCATTTTCAAGGAGTTTAAAGTCACTCCCAGATGCCACTTGTGCAAAACAGTTTCTGCACAAGATCCTGATGCTAGAAGCAGCATGTCGGTTCTTCTTCTCCGTTTTACGATCTTGTAAAACTTTATTCATAATAATGGTCTGTGTTTGAATTTCATTGGTCTAAAAATTTAGAAGAAAAAAAAAGCAGAAATTGTAAGCAGCAAAGAATAATATAGCAAAAAAGGAACTTTTGTTACATCCTCACCTTTCTGCGGAACTCATGCTCACTCATACTCTGGACCCTAGCGATGGCTTTTCCAGTCAGCTCTTCCAAGTATTCGTTGATGCGCTCTCGGCGGATCTCCCGTCCGCCTTCTTGGGCGACCACTGAATACTGGCTGTCCCTTGCTCGGGCACGTCCACTGGCCTGCTGCTGTGCAATCTCATTCGTAAGGAGTCCATATCGTACCACCAGGTTGCATTCAGGGATGTCCAGGCCTTCCTCAGCCACACTGGTGGAGATCAGGAGGTTCAGTGTACCATTTCGGAAGTTGCGGATTGTGTCTGCTTGCTCATTCTACAAAAAAGCATAAAATATGTAAAAAAAAAAAATAAATACATCTTTGAAAAGTTGCTAAAGAGAGGGACGAGCTTTTTGTTTGATTGAATCCTTCATAGACAAACCTGTGTCATATAAGTGATGCCATTACCAGCCCCTGTAAGGATGGCAGCCTTTATCCCGGCTTTCTGCAATGTCCTTTTCTTCTGGACCCAGTCGAGGAGGCAGTGGGTGCTCCTGCGAGTTCTGGAAAAAAGAATGCCCCGAGACTGGACATCTGGACCAAACTGGCCAAGGAGAGTGCTCTCAAGTTTTGCCATTTTTGGGTTCTCAAAGCGGGAATCTGTAGCAAAATTCTTCAGCTCCACCTGATTCTCTGTATCAAAACAAAAAACATAGCACAGATAGATATGTTTGTATAATGAACACAGAACTTCAATGGAGGCAGAAAAACAAAACAAGCTCAGAATTCCCACCTTGAAAAAGTCCCACCAGGAAGTAATCTGTCCCATCAATGGCCGTAGTGACTTTTGTGTTGTAGAATTCCTCCAAAGAGCGATATGCATCCATCATTCGCAGCGTGTCATTAATGAGTAGAGCGTCATTATACTGTCTCAGATGGAGTGCGCATTGTGCCAAGAGCCTGTTGTCCTCTCTAACTCCTGATCCAAAAAGATACACATGTATTAGTATAATCAATGAAATGCGATGCCCTCTTCAAGGATCAAATTGCTTTTTATCAGTCTAAAAAACAATGAAACAATTAAACTGAAGTCAATACTCTTACCTCGTTGCTCCAGAATCACAACATCTGCCTCATATTCTTGTGTGCCACACTCTCTAAGCCTCACGTCAGAAGGAAGGTTCATGAATCCGTGAATCTGCTGCATCATCCACTTGATATGGTCTCCAAATGGGTCCTTTAAGAAAACAGGTGCAGTGAAAACAGTGTTTTAGGTCAACACAACCAGCTTTTATGTGTGGCGTTGTATTTGATACATTTTAAGGCCCATTTTTCCAACAAATATAAATTTGTGAGCATGGAGTGTGCCTTATGGGGCCCAAAGCCCAGTCCCCATGAAAAGAAGTGCTGATATCAGTTTAGGACCAAGGTGTCCTAAATCTAACCTTGAGCCTAGGGCCAGGATTAGAATATAAATTAATTACAAATGAATGGGAGTCAATGTAGAGTCTTTGTGAAAATAGAAAAACATACTGCCTGTTCATGTGTGTGCGTGTGTGTGTGACATGCCACCCTGGGTGGTGTGGAATATCATCCGTTAAAAGGGCCTTGTGCAGCAGATACTGCACCTCTTTGTGACCTAACTTCCTAAGTTAGCCAAATACTAAATACTGTTTGTCTGTTATATTACATAACACAAAATGTACTTACTGCTGCTCTCTTCTCCACAATGTCAAAGGTCTTTTGGGGCCGGGGCACCTTCTCCTCCAGCTCTGGAGTGTAGTTTTTAGTTGAGACAATAACTGAGTCTAAGTTGGCACAGATCTGAAAAATGGAGAAGAAAAAGAGTAAATTTCAGTAGAAGTTAATGATAATAAAAGAGGTAAAATCCTGAATTTTAGTTCATCTGACCTCCAGCACATGATTCACAGCATCTTCCAGGTCCCTTGCACCTCCTGTCCCAGGTGAGGCAGTGAGACCCAGGATCTGTGGTATCTGTCGTTGTCCTTTCAGCTTTTTCTCCACGTAGCATCTCATTATTTTGTTGTAGACTGACTCCTTGTGGGTGTGATGGCACTCGTCGATTATCAGTAGAGTGATATCTGAGTGCAAACATAAATGGAGCGTGTGGTTAGGTTTCCTCAGCTCCATAAGCACCATGAAGTTTCCTGTTCAGCTTCACAGACCTGAGAGCTCAACGTGTTTTGCCTCCTCCTTGTTGATCAAAGCATTATACAGGATCTGGGCTGTGCAGATGATCACGTCATTGTCCTGCACCACTATCCCGAAGAAATCCTTCTCCTGGCTGTCACCACTGACTTTCATGAGTCTATAACCATTACCCAGATAAGGCTTAAACTCTTTGGTGTAATGTTGGTCCACAAGATGAACCTGTAATTATGAGTGGATTAGAATAGTAAGTAAAGAAATGTGTTTAAATACATACATACATACATACATACATACATACATACATACATACATACATACATACATACATACATACATACATACATACATACATGCATAACTTGTGTTTCTCTTTCTCTCTATTCATTGATTGAGTACCTTGTTGACCAGCACCATCACTTTAGCATTTGCTGTGGTCTCCAAATGCCTTCTGGCTACATAGACAGCAGCTCGGGTTTTTCCACCTCCAGTTGGCAGCCAAATGATAACATTTTCTCCCTTCAGTGCCCTTTCAACCACTTCCTTCTGGTAGGAACGTAGTTCAAACTCTGCCATCCTGTGCTTAGTCTTAGGAAGCTGCTAAATACAGACATTTTACGAGGGGAGCATAAAGGATTTAATTATTCTCATTAATCTATGTTAGGAAGTAAGAGAAGCTTTAAAACTTACCAGTTAGGTGTGACAGAGGACAGTTCTGTGCTTTCTGCTTCTTTGTCTTCTCTACTGTCATTTCACAAGGCAGATGCTGGGGTTTTAAATAGTTTCGGTGTGACGCTTAAACTGGAAAACGAAAGTACAAAACATCTGACCCAATAAGTGTGGCCCTACTGAGGGAGTTTCTGGAAGAGCAACACTCTACAGTCATTATGCAATGACACAAGAAACCCGATCCTAACACAGAGAAGATTTTTTTACAACCTTCATTTGAAATAAAATATTTTCCTCACATGTACCTATGAATTCGATCTACATCTATTTATTTATTATGTTTGTCGGCAGAAGTTCAAATCTATTAAAAATTCTACTTTCTAGTCAGTTCGATGTACCCTAACTGGGCCCCTTTCTTGTTCATACAACAAGAAAACAAAACTTACAGCAAGTTTCTGCTCATATATAAAGTATTCAAGTCTCTGCTTGTTCCTGCAAATTGTTTTTATTTGCTTTAGTTACACTTTTAATCACTTTCTGATTACATTATTGTTCACAATTAAGCTTGAAGTAATATAAAACATCATTAATATAACAAAAAATGTTTCAGTAGCATCAAGTTCAAAGAACAGTCAGAATAAGTATAAACAGCAATAACAAAATAGGAATATTTGGGTACATTTATAAACAAACTGCACTGAGTAAACTGAAATCTTTTTTCTTTTTTTGATTAAATTCACAGACAAATCTGGAACCATGATAAAGAAAAATATACTATATTTACTTAGCACCTAGTAAATATACTTAGTCACAGGTGTCAAACTCCAGTCCTCAAGGGCCGCTGTCCTGCAACTTTTAGATGTGCCTCTGCTGCACCACACCCGAATAGAGTAATTAGATCATTATCAAGGTTCTGGAGAACTGATCTACACAAGGAGATAAATAAGCAATTTCATTCCAGTGTTTTGTACCTGTGGCACAACTAAAAACTGCAGGACACCGGCCCTTGAGGACTGGAGTTTGACACCTGACTTAGACCATAATGTACAAAAATAAATATCTTCCTGAATGCACAATGTTTAGAACAGTTGTTTGATAGAGTAATTACAAGAAAAGCTGTATGGAGAGCCAAATGAGAAAAAAAAGAAGTAAAAAACAAAATCCTAAGCATGTGGAGTAATTCTCGCACAAACTTGATTTAATCCAACCTGGGGTGCTTCAAATGTTTAAAACTGCTAACATATCTGAATGGCCACAACAGTAAGACTTTGCATGCAGACCCTTAACAGCAGTGCATGTTTGTTTTTCCTTTTGGGAAAGTGAAACTTAAAGCCTTGCAACAGAGAAGACACAACTATTTAGTTAGCTGTTGCAGTTTCTGATTTATAAATGCTGAAACATTTGTTTAAACACAAATGACACTAGATCATTTTGTAGTTTCTTTCAAAGTATCCATTGGCACTAGGGCTGGGCGATATGAGGAAAATCTATTATCCCAATATTTTTTGCTATTTTGTGGTTTACAATATAACAAATATATATCACTCATCAACATATACTCGATACATTGCCCAGCCGTAAAAATTTAGAACAAAGTAATTTTGTGTCGAACATTAGCTTATTAGCTTATCACTTTATGTCCAATAATGACGCTTTAATGCCTAGTTAAACCAGAGCTATTTGCAAACTAATCTGTAGGAAAGCAGCTAACTTTTGAAACTCCAGACCCATTAGCAGTGAAGTCAATTTATTCTGCCCAAGTCAAAAAAACAATAAAACTTAATGGCGTCTAATGTATTCTTTTGAAACGTTGGGCAGATATTAATGCCTTTTTAATTAAATGGGCACAATCAAGTACGCAGATACAAAAATGCAGCAGGAAAGGCACATCCATTTATCCTCTAACTTCTCTGAGATTGGGTAGCAGACAGATCCAAGAAGGGAACACAAACATGTCTTCCCAGCTGACTCTGGAGAATCCTATGGTTACAAACCCACAATGGAAATATGCCTCCCAAAATTATCTATATTCCAAGTACTTTTTGTACTTCCTATATCAAAACCACAAACATCAACACATGTAGTGCATACTTGTGAAATAGAAGGAGAAATCTAAGACATCAGCCAGTTTTCACTGCAATTGATGACTCTCCACAAGCTTTGCACATTGACATTTTTCCCTATCAAGCTTTGTAAATTAAATCCAGTCAGAATCCATAGAGATTTTTTGTCAAAACCAAGATGGGGCTTCTCAATCATTTTTTAAGAATTAACCTAGAAATGGTGGAGGTAACTTTCAGCATATATGTGGTATGTGAATCTTTTGGACAGAATCCATATCTTGCAACAATATATGCGAGTTGGGACATAGACACTCTTTCTCCAAAATGACAGGACCAACTTTACAGCAAACCAGACCTCACCCCATCATATTCAATCTCTCACACTTGAGGCATGGACTACAACTTAAAATGGATGATAAAGGCTTTACAGATTCAATAATTGTCACACGATACTAGTGTGACAATTTCTTTCACTATAGTAGAAAGAAAAGATTCCCTTTATGCTTTTTAGAACCAGAATTTCCATAGATGATTAACCTCTTGGATGACCTCCAAGTTAAATCACACAAGTTGATGCTTTTCTTCAGGGTAATTACTGAGTGAGTCAGAGATGGAAATCACCTGAAAACATGATCAAATACTTACATAAAAACTTATTTATTGTCATGAACAGTTTTACAGTAAATGGCATTCAATTCAACAGCCGGAAGCTTCACTCCAACTGAAGCTTTTTTTATTAAGAGATTGAAATGCAGCATAGGTGGATTTAAGGTGAAATTGCGTTATTGAAAACCCTGAATAATGCAGCACTGACATCACTTCAACAAAGCTCTTAAGTCATTCAAGTACAAAATAAAAGATTATCACACACATACAGTGTCAATGAAACATTCAATACGCTGAATCAGTCAGCATTTGACATTTACTTCCCTGAAAAACTAGATGCAGCTCAGGAAGCACTTTGACACTGACCAATAATAAAAAAAATGTTTTATAGGTAAATAGCAAATGTATAAACAGCAAAAACAAGTGGGTTATTTTCTAAAAAAGGAAAAAATGTAAACTGTTATGAATTAACATCTACTTCGGGTTGTGTGCAGTCAATATGGAATTAAACCAAAGTCAAGTCTTCCTGGATCTCTTCTCCCCACTTTGTTTGCATCTTCATCTCAATAATCCAACAAAAAAATGTGTGTTATGTTAAACACAGTACTATTTATAACATGTTTGAGAAAACTGACTACAAAAAAAAACTAGCCGGTGCCACCACCTGCTATTCACCAATACAGGGATTTTTTAAAGCTAATAATGTGACCTTGTAGTGAAGTATCTGGTACAAAACCTTGCTAACAGAATGACGCTTGGAGAGCTTCTTTAATATCATGAAAGTGCGTGATGCTGTGATCACAAAAATGTTTGTTTTCTGGAAACTGCTTAGTTTGGCACAGGAAATATTTAAAACCAATTCCATGCCTGGAAGTGAGGCCAAACATGTCCTTTAACTTCAGAAGAAGATTAATCTGTCTGGAGTAAACAATGCCTTAAAAAGCTGTTTCCCTAAATGATGATAAAACTTATTTCTCTATAATCCAAAAAAAAAAAAAAAGACCACCAGTACTTGAGGGAAAAAAAACAAAACACTTTTTTTCCATGTTATAGCAAACAAAAATCTATTTACATTTTTCAATTAATGACTGATTCAAGTGGACTCAGTATTTTTGAGTGAACTTTCACTCTCTCCAAACAAACCCTCTGAGAAGGGCAATCTTCACGTCTGTGAACTGGCTGGGATGTTCAAGTGTCTTTCAGTAACAGAAGGCAACATGGCTTTAGGTCCCAAAGTCCAGTTTTCTAACATACACTGGCTCCTGTGTCTTGTTTTATGCAACTAAACCATTATTCAATGACAATAAATATGAATCAGTAAATAACACAACAGAAGCAGTTTTAAATCTTGGACCTGTAAAACTTTGGTACACTCAATGAGGCATGAATAATTCACATTATTCTCCCACTGAGTTCTGGGAAATGCCACAAGATGACTTGAAGAAGATGTCAGTTTGACACTGTTAATGCTCAGCTGACTGTGATGCCTTTCTTTTCTTAAGTCCCATAAATCCTTTCCAAATTGTATTGTTTTCATACATTTTTCTTACCCCAGATGTGACGAAAGCTGGCAATATTTTTTTCACATAAGCTATAGTTCATTTCTCTATCAGGCCTCCATCTTTTAATTTGAAGTAGAAGAACTTCTCCAACGTGTTGGCACACTTGCAGTACTCGCTGTCTGGAGGGTTGTACTCGCGACAGTTGCTGATGATTCGCTGAAGATCCGCAATAAAGAGCTTCTTGGTTACATAGTATCTGTTCTTGAGTTTCTCTGCCATGGTCTTCAGGTCTCAATGTAAAAGTAAAGAAAAACACTTAATAGTGCTAAGGAAATCCAGGAATTCCAAAATAAGACACAGCATATATACATTTGCTAATTCTAAGCCAGTCCAGGAAAGTGGATTAAAATATTTTTGAAAAAAATGACTTCAAGATCTATTTACTACATAAAAATAGAATCAAAAGAAATAGTGAAGAATTTATCAAAGAAACCAATAGGATATGCTGTTTTAAATTTGTTTGATGTAGTTTATATTTCATGAAATACCAGGCTTTGGACATTTAAAATAAGAATAAACATATAGATGATGTTAATCTATTAAAAAGAGGTAGATGCTCTCTTACCAATAGGAAAGCGGATGACTTCATAGTAATCAGGAGCTTCAGATTTCTTCACTGGTTCCATGAAAGGCCAAGCATCAGGATGAGTCTAACAAAAAAATAGAATAAAATCAATTTACTACATAGCTTCAAAAAACAGCTTTATAACTCCACACTTTTCTAGACCCAGAATTCCAGACTTTCTCGATGGCTTTAAGAACATTTTGAACCAGTGAAAATAAAACATTTACCCTGAAAATGCTTGTGCTGTAGTCAAAAAATCAACAGCAAAATCAAATTATTCAAAACACAAGGATTTTCACTTTATAAGAATTGCGTAATGTGTAAAAGATTTAATGAAACAAAGTGACAAATTTGACAAACTCTAATTAAATTATATTGAAATATTACTTTACTGTGGCAATCACAAAGCTCCATATGTATGTCAGGCATATTTGTAAAGGGCTGGTTCAGACTTTCCAACTTTAAACCTAGAAAATTCTTTATCTAAGGAAAAATTTGACACTTCCTCTACATTTTTAAATCAGTTATGCAGTGTAATTGCATAAGAAAGGTTCTTTTTTCTTTTCCTTGTGCTTCATCACAGAACACAACAAACTGAAAAAGTTAGGGCACTGCATGTATGAGTGGCACACTATTGGCTACTGTAATGCATTACTGATAATGTGCTAATGCTACCACAAAGCAGCTTTTATGCACTAGCTGTCCTTATTAATTATTCATTGGTTATATGATAAATGATGTGCTTTATTCTAGAAACAAAACCTTTGCAACTTCTCAACCGCTTCTGAAACTGTTGAGAGGTTTCAACTTTCAGGCTGCTGCAAAACACTAAAATTGGCCAACAATGCATTTGACAAAACAAACGGTGGAAATGTTCATTGTGTTGTTATGGTATAAAATTCTGAGGTCTTCTATCCAATCAAAAATGCAGAAAAATGCATTGTCTGCATGTTTTTTAAGTTTCATTTTACAACTCAGAAAACAAAATATTGATGGTGAAACTTTAAATGGAAGCAGTGATATAAGCATAAAGTGCTTTTCCAGTTTGCTGTGAGCAAAGGAGAAAAATTATGCTGCAAGTACTTTGTATCAGTCGTTCTTAGCCGTAATGCATTTATTGAATAGAAAAGAAAATTTAAGATATTTTGAATTCCTGAAAAATGATAAATTCTAGTGTACAGGTTGGTGAACATGTGGTTTAAGGAATATGCTCAGAAAAAGCAAACCTTTGATATTCTATATTTTCTTGTTTAAAACACTGAACCAGTTACAGAAAATGATTCATACAAATTCTATACTTTTTAAGCCAACGTAGAACCATTTTTATTAGTCCCAGTTTGGTCATTTTTGTTTTCTGTTGGCAGGTGATTCTAACCTTTATTTGTGCCAGAAGGTTCTTCAGCATGTTGTAAAGCACATCAGGGTCCTTCACCTCTTTCCTGCAAAAGATCAATGGTTAAACCATAAATGATGCAAAGACTATCTACATGCAAATAAAAGATAAAAAAAATGGGTAAAATAATCAATACAGCCTATAGAAGGTGTTTACCCTTTGTCCTTGCTATTGGGTTTCCAGCCTGTCTCTCCTGAAACGAATACAGATCTTAGTCATATGATGAATAATTTAATTGTACATGTCAGCTTACACTTTAAACACACTCACTTATTCCAGGGATGCTTTCCACTGGGATCTGTCGCACGCCCTCTTTGAAGCAGGTCAGACCTGGGTAAACCTTTCTGATCTGACTCTGTTTTCTCTCAATCAGCTTCTTTATAATCTAGAATGATTAAGCCAAAATTGGATGTAATAAACATATTACAAACACAGATACACTCAAAGCGGGTCTTTTTTGCAATAAAGATATTATCATCCTTACACACCTCCTTCTGTCTTTTAATAATGTGCGAAAGCTCTGTGTAGGGAATCCTTGGGTTTAGCTCACACTCCATCAAGGTTGCTCCCTCATAGTCTTTGATATAGCCCAGGTATCGACCCTTGGGCACTTTGATATCTTTGGAAAAACCCTATATAGAAAAAAAAATAATATTAAGGATAGAAGGAGACATGAATCAACAGAAGCACTGATAATGGACTTGCTGTGCCTCCAGTACCTGCTTTTTGAAGTAGCCAATGGCATACTCATCAGCATAAGTGAGGAAATAAAGGATGTTGTGTTTAATGTGATATTCCTTCAGGTGGTTCATCAGGTGGGTGCCATAGCCCTTTTAAAAAAGTAAACAGATAAGTTGCTATTATTTACCGAGATGTATGACAAACAGATGTCAAATAAAATATCTTGCAGACCTTACCACACTGTACTCATGTAGCGCTTTTACAAACTAAACTTGCCAATTCCTTTAAATCTTAAACATGTTTTCATTTATCTATAATGATATAATCAGTATTCTCATTTTCAATAAACTGTATCAACAGGAGGTTCCTGATGGTTTGTGGGCCATATGGAGCAACCTAGTTTGCTTATGACTTGGGCCAACTCTGTCCAAACACAAACACCAGCAACTCCAACTTTGAATAGACCAAAATGTTTTGTTTTTTTCCTAAAATCAATGTTTTTTACTGATCTTGTTAAAGTCTGAATTTAAATCTGATTGAGATGTTACAACGTGATTGTTAACAGGGATGCATGAAAACTCTCCAATGAGGCTGGAAAAACAAATAAACGACTGAAACTTTTTTGAGCGCCAGAAAAACACAAGCAATGTGGAAGGTAGTCCAGGTCATAGTTACCTTGACTTGTTCGTTGGATGTGACGGCACAGAACACTATCTCTGTGAAGCCCTGAGTGGGGAACATCCTAAAACAGATGCCTCCAATGACGCGGCCATCTTTAATGAGGGCTAAGGTTTTGTGCTTCCTGTGAAAACAGGGATTGTTAGGGAAGGTTTGCCAGAAAAAAAAAAAAGATGACAAAAAATAAAGTAGGAGAACATTCACTTACGGGTCAAACACGAGTCGTGTTATGTACTCTTTGGGCATGCGAGGTAACTGATGGGAAAATACGTTCTGAAGGCCAACAAGCCACATCAGGATCTTCTTGTTGGACTTTTGGGAAAGGGAGTTTCCGATAACGTGGAACTCAATGATGCCCCGTCTCTCTTCTAGTCTGGCTGTCTCGTCACGAGCAGCATTAGGTGTCAGCAGATTAGTCTAGAACCATTAATTATCTGTTAGTATTTTTGGTTTTTTATATACATAAAAACTACAGTGGATTGCAGTCATTTAACATAAAGGGATAAATATTTAGTAGATTACTGTAAATCAAATGATACTAATTGCTGAGCAGGTTTAGTGGGACAGACCTCCGGTCCGAGCATAGCAGCAGGATCAGTGATCGTCATCATGACTTCATTCACCAACTCCATAGGAATGTCCCCCATCACACGGATTCTCTTAGCATCTTCCAGCGTCAATGCCTCTGGAAGTTTGCGTTTGTCCCCTAAAGAGGAAGTGACATTTTTCAGGTTAAAACAACAATTAGGCCTTTTTATATTGTTCATTTTTGTGAAAATATTTTCATATTTTAGGTCAGACTGCTATATTTTATGAAACCAAATACAATTTTGTGCACACCGTCTTTCCAAAAAATAAAGTTGCTATGTGGATTTAACTAACCAAATAACTACAAGGCTAACTGTTTCTAATTTCTCAAACAATCACCTCTAAAGAGAAATCCTGGAAAAGGTGTTAGGCTGTTTAAGACGGGTCAAATCATCGGCATCAAGCAGAGCAAACATCTATCTGCAGTTCATTTTATTAGCTAGGCAGAGTGGAGCTTTTAGCTCAAAGAGTAAACCAAAGGAGAGTCAGTCACTGACCTGTGATGGGCTCTACGCCTCCTGTATCCGTACTGCCCAGAGAGGAGGAGCTGTTCAGACATTTGGACAAAGCAGGAGACCCGGACGCTGAAGCAGGACTGATCACTGCAAACACAAAACCACACAGTTACAAATCCAACTTTGAGAACAGGATAACTCTGCACTTTATCTCTGTTAGACCAAATATATTAAACCTCATATAATTTCCACATAGCTTCTGTTTTTCTAATGTATTCAAACTAATGAATACTCAAAATCAAATTTAACGATAGAGAAATGAGGTAAGGAGTTTAAAGAGGTCTCAAGAGAATTTGAAATAAGCAATTCTTCTAAGTGAAAAAAAATTATCTACAATTGGAGGAGATTTAACAACTTTTAGGATGCACAGGTTTGGCCATGCACACGTTTGGCCAAGCAGAAAACCCCGACATGTCATCGCAGGACCATTAGTGGGTTCTTAAAAATGTGCTTTATTCTTATAATGTCCATTTTAATAAAATAAGCGACTCCAGCACCGCCTCACCTGTCTGATGTCCAATCTGTGTGCTTTCTGAGGCAGGCATGGTGAAGTCAGCCTCCCATATCGGTGAATTTTCCCCGTAGATTTCCTCCTCCAGCATCGATAAGAACCTGGAAACAAGCATCCATGAATAACTCATCTATAAAGGATGATAGAGACTGCAATCTAAATATTCAAGATAAATACAGAGTGATATTTGAAAAATTATAAATGTAAAATTATACAGAAACTCATCAACAACCCTGTTGCATCTATATTCAGAAGCCACATTAAATGGCGGCATCGGAGAAGCTGCGCTTACTTGGGAAAGTGCGTAAGGATAAGTGTGCGTTTCTCTGGCAGCAGTTTGTCCTTCTCCACTCTAAACTTCTCCAAGAGCTGGCGGCGAGTAACGGTAAAGATGGACTTGAGTAAGTTTCGGCCAAACACCTGCGTGGTCTCGTAGCGAGGCAGGCTGTCATTACTTTGCGGGACGTGGCAGTAGCACAACCACCTGGCAGCAATGGAGATCAAAACTTCTGTTAAGCATTGAACCTAACATAGATCAGGAAAATAAACACATGCTTTCTTTTTGTAAACTCCTGCACACACCTGGTGTAGTCCAACTTGTATGCTGTTGCATCGTCTTTCTGGGTGCGCTGACGATACTGCGTCGGTGTCTCAAGCTTCCAGTAATTCAGACATATGAGAAACATCTTTGATAGTTCAAACATGGTCTGTCTCTCCCTTGGCGCAAGGTGGCTGAACTTGTACTGTACAAAATTCAAAACGCCCTGCACAACAAAAAGGAGGACAAAATTAACAAAACAAAAAATGTTCTTGAAACTTTGTTTGTTAGAATAAGCTTTGTATTACCTGCTCGATGTTGGGCTTTTCAAACGGTGGACTTCCCAGGGATCCCTCCACAACAGGCTGACTCATCTGCAGGATGCATTTCCTCAGTAGCTTAAGGGACACAAGGGAATACATTGATCACAAAGCTGTCTACTGTGGCAATTAAAATCATTGCAGCTGAACTGAAGCACTGGCTTACCTTGAAAAGGTAGAAGTACACTTGTTTGGTATCAGTGTCCTCTTCTTTGTGTACAGACATGAAAAGGTTCTCGACATCAACCACCATCCCCAACAGCCTGTTAATCTCATCCTCAGACACATTCTCCAGATGGGACACATGATCAGCTGTGGGACAAAACATCAGTATAAGTATTCAGTCTCATTACCGAATATCTGCTAAGTTCAAGGTGGATAAAAGATCAATGAAAGGGTTTTGTAAGTAGATATTCCTTTTTTTATCTTGAATATAAAATCCATCTCAGCTTGTCCATTTGACACTAGTTTTTAATATGGCTTAAATAATAAATCACTATCTCAGAACAATCCTGGAAGATGACATAATGAAGCAAATGAAATGTAAGTAAAATAGTACCAGGAACAGAGCCATGTGGAACCCCATCCTTAAGATTTATCAAAGACTATTTTAAGTTTCAACTTGCCATGGCAATAATAAATATTATATTAGATTCAAACCAATCCAAGCTGTAACTGATATGTCAGCCCAACCTTTTACTGAATGGTCCTCATTATAAAATCCTACACGTCTAAACTCCATAGTATTATTTTCTTAAATTAAGAACATTTCTAACCTATTTCAAGTTCAATGTGGATTCCACTCCATCCCAACACAAGAACAACTAATTAGGAACTTTGAGGAAGATACCTTGACACGATGTTTGCTATGAAATGGGCATATACAATTACACTGATGTAAATAAAGACTTACTCCTTTTACTAGAATAAAGGTTTTAGATTTAGTTGGTTACAGTTTTATTTGCCCTTACCTGTGATTTACATATTAGAATTTTGAGAATTTTTTTTGTTTACACACAAACACATATACATATACTAAACTTGTGCATCACACCCACATAAATGATGTGTCCATATGAGACATTTCTGGTTATAAAAGGCAAAATAAAAAAAGAAATACAATCATCCAAAAACACTGTCTATATATAGACTGTAAGAATATGTTTTTTGTTTTTTGTGTTTTTTTCCAAGTCCATAAAACTACAGTAGTAATTTGGGATAATCTATGAACACATTGGAGCGATTTAAACTGTGTGGAACCCACTTAAACAGATAATCTCT
This sequence comes from Xiphophorus hellerii, assembly GCF_003331165.1. Classification (NCBI taxonomy): domain Eukaryota; kingdom Metazoa; phylum Chordata; class Actinopteri; order Cyprinodontiformes; family Poeciliidae; genus Xiphophorus; species Xiphophorus hellerii. Next base: position 6,958,960 of record NC_045687.1, read on the forward strand.
GCAAAAATAGAAATATAATTTCTTGTGTATGGCTTGGTAGGGACAAAATAGCCAAATCCACATTGCAGGTTGACCAATTATAATTTCAGAAATGTAACTGGTGTTTAAATGCACAGAGCTCTGCATGTTATTCCGAGAAGGGGTCTGGTTAGTTTGTACCCAGTGCATGTCCACAGCTGCGGCAGGGCTCGCTCAGACTGGCTGCTTGCTGCTGCAGATCAATCCGTGTAGCTGAAGGGGGGTTTGGGTTTTTCCATCCATTGCACTTGCATGTGTCACTGGCCTGAGAATAAAAACAAAACAAACCACATGGGCGACTTAAATTGCACACCAATTCACGTTTCTGCAAGCCAAAAACTGATATCAATTAAGCTAGCCGAGGAAAAATATCCTTTCACAAGTTTGCGTTTATTTTAAATGCCCATTTCTCTGCCAGAGCAGCTAGCTACAACGCTGTACAGCTACGCCGATAAACTGTGTTAATAGTTCGTTATTATATAGGGTATATTAAATATGATACAATCACATAATTGCTTTGTTGTTGCAAACTTTGGCTAGCCATGTTAGCTACCTTGCACGCGGAGAATACGCCAAGTTTCTCAAGCTTTTTCGCCCGTGGAAAAGCTCGGACTTGGGCTTTCTTTTGGCTCGCACGCTGTTGCTGGCTAAGTCCTGGTCTAACCGGGTCGCTGTTCCCTGTACCGGAGCCTGCTGCTGCAGCACCGGATCCCGCTGAGCCACTCGACTGGGCTTGGAGAAGCCGGGGCTGTAAGGCCTGTGTAGCCGGGTCCGACATATCCACGCTGCGGGTACAGACTCCCTCCGCTGCTGATTAGCTCATACGCTGCCTTTAGGTGCAGTCAGAAAAATGGGTTTTCCATATACAGACCTAAAAGTAACGTTTACCTGGAGATTGTGTTATATTCAAATAATAACGGAATCTCACGCTTAATTTAAAAAAGTAAAATTTTATTTGTAAAAAATAATTTCTCCTATTGTAAAATGAGATTATCATTTGCAGCAACCTACAGGTTTTCAAGTCCTTACCGACCCCTAGAGGGAAAAGAGGGAAACTGCAACACAATTCACCGTTTTGAGCGTGGAAGTGAGTGGGCAGGTGTTAATAACGTGATCGGTTGGCTTTTATTTAAAACAGGAAAGCAAAATTTTCAAACTACTGCAAAAATAAGTCAATCCTGTTTCTTTAAAGTTTGATATTTTAATATGCAAAAACAGAGCATAAATATGCAAAATGTAGCACTTTCGAAATATCTAATGCGAAAAGTAGCCTACGTTTTAACTGTTCTGCATTTCACCACACAGCGCTGGGAGTATTAGGACAATATAAGCTGCTTACTTAGCCTGACTTTTTTCCTGAAACAATCTTTGCTGGGGAAGTTGGTGGCCTTTTTTTCCCAGCCAGCTGACCAGAAGTATGTTGCAAAAAGTGAGGGCGGGGCATCGCGGTATTTCACTAAACAACCAGTGCCAACTCTGGTTATTCCAACACCTTTACAAATTCTATAGCTATAAAGGTGAGGTTTTAATGTCATGTTGACATTTTTAAAGCTAAATTTAGATGATGCATAGCTTAAATAAATCTCCCATCAAAAGTGGATTTATTCTTTGAAAAACAAGTTAACACTTAATATGAAAAAAATAAAATCACTCAAAAAGATGCGTTCGGCTCTTTTATTTGTAAAATTACATTTTCTTTCCTCCTTCTCTACACATACTCTCTACCCGTTACCCACTTTACAGCAGTGAGCGCTGTTCTGGTGCAAGTTCTTCTGTGCAAGATGGTGATGCCACACCAGGATGACAAGATTACTCAAATTCAAGCCCTCCTTGAAATGAAAGAAGCAGAGGATAACATCTCAATTCACAAAGCTGATGAGACAGAACCAGTGCATTTAATACCATGAATCTCCAGAGGAAAAAGAAAGTAAGACATGAAAAATAATTAAATTTGACAGAATACAAACAGATTGGGAAGATTTGTGTTTTTGACAGTAACTACAGATTGATTTCAAAGTTCAAAAGTCTGTTACAAATACAGAAATATGTTTCAAATGCAGTTGTGATTTTGGTCAAGAAAAGAATCTTTACACGTCTCCCATTTTACACTGATAATTCAAAAACATTACATTAATGCTAAAATTACATATGGGTGAAATTGTTAATAAAGTTGTATTTAATGTATATGTTTGGATAGCATAGATAAATGATTGTAAAACCTTAAGATAGGTTTCAAAATCATACTGACCAGTCTGTGCCAAAAGAAAAACAGTAATAATAGAGATAATCATTCAATCTTCACAGCTCAGATCTATAAGAAATCTGCCCATTTGTTCTCTCTTGGTGAAAACCTCCTGATCCAATTCCTTAAGACTCTATATGCACCTTGCTTTTAACATAAGACCATGATGGAAACATTTATGGTGCATTTGTACAGTGAGTCCAAGCTGTGCAACGATAGGGTTATCAAACCTACACATTTCCTTCCTTTTTCATTAATTAGATTTCCTCTATACAAACACAGAACAGTGGACAAGATGCCTCTCTTAGGAGCAATTGTTAATGACTTATGTTTGTTTTCCTTCCATGAATGGGATTTGTTTTTTTCCCCTCCAAGGTGACGTCATGTGTCCATCATCAAAAGAAAGGTCATGGAATGGCGAGTCCAGGGGTGAAAAACGCGATTCTGTGAATAAGCCTGTAGGTTGATTTCTTTGTATTTTTGGCAGGTTCATCAAGCTGGAACCATCAGTGGGATCTGGCAATCTACTGGCCAGTATGCTCATTTTGTCAAACAGTTAGTTGGTGCTGAGAGGATAAGTTGGTCTTTTGGTGGTCTGGTTGGACCAACGGGGCGTCGTTTTACAGCTGGCTAATATCTGGTGTTGTTGATCGGCTGGATCAGCTGATTCATTGAGTTAGTTAGTTTCCACCTCCACAGCACTGGCCGCTTCTGCCCTGTGGAGCAGTTTCCTGCAGGTCCACGCCACCTCTGGCCCGTCCGCCCGGTCCCGCTCCGCCCTGAGGCTCGTTCTTCGGAAGTTTCTTGGCTATTGCAGAGAATAAAGATAATTGGTCACTCTCCGGTTTAAAGTATTGCAACGATGGATTCTACCAATAATTAAATACCAATGAACCTAAAAAAAATTGAGACAAATGACCAAAATTTTAAGTAGAATCACATTTATTAAAACTAATATTAAATATATATTGAGAGAAGAAACAGAAAACTTTTACACTGAAATGTCTACGATAGAAGGCTCTAATATTTTTTTTCAGTCAAAAGCAAAAATTTATTTAAGTACATTTATAGTTTTACTAGGAGGTACCAATTTATTCTCAGCCTCTCTAAATGATTAATGAATTAATAGTTGGACTTCTGAGAAACACTCACCTATAGCCATAAAAATCTCATTAACATTCATTGCGGTCTTGGCTGAAGTTTCCATAAAGAGCAAACTGTTGTCATCTGCATATGCTTGTGCTTCCTACAGGACCAAAGGAAAATTCTCAGGGCATTTTGACCTTGAAAATTAATCTGTAGTAGATTCTGTATTTATTCCCCTTACCTGGAAATCTACGGCTCTCTTGCTGGCCAGGTCGGCTTTGTTTCCTGCCAGCGCAATAACGATGTTGGGGCTGGCTTGTCGCTGCAGCTCCTTCACCCAGTTCTTTGCACGTGTGAATGTATCCTTTACAACAGAAAAGTGCAAAACAATGTGATACTACACTTAAATCTGACTTGATTACACAAGTCAGATTAGATGACCAGAGCGTTTTGGCTGTTACTCACTGTGTTGGTGATGTCGAAGACCACAATGGCAGCCTGGGCTCCTCTGTAGTACATAGGGGCCAAGCTGTGATACCGTTCCTGTCCTGCAGTGTCCCAGATCTCAAACTTGACTGTTGTATCATCCAAACATACCGTCTGTGTGAGGAAGGCAGCTAAAAAGATCATTAGAAATAGAATTTTAAACAGATTTTTAAAAAAGAGAGAATATTTGACTTCTCTTCAGAATAAGTCTTGGTGTAATGATAAAGAAAAAAGCATAAGTCACTAAATTAGGACACATTAATAATATGAAATCAATTATTCATTTTCATAATCTGCTGAAAAGGCTACCAATCAGAGTAAGAAATAAAAAAAAAAAAACGTAGAAAACATAAAAGAAAGCAACTCACTTTACCAGGAGGAAATGTTAGTTTATGAAATGCACACTCACACAATCAGCCATCTCTCACATGACACCTAAAGCTTAGCTCCTTCTTGCATAGTACACATTTTAAAGCTTTGTAATCTTTGACCAGGCATGCCGCCGACCACAAGTTCAATAGAAAGCAAAAAAGAAAAGTGCTGACTCGTTTCATTTCCACCCATTCTTTGGTGAGTATCCTGTTCCAACATTCTTATGCAAGTTGACTCATCAGAAACCAGATACAGCAGGGAAGACAATTAGGGAAAAAGTGAGTATGAAATGACTTATTTCCTATATATGTACAATTTTACATTTTCACCTGACTGCCCTGAAGATACTTAACATTTATATATTTATATTAAAAAAAAACACATTTCGAAAACTGCTACCCAGTGAAGGGTTTGTATTTTCTGAAATAGGCAAAAATACAGAAAGCTGGGGAATACAAGAAAGAAAGGTGGAAAGTTTCCAGTTGTTAATCCAGTTTCAGATGGATTAACATATTTCTATTTAGTAATTCAATTCGTAACATTCCTCCTTTAATTCAAAGTGCCAATTAACTAACTTTGATTTGATGTTACAATCTAGGTCCATTTAAACAGTCAAGAGACATCTGTCACTTTCTGCAATTTGACCAGTTTTGGTAAAGATATCTGCCTTCTTTGTGTGAAGAGCCTGAAGCCAGTTGAAGTCATCCTTTGGTCTTGGAAGAACTAGTTTTACCGGTCCTTCTCCTGACTAAACTGACAACAGATATAAGTAAGACCTGCCAGAAGTCAGATCACTTCTACTGGCATGGACAAGTCTTCTGCTTCAGGGCTGAAGTCTGATGTTTTAAATCAAGAGTGCACAAACAGTTCAGAACCTAAACACCCACATGGATGTTTGACAAGAACCAAATAACTTCATGTGCAGAAAGTTTTAATTAAAAGTCTATCAGGTTTTTGCGCCTTTTAGAAAGCCCAAATGATTTTTTAATTACTTCTATATACCAGTGGAAGAATGCAGCACAAAAAACAGACTGAAATTGAGAAAGAAAAACACATATGCAGTTGTGAAAAGTTTTAAAATGCATACAATTTAATTTATTAACTTTCCATTTATTGATTATCTTAGAAATCTAAACTAATCTAGTTTTAGTCAGATTTTATTCCGTGTTTTGTAATCTAAAGGACAAAAGTGAGAATTTCTGAAATCTGAAAACCTTTTTATGTTGATTTGTATTTGGAATATGCCATGTATCTTTAAATTACCACATCAGAACTCACTGATATTACAGATTACAAACACAGTGCTTTACAGAAGCGTCTGTCATGGAAAACGTGCAGAAATCCTGGAGTCCTTACCTCCGATGGTGCTCTCTTGATACTCATGAAACTGGCCCTTGACGAAGCGCAGCACCAGGCTGGACTTTCCTACTGCAGATTCTCCCAGTAGCACTAGTTTGAACTGACAGATCTTGTTGCTAGCAGCGGTGCCGTTGGTCCGTGCTGGTCCACCTCGCCCTGCCATATTGCAGCGTTGGAAATTACAAGAAAAAAAAAAAAAGGCCGTGTGGGAGGGGGAGGAGAGGATGAATGAGTAAAGGCTTAAGTTTTTTTTGCAGAAGGATGGTGAAGCTGAGGTAAACGCAGGCAGGCTCAGGTCATGCAGGTAGCTTTCCTGGAGGAAGACGACACCTCACTATTGAGAGCTGTAAAAGAAAGAAGAAAAGCATTTAAGTTTATTGAGTTTCTACTAAACAACCACAGTCTCCGAATACAATCAAAAGCCACCAAAAACAGAAATCATCCTTATACTTCTGCACTAAAGCTTTGTTGTCAGCTTCAAAAACCTTAAAACTGAAGTTGTTGATGCAAAATACCACCATCAGACTCATTACCCAGTTTGAGAGTTATTCATTTAAACATGTTTAGTATAAACAAGTGCTAAAGGAAAACACTTCATGGCTTATTTGAAATTGTGCCCTTGGTTTTTCTCCCACAGGCTACAGTGAGACCATACTATTAAGTTTCTTGAGATGCTATTGCATACACTAAGGACTAAAAGAAAATGCAAAATTAATCAATTCTGAATTACTTAAAGTTAAAATTGTTTGTAAACTAGAAGTACTGAGATACAAGTGATTTCTTATATGTGCATATAATGCAACATATATTTACTGAACATAATTATGAGACAATACCAGGTGAAGGTACTTGACAAAGGCAAACCTGAATGGTTAATATAAACAGATCTATTAACCAAAAGCTGCAGCGCACTAATCCAGCTGGTTATCCATAAGACATGCAAAGAAGCAGAGCATGAAATGCAACACTCATTAATGCACCTGGTTGTAGCATGTCATAATAAAACAGCTGTCCAATAACAGGTCCTCAGTCTATTACATGCAAATAAGAAGTCTCAAGACAGACATGTCAAAAATGCAAAAGGTACAACATTAAGCAACACACGGCTCAGTCCTTTCTTTTATGTTTAAGTGGAATAGACTAAAGTGCAGCCAGTTTGCCTAGAAGCCGATCAAACTGTGGCCTAGTCAGACAGGTCACCAGGAGGTAATTTACTTTGTTTTTTTTTTTTTTTTTATTAATTATGCAGATACATAATGATAAAATGTTGTTTTTTTTATTTTCTAAAGATGACCCTCATCTAGACCAGCTGAGCACTGATCAAGCCAAAATAACCATGAACAACTTCCTGTTGGTAGAGGTTTGTATTGACACAACCAAATTTCCTTACAGCTAACTATAAAAATATTATTGAACATTTCTTTGCATCATTGGTTGTTAAAGTGCATCCAAAAAGTCCCACATAAACACACATACACAAAAAGGTGTATAATTAAATCCCATAGATGTTTGGCAACAAGGCCTTCTGATATATTTCATGTATTCAGTCAGTTAAGATGAACGTAAATCCCAAAATTCAAGTTAAGATTTTAAAATATCCAATTTCAATATTCACATGTGTTTTGCAAAGACTGAATAACTAAAAATATTTATTCTTTGACTCAGTGTAGTCAAGAGTAAAAAAGGGGAACTCAAACGGAGGCAGAAGTAAGCCACTGCAATATTTTTGATTAATTGTAATTCAATATTTATAAACCACTGAGGCTTTTATGACTACTGCATACCTACATACCAGTGCATTTTGCTTCATGTTTGCCATACATGACCATCTTAAAAACTTCACCAAATCTCTTTTTCAGCTGGATGACGAACATTAGGTCAGTTAACTTCTGCTCCGTCAAAGGACAGGAAACAACTCAGCTAAAAGCAGGAAGTGAAGATTGCAGAACACTTAACTGCTGAACACAATAAATCAAGCATTCTAATACAGACAGTTTGAGGCTGAATTCTTACACTGAGTATGAAGGATAGATTTTTGCTGGTAGAGTGTGGTAATCTACTGAAAAGAAGACATAAGTGCAGATAGTTTTTGGTTTTTGCTTTTTTTTTTTTTAAAGCAGGGCTTTTCCCCAGCATGCAGCTGAGCTCATTCTTAATCTTTAGCATGTGACTGCAGATCACAGCTTTGTCCATAAAATATTCAGGACTTGCATGTTTTATTTGACAGTACAGCAACCATGTTCTACTAATGTGTTAGCATTACAACATCAGCAAGCTGCACTACTCCTTTATCAAAAAGCTGCAACTTTTGCATATTTTGCAGATGTTAACAGTGTTGTGAAGGTACCTGGCAGACAAGAACTCAATAATTTCATAGCACATCAAAAAAAATAAATAAATAAAAAAATCAGAAAGGAGTGAAGGCGCTCTGCTCACTTAGACAAACAAAGGACAGTCTGTACTTATGTGCTTGCAAGCAGCTGAAGACACCTCACCTGCATTCCTCGCTTAAGGAATCAGTGGTAATAATTGAAATACCGCCAAGATTTTTTTGTAACACTTGTACCTTAATCATGCATTATGAGAGAGGGAATCTCTAAAGTGTATTCAGAACCTTGATGATAAAATGGGATAGAGAGAGAAAAAAGCAGGACATGGTCAGGGGAAAAGGGAGGAAGAAGCAGCAGCAGTCACAAGAGCCTGTTAAATATTCATCATGGCCTTCTGTTTGCTCTGCACCCAGCATGATGTCCAAGACACCAACAGGGACTGCACTACATTTAATGCAAAATATGGCAGTGTGTGCGAACTTTAAATATGTGAATGGAAGTTAATAAGTACTATAACTAAAAGGTATTTTTGTCCCTCAGGAAAATATGTACCTTCCTGTATTATTATTATTAATAATAATAATAATAATACAAAAGAAACAGTTAATGTTGGTGTAGCACAAGGTTCAACATTGACTTCTCAACTTGTTTTGTTTTTATATAAATATAAATATACAAAGTTTGTCCACTTCATATTATTGTCTGACTTATAACTGTTATCTATTTGGACTTTCTACAAATAAACGAAAAAATATGAACTTATAATCAATGAAAAAAAAATACATTCTTTACCTCTCCTTACTTTTCAAGAGAATGTTAAAATTCAGCTCAATCCCAGAGCAAAATATTACATTAACCATACCTTTAATTCAGCTAAAAGTAATACATATCTGAAAGTGAAAATATTGGCAAATTGTTATGTTTATCTAGATGGCTCCTCAGATCTTAACGGTATAATAAGCAAACAGTACAAGTTTTATGAAGGCAACCAGAGGCGAATGTTGTGGAAAAGGGTGGGGTCACAGAACAGCTGGTTGTATCTGATATAAAAGCTGCACCACAGGTCTCCCTTTGTTCCCTATTCCAAGTAACCATCCAGTCTTAGCTATGGCAGTTTCAAATATACAGTCAGCAAGATTTCAAGTTCTACACATTGAAGTCAGATACATTTGTTAAAACAGTAAAGATACAAAGGCAGATTATCACCTAGAATCTACAATGAAATGACAAATTCTTTTCATAAAAGGTTGTTCAAACGGTGTTTCAAGTCAAAAATTTGTTTGAAAGTTTAAATACAAATGCACTGATGTAACACAGGACAAGCAAACAAGATGGTAATCACTTTCAAGGCCAATAGGAAATCACAGGAACTTCCCTTTCTTGTGACGTCTCTTAGAAGCTCAGTAACCAAACAGAGAAGTCAGAAGCCTAATCACCATCTTGTCATTTAGTTTAATGTTTCAAAGAAACTAAAAAACCACATTCCTTTCTAGTAAGTAGACTGAATTATTGCTCACCTCTTCAGATTAGTGGGCTTTGAACTGTCTAGGTTTCTCTTCTAGATTTTTTCTACACGTCAAAAGCTAAACTATTAAGTACTTATTCCTACTAGCATCAAAACTCTAATCGTTTTTATTGCAAATAATGATGGCACCAAACACAAAGGGATCACTTTTAACACACCTGATTAGAAATGCAAACTCTCGTTTCCATTTAGGTGCCGTGACCTTTAAACTTTATAAAATATGACAGCAAACTTTGGAAAACAAACTTCAGGATACTCTCTAAAAAAAAAACATAACTTCTATCAGGGCTGATTTGCCAAACCGTATTGCTGCTTTATGAGGCCAAGGTCCAAACACCATAAACACCAGAACAGCCCATGCACATAGCTGGTTATTCCTTTCTGTCGCAAAGGTCCAAACTCTGCTCCTCTTATTAAGCCATAAACAGGATCTATGAAGGTACATGTGATTTAATGTGCTGTTAAATGTAAGCAGACACACGTGTAGATGCATAACTAACAATATAAGTGGGAGAAATGTAACATAACACCTATCAACGGCAACGACACTTTATGAGATGATATTTAAAGGTATTTATGATATGAGTGAAGTTTGTAAGGCAAAATTAAATGTTAGGTCACAAAAATAAGCAAATGTAATAAAATGGACGTGAAAGGAGTTTCCTGTATGATCATTTCAAGAAAACAGATTGCTCATGAATCCGTCAGTTAAACTGCTGAGTCTCTCAGATAAAAACAGTTATCAAGTACTTAACCGTCTCCATAAGCAGTGTTTGTTATAGTCGAAACAAATGAGGTCTAAATACACATCCGCAACACATTAAATGATTCGAGTTTCTAATGTTTCCAAGTTAGCAAAACTTCTTTCTGGCTGTGGTTAGCTTTAGCACAACAGCTAGCACAGGCTGAGCGACATTAGCAGATAATTAAATAATCAAGTATCCAACAAACGCCTTAAAATGTGGCATTTTAAGGTCTCACTGTGAACGAGAATATTGTTAGCAATAAACATCTGACTAAATGCCTGAAACAAACTCCAACTGTTCCAATCTTTCCTCTTCGCCTAGCATTTTAGCACTAGCTTAGTGGCGTAAACGACAGCAAAACATAGATGCTAAGCAACTGAAAAAGGAAACTTTGTTTAACGTGTTTAAAGAGCGACTAAATGCGTTTCTGGAGCGAAAAAAAGTACAAATTGGTTAACTTCTGATAGCATTGTTAGCAGCTGTGTCAAAAACGTCATTAAGACAACTTTCATTTTCTCGGCCGCACGTCGTCAGCTGTTTGACGCTATCCGAAAGAAACTTGGGGTCTTTCTAACTGTGTCTCTTCCGGAATTGAAACAATATCAAAACCCTGTCAAGCAGCAGTCGATATTTGGCTTTGAAATGTTTCTCAATTTTCCGTCCCTTAGAGCCCGAAGCTCATAGCCTCACTCGATCCACTCTAATGGGCATTTAGGCTGAGCTCGGACTTGGCTCATCGGTTCGGTTAAATTGTACCAAATAAGGCTAAACAGCTTTTCAGTAACATAGAGTGGACAATCTTTAAGGGTTCCCACTCCTAACATGTTCGATCATATTAGGCAGCTCGACTTACATGACTTTTTCTTCTTTCGTTAGCCTCATCGGCAGCGGCTGCCTTCTGCTTCTTGGGGTCTGGCCTTCCCTTCCGCTAAGCGATTTTTCCGGGAACCTCCCACTGTTTTTGTCAGTGGCTGTCTGACCAATGACAACGTCAGCCTGCATAAACTATTAGATTCAGAACACCGGTTAAGTTTCAAAGCGTGAACCTAAATGTGTACAGTTTTTTTTTTTCCAGAGGATAGAAATAAGTTTGAAAGTGTTACACGTTGATTAAAAGATACTTTCTGCTATCCCCGTCTATGTTACTTGTTTACAACAGAGAATTTTGTATTAATTAGCATATGATGACAAATGGTTACACCAGAGAAATTTAGGAACAATAAACAGTGAACATTAAAGAAGTGAGTGTATCATGAAAAGGTTTATTTATTTTATTCAGCTCGAATAAAACAAACTAATCTTAAAGGAAAATTAAATGTCCTGCAAAGAGTTATACTACTGATGGCTACAGGCAGGGAAATCGCCTGTAGTAGTCTGTATTACAGTGATTCAGTAGAAGCCTCTGACTGAAGACATTCTGTTTTTTTATAACAGTCTTGTGAAGAGTACGTGCTGGGTTCTGCAATATTTTTCATTCTCTGAAGAATCCTAAGTGTTTATTTCTGTTTATTTGAGACCCAAACAGAAAGAAAAATGTCAAAATATGTCTAAACAGCCAAAATTTAGTAAAATCCCATACTTTCCCATGCTTTTTCTGCCAACAGATGTGAAGACGTTTTCAAGAATTCTTCTCATGTTTTAGCCCTGAACTGTCTCTTTTAGAATGAACTAATTGCAATCAGTAAAAACCAAGAGGCATCAAACACAGCTGATTTTTCTGTTTCTTTTGTTAACAGAAGATTAAGATTGTTAAAGGTTCCTAACTCTACTTGCAATAGGTTATATTTGGTGACACCTAAGCAGAATCACTAGATAAATCGCTAGATAACTTCATCATAATTAATGTGATTGCTGTGATAAAGATATTTTGACAATAAATTGCAGGGCTCCTCATTTTAGTATGGCTAGAATTATTTAAGCACAATTTATTTTCTAGTTCCCTTCAGATTGGACTGAAATTAAAATTTGAGAATATAAAGGGCTTCATCCTTCTTTTTTACATAATTATGGACATATTTTTTATCAAGTTTTTTTGTAAGATTTGTTCTATTGATTCAGATTTTTTTCATCTATTTTTAACAGGTCTCTCTTAGAGCATTTTATCAAGGTTTAGTCCAGGATTTTGATCAATTTGTTGCTCATTTCTAGCTATTCTGTTGGCAATGTGATTGTCTGTTTGGGTTGTTAATGGCCTCATTTCATGCGGGTCCATCTGCTGTAAAGATCTGCCTTTATAGCAGAACTCGATGATCATTTTATCAGGTGAATTTCATAAATAAGGCCTTGTTGCTTCCTTACTAACATCAACTCAAAGCACCACATGTGTACTTAGTTTTACCCTCAACTGTATTGACATTGTCATGGAAACTTTTTTTAACATAAAAGCAGAGCTTATGAGAAACAAACAACATGGTTTCCTATCAAATCTGTTTTTCCTGCTCAGTCGTGAATTATATAGCCTGTGCATTTTGTTTATGTGGCCACACAGTGGCGCTACATCTCTTTATCGAGCATTATTTCAAGGGCAAATGATGTCAGCTGCTGTAGAAACGGCAAATAATGCAGCTTACATTGATGTCTTGCTGTACAACTAATAAATTAATATTACATTAATTCTCTATTACTACATCTACAGTCTGCATTGCCATAGTTTTATTGATGTATCCAAATTTTCAGTCTCAATTTTTTAGGCATTACTTTATACATAACTTTTAAAAGAGTTATATTACAAATAGATAATATTAGGCTGCAGCAGTTGGTAAATAGCAATTTATTATTTCGGAAAGAACAATCCCTTACCATTCAAACAAACTTGTCATTTTGACAAAATAACACAGACAGAAGTCATTATCGTCGTGAGTCTTCTAATACATTTTGACTTGCTCCATAATTGTCTGTCCTGTCATGGTAGAGTGATCCTCCACACTCTCTGGTTGAAAGCTGCCCCAGCAAAGAACATACATGGTCCTGTGAGTGAAGGACAAGGCCGGATCCCGCTGGGTCGTTTTGTCTCGTGGAGCTCTGCTGGCTCATGTTATGATCTGTGCACAATGAAGTGCAAGGTCCTGAGGGTGTCAGAGAGCTGAAGGCTGTGTGATACTGTGACTGTCCAGTGGGATTGCTCGGAGAATGAACTGGCGTCTGGGGATTGGTGAGACTTTGTGACTTGGTTAGAAAATTCAATGTAGGATGAGAGTGTCCACAATTTACTGGATTTGTGTTATTTTTAATAGGACTAGATGTATTGTAGACTCCTCTTTGGCTATGACAAATCACTGGAAAGATGCTGGAGCCTGAATCAACGCCGAGGAGGGATAAAACTCTATGACTGTAAGGAGAGCTTGGGGTGGCTCTGGGTGTTTGAAATGGATTGTGCTCACTCTGCAGCCTATCAGCTGTTTTTCCATCTCTCTCAGAGCAGCATAGGTGCAAAGAGGTAGACACAGAGCTTGATGAATGCAGCAAAGTGGGAGTCCTGTTGTGGGATGGTATCCCACTGCAGTCCTGTTCATTTCCAGATGAATCTAAAGGGATACGAGGCTGCCAGTTTTTACAACTTGTTTCACCAGGAGGAGAGACATGATGAAGCGTAGGCATATTTGACTGCAGAAAATGCATCATGTCATGGAGCTCCTTAGTCAGGTTGGAGACTTCTTCATTTAAGTTGTTCACCTGCGAGAAGAAAATAAAAGTTAAATAGATGTCTCAGATGTTGATTAATCTCCATAAAACTATCATGCTAACTGAAAACTACTTTAAAGCTTTTATAAGTTTTTTTTCCCCATGAGTTCCCTTTATAAAGCTCCACCAATCTTCCAGGTGGTGGAAGATTGGTGGAGCGCCAGTCCTAGCATGATGCTCTCACCACCATGTTTCCTTGTATTAATATTAATCAGGAGACACCATATTAATCAGACAGCTGCAACTTACTCGAAACCCTGAAATGTGCAAAACTGTTGGCTGTATTGTTTTCCTGAAAACAATATTGTTCATTGAAACTCACCCATGAAGGCCAAAGATTGTTTTATTATTACATTCATGTCTTACTTTGTAATTTTTTTTTCTTATGGATTATAGATAGGCATAAATATCCCATATAACTTTTGACAAGGGTAAAGTATTTCATTTATAGGGGAAACCAGATTTATGTTTGAATCTCACCTCTTTATTTAATTTGGTCATGTTCTGTTTCACTTCTTCTGTCTCAATTAGAAGGTTAGCATTCATCTGTAACTCATCTAAAACACATAAAAAAAAAAATAGAGTTAATGTGATAACATTTTCTATGATGCCTAGGTAATATAATCTAAACATGTTAATTAATTACCTAACATGAACTAAGCAGTTTATGTATTGGAAAAAACCAAAACAAGAAATAAAATATGTAAAATGTCTTACATCTTATGCAAATTCTGTTGATAAAGAATTTTACAGTTTCAAAAAATTTTTTTTTTCATTAACTTAAAGAAAAATGTCAACATTTTTAAAGAAAAAATGTTACCTGACATACTAATCCTTGTCTTATCCTGCTCTATGTTGAACTGAAATGTGTGACTGTTGTCCTCAATCCCATCCACAACCCTGACAATGAAACAAATGAATATCACATCATTTTAAAAAGAGCAAACTGCAAGGAAGAGAAAAAAAAGGTGGAAAACGTCACCTGGGGCTCAGGTTAAGAGGACTAACACAAGGGAAAGATGGAAACAGTAGCTTGGATGGCCGATGACTTAAACCGGATTCATTTTTCAGACTGACATTAGGTGATAGAGTGAGATCCTCATTGGCAAAGGACTGAGGAGAGATGCTACAGCCTTGGCGTTGAAAAACAGGTGACCGACGTAGGTGGAGCGTTTGGATGTGTTGGCGCTCCTGTCCTAAAGTGTTGAGACGGGAAAACTGCAGAGTACCTCCAGAACCTTGTACTCTGCTCCGCCACAAATGGTTCATGTCACCTGTATGTTCTTCATCAATTGCTTCATTGACGTTGGGTAGTTTGTGATCCAAAGAGACATGATGCTGGAAGAGGGATTGAAAGTCAATGAAGTTAACTGCAAAGTTGTTTGAGAGTTATGTTTGAGAACATAACATGTTGTTTATGTTATTATTTTATCAACATATTAACATGTAATGTTATCAACATTATCAACAAATGTCAATGCATTTTATCAACATGTAATGACATAAAGAACAACCCATTACATTTTGCTATTGAGCTTACTGTGTGTGTCCATTTGGCAAACATAAACCAAAGCATGAGTCTAAAATATTTAAAACACCCACATAAAATGACTATATCTGGTAGCTTAATTATGATAAAATGTTACTTTATTTTTCTCTCTCTCTGGCCTCTGAAAGGTTGCATACATAACAAAGCATACACTTATATTTATTTACTGACAGTACTGACAGTGGTTGTCATACACTGTATTAATGTGCCTTCCTCTTTACTCTGTCTAAGTAAAGAGGAAGCATATCTCAACATGTACCAAAGACTGCCTGGGAGTCCATGTAAATCTCTTCGCTGCTTGCAGATAGAACAAAAAAAAAACAAAGAAATTTTTCCATAATTTTTAAAGTATGATTATGCACAGTGAATATGTACACTCACCAATCACATTATTAGGCACATCTTTTCAGTTGGTTGTTAAGATAAACAGTGAATCAGCCAATCATAAACAAGTCAATCATTCCAATTAGGCTTTTAGATTTTGCAGAAAAGACTTACTGAACTTCAATGGAAGCAATTTGGACCCATTTGAACCTCATAGTAGAAAATTGTTTAAATACCGGAGCCCACCCAAGTATTGTTGTGATCCATGTTCATCCCACATGACAATACTGAATTCATCTTTTGATGACTACTTCTTGCAGAAAAAGTAGCCACCATGTCACCAAGCTCAAATCCTCCCCTCGTGGTTTTTTGGTTTCTGTACCACAATGAGCGCTACAGCCGCCAGACCTTAATCCATTAGAGCACGTTTGAGATGTGGTGGAACAACAGATTTACATCATAGACACCGTCCTAGAGTTGGGTTGGCCCCCCATTTGTCTTCAGAGCTACATTTTTTAAGCATATGTTTAACAAGGTGTATCTAATGAAGTAGTCAGTTATTTTTTTTTATAAGATCAGGAAAATTGTTCAGATTAATTCGGTGGTACCACAAAATTATAAGTCTTACATGTGGCTCACTGCCCTCTCTCAGGTTGTAGGTGAGGTTGTGGTGGATGTCAGAGCTGAAACGACTGCCATACTCTGGATACAGCCTGAGGACCTCTCTTAAAGCCTTGACACTGATGTACTGCAAGTCACAGTAGGTGAGCGCCTTCACGTCTGCATTTGTCTTGATCACCTGATCATGCTCTGGCAGGTCAGTCCCTATCAGGTCACCTTTGCCTGTAGTGATAGTCAGAGAGAGGAGTTGCAAAAAGACGCTACTAGATGAAGATGTTAATCAACAGCTGGAAGTGTTTCACACTTTGTTCACACTCACCCAGAATAGCTTGGACCATACTGTCTTTTAAGACTTCAAGAGAACCGGAACAGACAAAATAATTGGCATGCAGGGCATCTCCATGGCGAATGAGGTACTCCCCTGGTGCACAGAAGGAAGTCTTGATGTGCAGGGAGAGAGAGCGCAGACACCCTCTGCTGGCTCTCTCAAACACAGGCAGCTGCAGGATGTCTTTGTTCAGATGCATGGCGATATCTGCTCGCAGTTCATCTGGGTAGTCATGAAGCAGCTGAGAGCAAATGAGAGAAAAAAAAAGACGTTTGTTACAAGTAAATCAGCGTTCTGCAGTTCAACCTCAGAAATTAAGTTACTTACTCTAAGATTTACTGTAAGCATATTGTTTTGATATACACAATTTTAGTCAAGGACCAACATGAGCAAATAAGAAGGAGGTCAAAAAAGATAACCTTAAAAATGTGCAAATTTGTAATGGCTTCCCAATATCAAAACATTTACAAATGCATGTTTTGGTTGCTTTTAGAATATTATGTAAAATATTATATTGTTTTACATAGTGTAATGGAAAAATATATACATTTTAATAATACAGGGACTTTAAACCATAGGAGCAATATGACAATGAAATTTAAAGGCTTTAATGGCATTGAATTTACACTCCTCTGTTGTATTTTGCTATTTTATGAGCTACTACTAAAATAGTATTTTATTAAAAGGCTCTTTTTTGAAATCTTCAAAAAAGAACTTTGAAAAATGTATGTCTTTCTTTCATGATGTATCAAGCTGCTAAGAAAATACATCCTGTTAAAACCAGTGGCTGCATCTATTGCTTTCAACTCTGAATTAATTATCCAGAGAGGTGATGGTGGGTGTGTTAATGAGTATTCTCCCCATTTCAGCTCTGGCAACTTCTTCAAAATGGATTCTAACATTGTCATTGAAATTCTGACATCTACTCAAGGAAATGGAATAGGACTTCAGAGAATATAAAATGTCCCACATTTAAATGGATTGTAAGTCTGAAAGGAGAAACACCCACAGAAAATGTATTGTTTTGATTGATATACCTCAAAATGCTGAAACTTAATTTGTGTTTCAATTACTGAACAAAAATGAACAAGTTCTTTCATAAAAAATACATACAAGATCTAATTATGAGCACAATATTAATATTACTAATAAGTCTTGTACCCTAGAAGAATTAATAAAAAGACAGATTTTATTTTCCTTTGTTCCTCACTTACCTCATTTGCGTTTATGCCATTGTTGACTGACCATGTGGCTTGAAAATACTCCAGCATTCTCTGCTTCAGATGCTGAGGGAGTCGATGCACACGGATGAAGTCTTTGAGGTCCTTCATTCGGGTGTGGTAGAGTGAGCGCCGTGAGTACATGCGCTGGATAATGGCCGTTACATTGCCAAAGACCACTGCGTGCATCAGAGCTGACAGTGGATGAAACAGTAAAGGTGCGCTAAGAAAATTTAACCCATATGGAAAATTTCTGTTCACGGTTTTAAACTCACCACCAATCAGCATAATACAAATGGAGAAGATTTTCTCTGCATCTGTGTTGGCACACACATTGCCAAAACCAACACTAGTGAGGCTACTGAGAGTGAAGTAGAGGGAGGCAATGTAGGCACTGGGAATGGAGGGTCCACCTATGGTTCTGTTGATGTATGGTGTCTCCAGACGCTTACCCAAATCCTGAAGCCACCCTGATGGTATGGGTACATATTGTTAATCACTCAAGATGAAGAAAATAAAATGTAACACCAACATTGTTCATGTTCTATTGATTTATTGTGCTTTAGCGGACAGATATTTCTGCTTTGCTAATTGTCAAATTGGCCATACAATTTGGACACTCTGTGACCTAGACTTTCTCTGGGCTAAGGAGGAAAGTCAGAGGCATTAAAGCATTAAGTTACGACTCAAGATGTTCAAACAACAAACAAGAAGTAGCTTCTTATTAAAGGAGACTGTCGTGACTAGCTGAACTCACCTATATCCCAGGTAACAGGATCACTACCTTCAATCTCCTTGCGTCCAATGATGTACCAGATGCAGGCCATCCAGTGAGCCAGCAAGGCAAACACAGACATGAGCAGTGTAAGGACCACTGCGCTGTACTGGGAGTAACGATCCAGTTTTTGCAAGAGCCGAAGCAAGCGCAGCAGACGGACCGTCTTTAGAAGGTGCACCAGTGAGGTCTGGATATGGGAAAACAAAACACACTAAAATGTTCTACATTTTTCTGCTTTCTTATGTTTTAAGCTAAACAGATGATTTTGTTTGTTAGAAACTGGAAAAAGTTAATGAGAACTTAAAATAATGGAAAAAAGAAGAATACCAAGAAAAATGGGCAAAATTTGAGGTATGGAAGTGGACAAACTTGTTGGCACTGGTTGAGCTTAACAATGCCAGAAAAATCTCATGTCTGACTATCACTGACACAAACACTCAGAATTTGTTAATCTTTGCTGTGACTTTAACTTGGTCATATGAATATAAGATTGTGTTTTTGTGCAAAGAACAGTGATTGACCCATCTCACTTTTCAAATATTTTCAGTGTGAGATTATGATGCAGATATAAAATATTGCTATATTTTAAAACTTTACCAGGTATGCCAAAAAAGAAACTAGCCAAAAAATATTAAACAAAGAACCATGACATTCTTTGCATTATCATGACCGTCTTACCACTGAAACGTTGAAAGCATAGAGAAGGTCAAATGGCAGGGCCGCAATCAGATCCACAAAGAACCAGGTAGTGAAGTAATGTAGGCAGATGGATTGGGTGTTATACACTACCTGACCCGACTGGCTGACGTATGTGGTGCGGAAATTCAGAATAATATCTGCAAAAGTTACAGAAACGTAACATTAAATAGAGAAAATCCACAAAGAATGAAGACTTGCTCCAGAGACTTGCATGGGAGGGAAATGCACGAGGTAGCGAGTGAGCTAATTTTATACGACTGCCTTTTTAAAGACAAACCTATGGAGAGGTTGTGTGACAGACGTGTTATGGCACTTCCATTGGAGAAGAACTGGGACGAAGTGAGAGAAATCTAATTATGATTTATAACCTAGGGCAACATTGACACTGAGTGGGTGAGAAATGGTGGGAGGTAGTCACGTGCCAGCCATCACCAAGGAAACAGCTGTGGTTTAAAACTTACTGCTCTTGTCCTTTCATAATGTTGCTTGGGTTTCAGTATGATGGTCAACAGGTTTGTAAAGCATAAACATTTTCTCCACTAAATCCAACATTCAAAGTTAATACACAAAAACCACCACGTACCAGCTATGAAGAGCATCTCCACCGCTATGTCACTCCATGTGGTGCTACGAGTGACTAGTGAGAGACGATCGCCGCCTTCACTGTGACTGACAAAGCAGACGTTGAAAGGTACAGTGACAGCGACGTAGAAAGTCGCCAGCAGAATCAGCCAGTCCCACATGGCCTTGAAAATGCTGTAATGCAGGAGAATAAAACGGGACTTCTTCACAGAGGCCACCTTGTACTCAGGTATGGAGGGTTTCTGGAACATGCTCTGAAAATGCCACATGACACGAAATCTTGAATTCTACATTTCTAATGCCCTCAGTTACATTCAGATAAATAAAAGTCATTCTATAAAGAGGTTTAATCTGTACTGGGCTCTTGAGGAACAATGAAGAAAGTATTCAGAGCAACATTAAAATCACATTAATGTACATTTATTTTCTTAGTCTCTGGTTGTTTTTCACCATGTGGGAGTTGAGACATAGTTTGGAACTCACATTGGTCAGTTTCCTCTTGCGTCTCTTTGTAAACAGGTTACTCAGGCGGTGCAGAACACTTCTCCCCCTGCCTTGAGCTCGAATAAAATACGATCGACTGCTTTTTCGGTTTTCTCTAGGGGCCTCTGAAAAATCAAAGACAACTACAAAATTAGTTGTATTAGTCATTTTCAAATAATTTTAGGTAAAATCAAGCCAATGAAAAACCATGTTACAATCTAAACATTTTAGAGATCATTTAGAACCACTCAGAACAGAGCTTTTAGAAGCATGCAGTAAGGGCTCACCATCTTCATGAATGTAGTGTTGGCTTTTCCTGTAAGATTCGCTGACATCTTTAAAGGACAGCAGAAACAGAACCACCTCGCCCTTCTCGTTTTTAATTGGAACAATATCCAGGAGACACCAGAACTGATTTCCTTTGAGTACCAAAAAGTTACAGAAATATATTAGACAAAGACGAAAATGTTCACTTGATGGCTAAATATAAGTAGATGAACAATGACTTTAGCAGAAGAAACTGTATTTTTTTTCTTACCATTTTTCCTGTAAAAGCAGATCTCTCCCTGATACTCCTGCTGACTCTCCAGAGCTTTAAGCACCTGCTCCATTACACTGTCACTGGTCTCAGCCCCATGAAGGAAGGTGCAGGTGCAGGTTTTCTGCATGACCTCCGTCCGAACAAAACCAGTCAGCTCACAAAAACCATCCGAACAATAGACGATCCGGTAATTATATCGACCCCTAGCATTTCCCAGAAGAAAGTTGCTGTCTGTGAATAAGTCAAAAAGACAAATAGTAGAGATTAGAGGTTGAAAAACAACAGTAGAGCTTAACAGAAAAAGAAATTATTCCACCACTCCTTTTTTTAAAGCAGCAGCATAGATGCTGCCAGGCAATTTTTTTTTTTTGAAAAACATCACTTGTAAGACTAGATATCTGCAAGCTGTTCCTAATTTTATGTTACAGCAAGCAATAGCGCAGCTTGCCTTTACAGGAAGACAGAAAAGTAGTGGTTTAAATATCTAATGCAGAAAAACTATAGGATGGCTTCTAGTAACTCTTTTAATTTTTTTCTTCATTCATCCATAGCTATCTTTATTGTGCAATCGTAAATGTAGCATGATGTGGGATTTTATTGTACTTCTCCTGACCGATACCTTTGTACAATAAGATTCTGTAAGCTACTGCTCTGGAGCCACTAATGCAAAGTCTGAACTCAAGAAGACAAAATTTTCCTCTTTAATTAAATATATTATTCAAAATAATATCAGAATACTAATACTAATATCAGTATTAATTTCCACTACCTTTTAATTGTTATGCCAAAGATTGCTTTTCTCTACAGCCTATCAATGTGCTAAAGAAGCTTGTACTGAAATGTTTGTAAGAGAAATTTATATTGATTTATTACACCAGCTGGTGAGTAATATTAGAAAAGTATTATGAAATAAATTATTAGTAGTAATCTGTTCTTAATTCAATAAAGCACATTAATAGGTACATGTCTCCTTTCTATTTCTGTACAAATAATGAGTAAGTCGTCCCTTTTCAGGTGATGCTTTGAATATAAGCAAACAGCATTTAAAAAATTTTTTTGTTTGATGAAGAAAACTTTTAAACAATAACGTAGCTCCAAGGACAACATGGAACACCTGCTGGGTTGACTGTCAGAGAGGAGATTTGTATTCTCCTGCTGAAAACAAAGCAAACAGTGCATTCATCATTCAGTGGCACAATTGCTTATATTTATCTTAGAAACATTACATCAAGGAAGATAAAATCTTTCACATATTTCTAATTGGATGTTGCAATCAGTGAGCCTGATTCAATTTGTGTCCCAGAACTAAATTCTTGTAAAACTGCGCCATTGCCATATGTTTTCCTTCTTTTCTCTCTCAGGAATCCCCATGGCAACACAAAACCAGAAAGATCTTTTATTAGCTTTATGACTTCATCTCGACATACTTTAGTGAAAACATCTACACATCTAGCAGCACACAGCCTTGGTATGATTTTATTGTGTAGAAGTAACTTTAAAAAAATGCTTATTTGTAATTATCTTCAAATTAAGTCTGCATCCTTTTAAAAACCTTCACCTTCTTCTTTTGCCTGCAGTCAGAAATTCAAAGATTCTTCTATTTTTATTGGTCATGATTAAAAGTAAAATATATAAGTATCATACATCTCTTTGATAAAACCTGCCCCTTTCCCCTCCGCTGATCAGATTAATTAATAATGTTGACAGCAAAAAATGCAAAACCAAAATCTGAGTTGCGTTGAGTTGTGTTCAACAAAGTGCTTTTCCAATTCTTAAAAATGACGATCTAGGAATGCACCTTACATGTTAACCACTGGCAACAGCCCCTGCAGTCCAGCAAGGATTAAGGTGTGAAAATTATGAAATATAGAATCAGGTCAGGAAAGAGTGTCCACGAAGAGTCAGATATCAACAACAGAAGCTGAAAAGGTTAACCTAAACATCAGTTCTGACTCTATTGAAAGGCTGTTTCCCACATTTTGAGGTGGTGGGTGATCAGATTAATCATTTAGGTGAGTTTCCAGCTTTCAAAAAGGTTCACTGAACAAGACCTCAGTTGATATCTGATAAGCTCCCCACCACTACATAATTCATTTTAATCAATCTCCCTGGCTTCATAACAGGATCATGTGGATAGTGTCTCTATTAGTGTTTGCTATGCGTTTTCAATGGCCGCTGCTCACATTTCAGTCAAGACAAGTTCAAGACAATTCATAGACTTAGCAGTGTTTGTTGCTGAAGCTCTATCTAATCTAATGATCTGACAGCTGATGCTGAAAACTGACTGTCCCCTTGAAGGGTCACTGCCACAAATTTCTGTTGGTTGGACAAATGCAAGATTATTATGTTACTTGATGCTGCCACTTACCATGAATCTTTTATAAAGGAGACTTTTAATATTTGTATCCTGGTTAAATAAAGGGTCATATTGATATTAAGATTGAGTTACCTAACTCAAAAATAAATTAATACACATCTTTTTAGCACTGCATACATATAGAGTACTGTATGTTCTTTTCTTTTTATGTTGGCCTTTTATGTTTCTTAAGCATTCCTGAATCCTATCAAAACATGAGGAAAATCAGCAGTGTGAAAGGATATTTATTTTTATCCGGGTGGAAACAACCACAGCATTTTTCACTGATTAAGTTAATGATGATTAAGTTCAAATTTGTCTATTTTTTATATTAATTACAGATTTGTCCAAACAAAATCCTTAAAAAATAATTTCACATTTATGTTATGGGTTTAAAAAAAAAGGATCTCACCAATGACAATACACATATTTTATGTTAATGTGCTTCACAGTCTTTAGCTAACAAAAAAAGTATTGCAGAACAGAAACACTCAGTTCTGCTCTATGCGGAATTGAGTATTTTGTCCCACAAACCTGATTTGGGCTAACAAATGAGCCACTGGGCTAAAATAGTAAAACATCTTTTTTAAAACTACTTACGAGTTCCATCGAAGTGGTTTGCAATGCTGTCCAAAAAGGTATTCTGTGGAGCAAGGAGGCCCTTCATCACAGGCATCTTTAGCTTTTAAAAGGAGACTTTCAGCGTCTAGTAGTTTGTCACTAATCCATAAGATCTGAAATAAAATCAAAGTGCTCCTTGGTGTAAAGTTCCTTTGTTGGATCCAGAAATCAAAAGCAGAGATTTTCAGATAAACCTGATCTGTTTTTAGAAGATGAGGATAGTTGCTGTTCTCCAAAGGTTTTCTCCCAGAACTGAATCAGGATTTTTCAGGTTCAGCTGCACATTGCCCAGTGTTGTCATATCCTCAGCTGTTCTGTCAGTCTCAACTCCACAAAGCATAGTTCCTGCCATCTCTGAGTCCCCTCCCATCATGGGAGCCTGAGCCATTTCTCCATTCCACACACCGTGAGCTCAATGCACATCTCTTTCCTTCTCTAAAAAACCCTGTCTCCTCCTACTTATCTTTCCTCAAAGAAATTAACAGAAATTAGCTTCATTCTCCTTATCTTCCAGCTTTCTCACCTTTACATTGCTTCCTGTTGCAAGCTCCTCATTTAGATGTAAAAAGAGGCTTCTCAATGCTTTTCTCTTCAGATCATCAAATAATTGTACTTGTGCAGTGTAAACCACTAGGTCAGGGCTCCATTTCGAGCTGCTGGTTGCTGTGGATACTCTGAAACACAGAAAGTAATGAGACTTTTTCTGAGTCTCCACAGGGAATCTTTCCTCCCATGTATTTGACCAGATAGGCATGCAAAATTAAAGAAAGTAAAAAAAGTAGTCAGGTCATTTTCTGTAATAGAAATAAATGTTTACAGCTGAAATAATTAATATTCAGCTAGTTGAAGGATTCTGCACTCTCTATTACAATTTCTATGGCACACCCATGCACCGCACAGAAAAGCATAGAAACACAGTAGAGTCTATAAATACATGAACACAGGTAGTACATCCTTGAGATCACTTCTGTAAAAAACTACAGTCTGGTCAGTTTCTATGAAATATACTGTGAAACATGTCTTTGACCACTACAATTCTGGTTTTATGGTTTCTTTCTTTTTATAGCCCCAGGTTGTTTAATATAGTCTTTAATGTGTCGTGCCTCTTTTTAATCTTCACTCTCTGTCTTTTATATGATCCACAGGAGAAACAAGAGAAAAGCAACCTTCTTCTGCATGTTGCAAGGATGCAAGGAAATAAAAAGATAAAGATTTTCTGGTAGACTCAAAATTGTAGTTTATTGAATGATAAATACTCTTTTTCTATCAGACTGCACTGTATATAGCAAGTTATTCTTGTCAACACATATTGACAAGTTCTTTTTTGTTTTCAATACTTTACTAAAGATGTCATCAGCTTAAACTTTGAATTACATCACCACAAATTTCTTAATCTCTATGACATTATTTTCAAAAAGATACAGTTTAAAGAAAATCCTTTGATTGTCATCCCTTTTTTTATATATATAGATGTTATTTTCTCTAAACATTGTATGAACATTGTTTACCCAGGCAAAAGTGTTACAATTGTGTTTTTTTTGACAGACTCTGTCAATCTGTTTATTGCTCCCTATCCCTCTGTGCAGTCCTCTTTCCCATAGTCAGTATCCCAGCTGCTTGGTTCTTGCGGCCATGAAGAAGCTGATGGAGTCTGCTCTGCAAATGTAACTCATCCTCGTTCCGTTTACCCAGGGTGAGGATTCCAGCGGCTGCGTCTCCTGCGATGGTTCCCCCTATGCTCTTGTTGCCAGAACGACACAGCAGGACCTGGAGGCGACAGGACTGCGCTGGCTGTCTGCAGCACTCAGACACACTCTGTGCGCTACATCCCAGCTGGGCAAGCAGCAGTATCAACATGAATGCCAGAGTCTTCTGTTAGGGGAAGAAAAGTAGCTTTAGAATACATTTGTTCAGATAAACCCCACTTTAGCACATGTAGCTCATACTGAGCATCTCTACATGCAATAAGTTTTGTTTAACATGTTTAGATACTGGAACAGACTGAACAATAAAATGTTGATCAGTCAGTGTTTTGATCACTTGATGGCATAGGACCATTGCAATGCTGTTTTGGTTTGGGCAATATGACTCATCCCAGGGTGGAACACTTTTGTGAGCTTATCAGTCAAGTTTTCTATTGTTTAACAAACTACAGGAGTGGGCACCTCCACCTCCCCCAGTGTTACACAGAGAAAGTAAGCATCACTGTTCTCTTCCTGCTGGCCAAAGCTGCTTTCTGTTTTGTAGCAATAAATTTGTCCAGCTCACAATCTAGATTGCTTAGATTGATCCATTCTGATCAGGATTATTCTGTACTTCAAAACTTTTACCTTGACCAGTAATGTATCCATAATACACAAGTTTAACCAACATTATGATGAATACAACAAAATAATATCTCTATTGTGAACATCAGGGGCTACTTTTAAGGTGCTCCACATGAACTAAAGTCTGAATTCTTCAGAGCATCAACATGTAATCAAAAAAACTTTGTACAAAGGCTTACCCTGAAAGGTCTTACCCTGTTAGGTGTGTCCATCCCAGCAGTGTTGTGGAAGTTGGTGGTGTACCATGTCATCTTCACTCTTGTGTGATGGGTTATAATCTGATCTTCTTATTTCCCACAGGAGGAAGTCTCTTTTATATTGTTCTACTATGTCCACATCGTCAGTGCTTTGGGCGTCATTCAGGCCAGCCATAAACAGAGAAAACCACAAATCATTTATTTCTGCTCATTTAAAGTTTGCCGTCATGCTCGTAACTGTTAATTAGACCCCTATTAGAGATCATCTCCACAGAGATTTGATGAACCACAGGTATGCCTTTGTGGCTGCATAGGGAGGGTTTATTAACACATGCCATTACTATGAGTAGCCAAAGACGGAAACTATTGTGTCCAGTAAAGCAAAAAAATATAAAAAATACAACACAAATACATAAGGAAACTAACAAGCTTTGAAAGGGCATGCTAATGACCATGGCTCTGTGTGCTGTGATTTCTCATACTAAAGGTCTGTAGTGATACATCTAAAGTGTTGGTATTTTCTGCTGCTTCAAAGAGCATCCACTTGCTTAACTACAAACATCCAGAAGTTTAGGTGGGGTTATCTAAGGGTCTATATAAAAGAGAAACTAATTCTTACAAATTTAATCTCAAAACTTCAGGACAACAACTTGAAAGCAGCCACTCATTTGTACATCCATTTAGCTAATGTTTATTGCCATCTTATGGACAACAGGAAGTACTGCTTTAAACACACAAACCCTTTCATGGAAGAATAATAGGTTTAAATCAATAAGAACGTAATTTTAGATCAGGACTATTAACGTTGCATCATAGTGCATCAGAAACAATCAATGAAGCATTTGGGTAGTTCATTGATTAGATTAGATTGTATGTGTCCAACATAGTCATCTTTATATAATTCCAACATATAATTGTTGGAATTATATGTTTAAGTAATTATCCAAAATATATCACTGTGTTGAAGAAAATAAATATGTTTCTAGGTGTGCGCAACTTTGTTTATTTGGTAACTTTTGCTTTTATGGTCCTATGGTACAGACCAGGATATTAATGTTCTGATCTGCAAAAATAAATCGATCAACTGTCTCTTTATTTGCAGCTGTGAGTTTAAACCTGATCCCAGGTTTTGACAATCATTGTCTCTTTGTTGATTCAAATTATACTCATATTAATAATTGATAAGAGATTGATCTTAAGGTTGTGGAATATGGAAGCTGTTCCTACAATTCAAGGAATGGCTCTCAGAATTGCCTTGGGTATTAGACATGGACAAAATCTTTTCAGAATACCTGGATGTCATTTCTGGACCTTTGAGCCTAACAAGATGGAAATCCCTCTTGATATTTAACCTCTCAAATATCCATCTGCCTTGTTCTCCTCAATTTATATTGAGATATTGGTAAGAGTGATGCATCTGTGCTCATATATTCATCACAAAGCTTTTGTGATGACACTCGTTGTCATGTCATCAAAGCTTTTTGTTGTTAGTATATGTATATATATATATATATTGAGGTTTAGCATATTAGTGTGGTTCTTCATATTTGTTTAAAAAAATAATCTGAATAGACAAATTACAATTTAAAAAGCCCCAAACCAAATTATTTCTTCAGCCATCTTTAGAGAAGTGTTGTAAAGTGCGATTCAGTGTCTATACATATTTGGAAAAAAATATATCACTTATGAAAACCACCTACCGATCAAATTAAAATAGAGCAGAACAATTTCTAAAACCCAGTTTATGTGGGCAAGATATAAATGTTTACCATAATATAAATACTTGAGTATGAAAGCATGTCAAAATGTTTTACATATTTTGTTATATCAAATCAACATTTTTTTTAGTGTATCTATGTCTCATTAGATAGAAATGAACAAGAGGAGACAGAATAACCAATGAAGCCAGCTTTAATGGGCAACTCAAAGGAGCTGTTACAGTTTGCACACTCATTGTCATGTCATCATTTACCCCTTGTGTTGCGGCACTAACCTGTAACCCATCATTTCAGTCCCAAATGCACTGGTTGACTTGATCTGATCCACAGAACAACAGGTGTCAAAGCACTGTACATGTGTTAGTAATGTTAAAAAAAGACTCTGAATATCAATAAAACTTACAACAATAAGAATATCAATCAATAATGTCTGAGAATTATAGCAATATATGTTCCCTTCATACATTTTACATAGAGTTTACATCTATAGTCACTGTGTTATTCCACAGACAGCAGTACCATGGTGATTTTGACCTTTCACTTTTAAAAGGGAGGATCAAATATTCCAGTTGTGACTGAATGCTGAGCTCCACCACTGAAGGATGTGGGTTAGCTCCACCCTGGGGACCAAAACATCAACTTACATAACATCATACGCAGAGCCGCTGGGTAGGAGACAAGAAAATCCTATGGTGAGTATCCAAGAATGAACTCAAACCTGAACGCACAACTCAAGAGAAGGACCTGATAGAGGTTGACAGCAGCTTTAAAAAAAAGCATAAATAAATGAACACTGAACAAATGCAGATTTCTTTTCTCAATACTAACTCTAATGCTCCCTGGTTTGTGCTAAAAAGGTCATTTGTGACTCCTACAGTGCCCAGCCTAGCAGAGCTGCTCTAATTTGTGCATTTAAAATGAAATCTGCACCCTCATTATGGAAAGGAGCGAGGGTTTGAGCTGACCGTTACAACTAAAATATTGGGAGAGAAGTGTGAATGTGACCAAATAAAAGCTCATAGACATGGTAAAGTGCCTCTGAAATGAAAAAAGGCATATTTGTGGCGTAAAACACTGATGTGAGGTAAAGCCTGCACCCACAGAGCTAGTGTACATTGTGGATTTGCATGTAACTAGCAATGCCCAGAGAGAGACAGGGCTATCTTTGTCATCAATCTGCCTTTAAAGTACTTTCCTAACTAGAAACACGAGCCTGAAATATTCCTCCCATCATCCCCTGCTTCTCCCTCCTTTGTTTTTTTTTTTTTACTTCTTGCAAGATAGAAGACAAAGATATTTTTTATTTCTTGCTGAAATGGATAATGCTCAAAATTGAGAGAACAAGCATCCTGTTCAGAAATGTATGACTGGACTGTTACATCTGTCTTCATCCATATTTTCAGACTTGTGTTTCGCTTCGAATACGGTGACTCCTTTTCATTGTCATCACCTCTTTAGGTCTCTCTGCAACATCCTGTACCTCGCCTTCCTTATTAGCCTCCTGTTTTCCTTCAACGTCCTCCTGCTTCTCTATCTCTTTGTCTCTCTTTGGGTGGGATTCACTGTGGGCGCAGGCTGCTAGTCAGCAGGGTCCTGCAGGACCATCGGTGACCATCTCTTTTTCTCTCTCTGGGATGATATCGAGAGGTCCTGCCGCCCTCTGCTGCTGGCTTTGTGTCTGGAACTGATTTGTGGGTAAGGGTGGAGGATGTGGGTAGGCCGGTGGTTTTAAAACAGTTTGGATGGGAGGGAAAGGAAAAGACTGGGAATGCAGCTGGGAGTATTGCTGTTGATGGGTGTGGAGGTAAGACTGGGGTGACGTCTGGGGTTGTAGAGGAACGTGGGGTGGGTGGAGCAGCAGAGACTGTGGGTGGAGCTTGGTCGGAGGCTGTTGCTGTACTTGTGGTGGCTGTTGAGGAGGATGGTGAGGAAGCTGCGGGGAAGCCGCTCCATTTTTACTGAGACCACAGGACTGAGCTGCACAGTGGATCTGGCGCAAAGTGTCCAGTGCCTCACTTTTTGCATGCTTCAGTAGGTCTGCCTGGCCCTGAGGTTAAGAAAAAAAAGAAATTTGTGTAAATATTGTGATAATGTCCAGTTTTGATGAGGCATAAAACACTCCCGAAGTCCCAAAACACAATGCAATTACTAAATAGATATATTACTTAATGTATTAAGTATTTGATTATAAAATTCTGTTTCTAAATCAATCAGTAAAACATTAGTTGTAGTTATATAAGATATAAAACACTACATTGTTATCAAGTATATAATGAATAAATATGTTGTCAATAAACATGTATTCTTAAAAAGGCGACTATATTATTCCCATATTTATTATATGTACTGTATATCTTCTCACGCTTCCTGCATTTATTTTGTGCATCAGTCTAACACAGACATTAATGAATGATGAGTTCTTGTTAATAGAATTTGTCTGAAATTGACTTGCTACACAGTGCAACCAATTAAATGCTGTGACATTTTAAATAATCCTTTGATGCACACCATGCATGAAATAATTAAATGCTGGAATTGTAATTATTTAGTTTCACATTCTAAATTTATGTCTGTATTTAATTACCTGGAACACTTAAAAAAAATCTAAAATACATTTAATCATTTATTTATTTTATTCCCTATTTAATAAGAAAATATATCAAGGAAATATATATTGTGGAACATTTGGCATTCAATAAAACAACTCCTTTGAAATACTTCATGCATATTAATTGCAGTCAGTTTGCATTAATTTATTTAATTTCTTTTCCCGTTTTCAACACTTTTTTATTCTCTGAAGATTTCTCTTTAATTGCCTGCGTTAACCCAAAATAGCCGGAAGGGGGCAGTACAAACTCACTGAAACGTGGTTGGACGTTTGCCAGCAGTTTGTACAGCTCCTCTCTGCTGGTGAACTGTGCTGTCATATGGTGATAATGTTGCCACTATGTTTCTGCTCTTTATTCGAGCACCCCAGAGATGAATGCATGCCATGGAGGAAATGGTCAGGACAGCCTTTCTGTGTTCACAGCACGGTCAAGAAAATCTGGATCAACGCCATTTCCAGCCCGCTTCCCAAAGCTAGCTGGCTTTGCTATATGAAAATACGGTGGAGTTATTTCTATGTGGAAGAGGTACATATACAGTGTTGGGTAGTAACGGATTACATGTAACGACGTTACGTAATTTAATTACAAAAAAAGACTAACTGTAATTCGTTACAGTTACAATGAGAAAATATGTAATTCAGTTACAGTTACTTCCGAAAATATTAAGAATTACAAATTTAGTTACATTTAAAAAAAAATATGAACAAAAACCTTTGCGAAATATGTAATGATATTTTTATTTATATCGCCGTTTCCCGCTACGGCTCCTTGTCTCTATCATATCTGCCAGCCGCAATGCCACTGATGGTCCATCCTGTGCTGGCGGAGCCTCCTGGAGGAACAGCAAGCAGCGGACGGTTCCATTTCAGCTCAAGCAGCGCATCAAAAATGACAGCCTTCCAGCTCTTCAAATATAAGGAGCATTTCATTTACACATGTGAAAATGGCTCAAATTTAAACGTGCAGTGCAAGAAGAGTTTGCCGGCTATCAAGAACTTGTCCACGTCGAAGCAATCTATGTCAAACCTGAGGAAACATTTAGAGGTAAGTGCAACTCACTGATAGACGAAGCGTATTGTTTTACGAATATTTGACTGTTTGGTGTTGATGCATGACAAACGTTGGAATCTATTCTTTCCCATGAGACATTGTATGCAATGTGCCAGTGTTATGGTTTTCATGATGAACATAAAGTAAACTAGAAAATTCCTGAAGAAATGTAACTGGGGCCTGCCAAAGTGTGCCCGTCGGTTTGGACCCAGCGTTCTGATGCTAAAAATTAGCATCAATGCTAAGCTTAGCTAAATAGTAGTCATTAGCTTGTGGAATTTTATAACTTGCTTCGCAAGTCAGTCACTACTCTCCTTATGCATTGCTATGGGCAGGCCCTAATTAATGCTACTTTGAACATATAATTATTAATTATAGTATATTTTTCTTCTATCTTTTTTTCTCTCTCTCTTTTCAGAGGAAGCATCCAGGCGTTCTTCTGAAAGGCACGTTTAGTCCATCTGATACTCGGGAAGTATCCACAGTGTCCACAGTTGTTTTGCTTGTGTGATTTTGGAAAACTATTGTTTTTCCCGTTTTGATTTTGAATGATATGTTGCAAACACTTCTATTTTTGTCAACATTCCATTGACTGTTAAATGTTCAATGACTAACTTGACTACCCTTCGTCCATCTTAATTCTTGATGCACTGTATTGTGCCGTGTTTAATTTTACAAGCAAGGGTGTGCAAAGAAAAAATCAAGAAAAATAAAATGTGATGTAAAAGTCTTACTTTGCTTATTACTAAACTAGAGCACTTCATTGTCATTGCACATGTATGAAGTAATGAAATGCAGTTTGGCATCTAATCAAGTGCAACGTGTGCAGATTGTACAGCTGCAGTATTTAGAGATAAAATGCAGTTATTCACAGCTAGGGTAAGGAAAGATGGTTGATCGATATGTGCAGCAGAATAAATAAATTACCCCTAGGGAAATGCATGTATGTGCAGAGCCACTGTAGATAGGGCTATACAGGTGTGAATTGAAGAGGAACACTGTACAAATGTTGGGATGGTACAGTAAGGTATGGATAGAGGGGAAGGAAAGACTGGTCTTTGGGAAGAGTTCAATAAGGTGACCGCTGTAGGAAAGAAGTGGTTTCTGAACCTGCTTGTGTTAGTCTGCAACCTGCGTAAATGGTAGAGCCTGGGGGAGGAGCAGAAAAGAGTATGGCCCGATGAGAGGAGTCTGAGAAAATCTTACATGCCTGGTGCTGGCATCTCTTCTTGTGGACCTCCTGTGATTGCCTGTCAGCAATTCCCTCTCAGCTTAGTGCTCTTTTAAGGTTCCCACTCAGTTCTCAAAAATTAAATGTTGAACATGGGTCAATACTCATTAAAACCTCAAAGTAATCAAAAGTAATTAGTTACATTACTTTTTAAAAGTAGTCGAAAAAGTTACACTACAATTACATTTTAAACAAGGTAACTTGTAACTGTAACGGATTACATTTTGAAAGTAACTTACCCAACACTGTACATATATAACAGAAATATTCATATGTGAGAAAAAAAAACATGAAAAGGGTCATTATTGAATCCATCACTCTTTTTCTAAGTAGGTTGTTTTCTTCAGTTTGCTCACTCAAAAATGAGCATCAAATCTGGCATTCTGCAAATACTACCTTGCCCACTGTGACACATCTTTGGGCTGACATCCCGCTGTAGTGACACATGCTAACCTATCCTATGCCACAGTGAAGGGCAAATGTTAAAAGAATGCAACGCACATGGAAGTCTGACATATTGCAGAGGGAGTAAAGGTGCTGCCCTCCGCTAAACGGTCAACATTCA
Organism: Xiphophorus hellerii; assembly: GCF_003331165.1. NCBI lineage: Eukaryota > Metazoa > Chordata > Actinopteri > Cyprinodontiformes > Poeciliidae > Xiphophorus > Xiphophorus hellerii. Next base: position 6,992,604 of record NC_045687.1, read on the forward strand.
GCTCCCAGGTGATGCTGATGGTCTCCAAGTGGCCTTTTACCCAAGACATTCCAGCACAAAATCCAGGAGAATGAATAAGTCATATGTTTAAAAAAGAAAAAAAAAAATATGTAACTCATGACTCACCAGCTATGAAACAAGACAGCGAAAAGCTGGTCCTGCGCTGCAACAACCAAATCAGAATTACACTTCTAGGTGATGTATTCACCCCAACAGTTGACCCAAAGCTGTCCACAGGGAGGGCTAAAATAACACAGGGGTAGTCACCAATTCCCACACAATGCCCTTATTGAATACCAGTTCAATATTCTTCATGCACAATTCATTTGAATTAACCTGAAATTGCTGTATATTATTTATAAATTGTAAGGCACGCATTGATTCGCTGAACATGATGAAAATATTTTATTTAACAAAAAGGGGTCAAAACTACAATGGCTGCAATCTGAATTAGTTTTGTGGAGTTCATTAAATGTGCATTCATTAGACACATTTTAATTACAGCACACATTTCCATGATGTTTTTAAGGAGCCTTTTATTCTATTTAAGAAGAACTTGACATTCATTTCAAAGCCGCCCTTTCTGTCTCTCTGCTTCTGCTTTTCTTTTGACAGAGTTACAATGAGTGACAGCAATGTGCAAAAAACATCATCCACCATGACAGCTCTGATCTTTCTGTCACTGTCAAAGTACAGTCAAAGTGGGAGTTTGGGAAGCTGAGAAAGAAAGACAGGACACCACTTTTTTTCCACTCAACTGCCTATTTCTCTGTCCCATGCTTCTACCAGCTAGCACTTTTCAGCCTGCTGAGAATCTGAAAAAGGTTGAGGGGTGAAATAACTAGGCATGACTGCCAGCCTTGGCAAACAGGCGCTAGGCTCTCACCAAATGTTCAGTATGAGAGAGAGATTATAGATGAAGAATGGGAGGAAGAGGAGGCGGAGTTATGCGGATGCCAAGATGCCTTTCAGTTGAGAGCATGGCTCATCGATGAAACGAGGATGAAGAAGCTGAGAAACAGGGAAGAGGGCAACTTAAAGGGCAAGCACAAATGAGTGGAGATGGATGGAATAGTTAGATAGATATAGATGGAACAGGGTGAGAGATGATGGAGGAATTCAACAAAAAGACCTTCTGATACTGCTATCTTAAATAGCAGTATCAGTATTCTCCAAATTTACAAATTTGGAGAATGACTAAACCTGTGAGACTACAAATTTTGTATGAGATGAGTAGAACTTGTTGCTTTTCAGCATCCTGTTCTTCTTTGTGCATTCAGTGATGCATCAGATTTATCTTCACAAACCACAATGTGCACAATCATAAAAACCTGAAACCATGAGCAATGCCTTCTAGAGAAGCCTTCAGGCCATCCTAGTTCAAGCAAGGTTGTTTTTATGGTTGTAAACTGCAAAAAAGTCAGAAAGCAGGTCAAACTGACACACTATTCTTCCATTGTAGCAGTAATAACATAAGTAGGTGAAGCACACGCAAAAACAAAAAACCTTTAGAGAGAAACCATTAGAGCGGGAAGTGGTTGGCTGCTATGGCAACTAACCCCGGAAAACACATTATTTTTTAAAAAAATAAGACAGATGCTTGAAAAATGTTGGCATTATAGAGGTGAGTAGAAATATAAATAACACAAATCAAAGCAAATTTCCCCTTGGTTCCTACAGTACTTAAAGACTGTAGCACAAATATCTGGTACAAGAAGTCAGAAAAATAACAGTTCAAGATTTTACTCTTGAATTTTGTCAGGTATTAAATATTAATGATGATTATTGTGGTGATTATGTTTTATAGTTTTAATACTGGCATTGCTTAGGACATTGTTTAGTTATTGGTCTATAATAACTTTAAATAATGAATTTCCTATGTGCGGGAAAACTACAGCATAGCAACTCTACTTCAACTACACAAACGTTGACAGCGCCATATTCTATAAAAACCTCACATTATGATGTTACCACTTCCAAACTTCACTATTGGTATTGTATTTTAGGACTGATATCCGGAACCTTTTGACCTCCAAATATGGTGTGTATTATGGTATCTAATAATATTTCAATTATGGCCTGATTTGGCCACACTATGATCTACACTATTTCTAAAGCTTGTCCACATGTTGTTCAGCGTCTTCCATAAATGATCCTATGCTCTTTGTTAATTCCTTTAACTCCTCTGTCTCTGGAAAATTTGTATGCAACCAACAACATTAGTATGTTTTGTAATAAGGTTGCAAAGGTCTTGACAGAGCTCACTAGTTATGCCCATCACATGCTGTGTCTTGTTTGACACCTTGGTAATCAGAATATTTTTCATCGGTTATCAGTTGAGACTGAGCCAGTTGATGTTTATTTACACTAAGTGGCAGGATTATTTTCCAATAACTGATCGACTTCAGTAGGTGTCATGGCTTTCCATGCTTTCTTGAACCTCCTTTTTATCATGTGTTCACTACTTTTTCCTTATACTGTACAGCATAAGTTAATTTATGGACATCAGGGTTTGATTTTTAATTTTTTTTCTATGTTTAGTCTGGATAGGTTATTACTGACATATGGTGGAACGTTCGTGTAAACTGCACCTTTATAAATATATTTGCTTAGAAGATTAGGGATGTGTGCAGTACTTCTTTCACACGCTTGGAGATAAGAATAACAACATTATTGGCTCTCGTTACAGAAGAGATGAGGAAATACAAGTAACATGGCTAAAAGCATTCCACCTATTTGCTACTAATATTAGAACTGTAGCAGAGCTAACCGCCACTTGAGGTTTACTAAGTAGCAGTTTAGAATTGGTCACTGTTTTTTTTTTGTCTGGGTGCCAACCACTAAAACATTTGCAGTGGGTGTATGTGGTAATTTCTCTGATCCTCCAGCACTGAGTGTACACCAAAACCCGCTGTCAGGGGTTTTAGTGTACACAGCTCTGTGAATAGCTAAAATGATAAAACCATTCTAAAGATTTTGTGCAAGAAATTCCTTTGATGTTAAATTATTTTTTAGATTGGCAAAGGCAAAGGAGCCTTTTCATATCGGAAAACTCAAAATAACTAATTGAAGTTATATTTTCACATATATAGAATTAAAATGATGATACTGCACAAAAATGAGATTTAAGGTATTTCATTTTGACTAAAGTAAATTGTGATAAGATATAAAAGTCAATAAAATGAAAAACAGTATAAACCATGAAATCATCACTATCATTTACAATTAACTGGTGTCAAGGTGATACAATGAGATAAGATCCCTACTATACTGTTCGCGTTTAGCTTTCTAACCTCGGTATTCAAAGAGGGAATAAGATGAGAGAATTGGCTGGCCTTATCTCTCGAGTCACAGGGCAAGCAGTGACAAGAATGCACCATCTTTTACACATGCACATATGGCCAAGCTGCATGTAGCTGTGTGTCTTCCAAGCAAGTGTGAACGATCCAATCAAGTCTTGTCAAAATAGATACAAGAGCAAATAAATAAAACAACGTTTGGAATGAACACTAATTACTTAAGAGATTTAGGGATTAGGGAAGAGAGAGACGCAATTAGCCCAAGAAGCTTTCTTAAGACATCATGCGGGTAAATCTCTGCAACAGTGTCTGGGATTGCTTGTCCAGCTGGTTGCAGTTTATAAGATAATCCTTTAACTTCCCATCTTTCATATACCGTAAGTTGTGTGAACACTAAATGTACTGCATACAGTACATTGAGTTTGAAGTCATGTAATTGGGGAGGTTTGCTCACCTTAAGCACAGTGATGTTCCAAGCGTAACTCTCCATGGCTTTCTGAAGTTTTCTGCCTTTCAGGCCCTCCTTTACTCCAATACGATGCAAGTCTTCATGGAAGTCCAGACCTGAAATGGAAAGACATGTTTCACCTAAAAACAATATCAGAAAAGTCACAAATATCTCTAAAAGGCTTACAGTCTACTGTGGTGATTAGAGTTTTTATTCATTTATTTAATTAATATTTTTCAAGAATGGAATATAGTATATGTAGTACAGACATCAGTCTGTTTTACTACTGGAATAACCAAATTAGTATTGCCCTGTTAAGATCTTAATGGTCTTACGTAAATCAGGTTTCAAAGGTAAGACACCTTTGCCAAGAGATTTGTTATTCACCACAGGAGACATAGGGAAACACAATTACCATTTGTTATATAGTAAGAACAGGTCAAATAAAATGGCAAAAAATGTATATTCAATATTACAGAAGTCATAAAACATGTGGACAGCTTCTTTAAAGTGCCATCATTTTCTGAAATCTGTTAGAGCATGAAGGTACATTAAGGTTTGGGTCAAAACCTGACTGATATTTGGTGCTGTGCATGATTTCATTCTCCTCTATGAAAGTCTAGTTCGCATGAAGAAAACTAACCCCAGGGCGTGATCCTTCCACCACTGTATTTCACTAAAAGTGCAGTGTTATTTTAGTGTTGTACTGTTTTGGTACCAAACTTATGTTTTAAAATGTTGGTCAAAAGTTCCAGCTTAGTTTCATCAGACCATAAACTATTCTCCCACAAGTTTTTGGGAAGTTTTAGCTGGGCCTGAATGTTTTCTTTGGAAGAAAATGCTTTGACCTTTGAACCCTACTCTTAGTCCAGACATAATGGAGAAATTCTTGTATTTTCTTTAGAGCTACTGCCAACCTCTTAGCAGCCTCCCTGACAAGTTCCCATTTGGCTTTTTTGTATTAAGTTTTGGGAAATTTTTGGTTTTAGAAATGTTACTGTTGCTCAATGTTTCAGAGTGCCATGCTATCTGCTGTGGATTTTAAAAATTCCTGATTAGCATCTTTTCATAAATCTCATTATTTTGACACATTGTAGCGTCGGCAAAGTATGAATGTCAATTAGTAATTTGAAGAAAGCCCTAATAGGATGGTGAACTTCAATCAGTGGGCATGAACTTTAATTACACTTAATCAATGTAGTTTAATTTCTCTATAATTAACTGTGTACCTAGGAAGACTGAATGCTTTAACTGTATCAAAAGATATTGCAACAAAGTAAGGGTGTGCATATTTAAACAAATAGGCTATTGTGTATTTTTTTGTGGTGTTCGGTGAGGAATGCATGGGTTTTCTCTCATAGTTCAAAGATGTTCTTCTTCATCATCTCTTGGTAATTGATTCAGGAGATTTAAGACCAGATCATCCCATGACCCTACTAGACTTAAGTGAGTACAGAAAATGGATGACCGGATGGATGCCCTTTGCTTACAGGGCTAAAACGGTACAATGAAGGCGAACCTCTAATTAGGCTTCAGAGTAGGTCAGGTTTTATTGCAGCCGAGGTAAACTATTCCTAATCTCCAAAGGGTTTAGCAACAAACTCCCACTAAATCTGTAAGACTCAGCTTGCTTGTCAGTCTGTCCCTGAAAGATGACCTTAAGCAACAAATGTTTTGATTTTCTGCACAAGCATTGAAGAAACAATGCAGGCTTCCACTATAAACTAGAGAATAGCTGTGCATCTCGAATCATTTTTTTCAGCACCTCATATTTATAAGTGAGAAGGTATTGCACCTCTTCTGTAAACAAATAGTTTACACATTTTGGAGAATACCTCAGATCAATTGAAATTATTTTCCTGTGCAGCAACTTAAGTGGATCATCTTCCAGAGGCAGAGTACATAAAAATGTAAAACTACGTTTTGAGAGCCTGCTTTTTTTATTTTTAATCTACAACGTCGGACTGCCCTTTCTTAATTTTCTAACCATACCAGAGGCAGTGTTACTACAGTATTCTAACTTAGGAGCCTGAAATTTACATTAACAGGGATAAGGACTGATCTAATTTTATAATCCGCTACAGTTAATGGGCCGGTGCTTGTGTAGAGCTGAGAAAACGGAGAAGGCGAACATAGGATGGGGCAGAAACCAGCAAGAAGGGAGATGTAAATGATATGAAATTAGCTGGTGGCGGTTTGTTCCAATATAGCTTCTCAGAGTATTTAATCTGGCAGTGATTAAGAGCCATCTCAGTGTAACATTAACACAATTCCTGTTCCTTACTGTCACTTTAACACTGAGAAATTCATGCTGTTGTGCAAAATGTGACCACATGGTGTGCTGTAGAAAGATAAGGACTTTTTAGTTTGCGTCGCTAATGAGTATGAGCTGGAGAAGCGGTGCTCAGATGGAAGGACAAGAGAGACAACATCTCTTTAGAGTAGCTACACAATTAGAAAATATGGCTTATAGTCCTTGAAAACAATAAACATCTTCTGCATTTATAATGAGAAGCATTCCAAATGCACAAGCAGATCTAAAAAAAAGTTAAATTTTAAGTCAGAGAAAGTGAAAGGTGGTAAATAACCAAATAAAACAGAATCTTTAAAGCGGATCCTGTTTCACTGAAAAGAAATGGTAGCTGGTGAAAGGGAGATTTGAACCAGTCAGATCAATGTTTGCTTAATTTATCCCAATTCATACACACTCTAGAGTCCATGTGGAGTGTCATCATTGCAAACACAGAGGGATTTTTTTCTGGCTGTGGATGAGCTAGGAAAACAATGACTCTGCAAAGCCAAAGACGACAAAGGGAATGAGATGTCTTTATCTTGGATATTCACAGCGAGAAAGCTGTCAAAAACAAAATGAACAAATACACAGTCGTTAGGCAGAGAAAGCATGTTTGAATGGAAGGGGACCTGGATAAACACAACAGAGAACTGATAAAACATGGATTGTATTGATGATACATTTGATTCCAGTTTGTGTGTCCTTTACACAAACTGTGCATCCTTTACAAGCGTTTTCATCTATTCATTTCCAGGTATACCTTTTTTTCTTTTATTTCCAGCTGTGTTACCCAAATGATCACACTATTCTAGTTTAAAGAAAGACAGCAAAGTCTATTTTGGGGAACATTTAAATATGAATCGATTTTCTTATAGTTCAGAAAGATTAGATAACAGCACTACTGCATAAAGTGTCTTGCAACAACAACAACAAAAGCATATTCCTTGTATGTTTTCTGCCCGTTTTTTATATAGCAATAACAGATTTCAATGTTTTCCTCTGGGACAGGCCCAGGAAGGGCAGCATTAATCAGAGTAGCTGCCAAAATGCCCACAGTATCTCAGGAGGAGTGGCAGAGATCCACAACCTAGGTTTAAGATTCTGCCATCAAAACAACTGTAAGTTTTGGAAATGCTGACTCTTTTAAGAACAGTTTGCAATCGTTAGTTTATTTATTCAATTTTCAAATTATCCACAAAATCTCTGTTTGCAAGCATGTTTTATCATAATATCAAAACAAATTTTAAGAACATTTCGACCTGAATTTAAAGTTGTCTAGAATCTAATTCTAAAGGTAAATGGTGGTGTATCTAATAATTAAATTCAAAACCAAAATATTGGTGGTAATATGTTAAAATCAAGGTATAATGTGGCAAAAAAGGTGTAAGATGTTATTTAAATGTAACTCAACATAAATCTACTATATTTATTGGAGTATTTTCCTTCAAAACCTGGAAAGAAGAAAAATATCAGGAAAATCCAGAATTTTTCCAAAATCACCCAGACCTAGAAAATAATAAAAACAATTTATCTTCCTTTTTAGACTTTGAGATTGTGTCCCAACTTTGCAAGTGTTAATATATCGATTTCAAAATAACAGTTTAATCCACTCACATATGCACTGTACCTAGGCACTGAATATACATTTCTAATTACAAAAAAAAATGTACAAATTGAGTGAAATTTACTTTGTGCTAATTTATTTCTTCAATGGAAACTGATTAGATGGTTGAAAAACATAAACACCACACAAAGCAAAGAAATGACTACAATGAAAAGAAGAGTGAATTGGGGTTTCCACATTTAGATTTCTGATATCTGAGCCAACTCAGAGTCTGTGTACTCAAAAAATATGATGGTAGCATCTGGAAGGGCCAGAGTGCGCATCCCAGCTGTTTTCCTGGTCGCCCATTATCCTCGTGCGTGATGGCGAGCCACCAATAGGGCCCACAGGGGAATCATCTAGCACCTCTCCATTCTCATCAACACATAAGCTTCACTGCTCAAATTAAACTGATTAGCTGCAACAATGACTATGCATAAACTGAGAGGAGGAAGAAAATGGAAGATGCTGCAGGACAGGCAGAACAAATCCAAACCTGTTCCACGCCGTTGTTTCTGATTTTGCATAATGCCCTTATTTAAAAATAAGAGGTGACAGTTGAGTGAAATTTTCTTATTTCATATCCCGGCCATCGTTTGTGATTTATGTCTTTGCCACAACAGTATTTAGCCGATGAGCAAAGCACAAGGGCAAAAGCACCAGAGTTTAAATTAAACTAACAAATTCCACCCCGTCGCCACATTCTCTTCCCCAAGACTGACAAGCCGTCCTCTAATAGCACTGTTTTCCGTTTCTCACACAGCCATTAATCCAAAATTATACCTTTGCCATCTTGAATGATCATAGGGACAAAACCCTCAATTCCATGCAAATCCACCATCTCTTCATATCCCTCTCTCTGCTCGCCTTTCTGTGTTCAGCCAGTTACTCCTAATGCTGTCAGTGTGTACACGTGCTTTATGAGATGGGTTCTAAGAGGTACATACAGCATCACAAGAGATGCATTCACTACAAATACCTGTGGGAGGGGTTAAACACAATATTGTCTGTGGATTCTCTGGTTATAAGAGGTTAAGAAATGGCTATAATCGACTGAAACACAAGCTAAATAAAACAGACATGTCAGATGAGGAAAAATCTCAATTAGAGAGATTGGGTCAAATTGTAGAAGGAGTGTATTTCATCGGATCTAATGACTGTTATTAAAAAACTTAAATTAAAGGAACTAAAATTTTGCTTCAACTGTTTACAACAGCTCAAAGCAGGTATAGTTACACAGACAGCATTAATTTAGTTCTCCTAGAGTCTGAATGTTTCACATTTTTTTGTTACTTTTACCCAATTAGCTTAAGTTTAATGAACTAAATTTGTCATAGACTGTAGATTGATTTATAGGTCCATTGAAATAAGATGTGAATGGAGAGCAGAAGTAACAAGCTGAGAACTACAGTGTTAAAGAAATAGTAACAAAAGTCAGTTTCAGATTATAATTAGAAGCTTACATGTTGAGTCATAAAGCAGAAAAAAGATATTGTAACATTTTTTCTATTATTGTAGCATCATTAGACTTAGACTTAGACTTAGACTTAGACTGACTTTATTGTCATTTTGCATGCACAGGGTGTATACAGAACGAAATTTTGTTGCATACGGCTCAGGACAGTGTTTTGAGGTTCCAATGTTGTGAGGTTACTCCAGAATAAAATAAAATACAGTATAAAATATGAATATAAATATGAATATAAAATATAAAGTGCAGGACTGATGTCACTTGCACATTGGTGCAAGTGACATCAAAGAAATAAATGTGGAAAACAATAATATTTTATAAGAACAAAGGACATTTGGCTTAATAGGTGATAAAATACGGCCGTCAGGCACAATATTCCTTTACGCTAAACTTAATTTAATGTTTAAAAATATGTTATCTTGATTTAATTAATTAATTTGGAAAAGATGTTTGTATTTTACAGGTTCCAAATGACGTGCAAAGCTAAATTTAAGCATTTGCTTCTTTTTGGGACTCTGACATATTTTTCAATTAAAATTTCTTCTTTATTCAATAGTAAAAAGTTTGCTTTGAATTGATGTTGACTATTTCTACAGAGACATATAAGTACGGAACCTTAAAAAATATGAATAAGTAGATTTTTTTATACTTATCCCAACCTGAAAAATCTGTAAATCGAATTCCAAAGTTTTCCAAATTAAGCAGGAAACCCCGTTCTTTCCAAACATTCCTTAATGCACATTTTACAAGAAAAAAAAAGGCAGTCTTCCTGGCTGACCTATTGTTATCAAAATGGCAACAAATGTCTGGAAACACTAATAGAAATACACAGAAGGGATGTAAAATAGACATAATATTTGTAAAAGGCCATAGTTTGATTTGAGGCATGAGTGTCAGAACCAGGGGCACAGCAGAGAGAGTGGGCGACGGGCTGAGTGTTATGTTTGGCATGCAGCTGAGGCGCCTGAGGGCTGTCGCTGCTCCCCCTTTGCCTCGGTGTATCATTCTTCTCACTTACAGGAAAAGCTATCCACTCTTAATAAAAGAATGTCCAAATTTCCTCCCTTCTCAGTTGAACCAGAAATACTAGCTGTATTATCCTACAGATGCATTCAGGTTCTTTTACCTGACGGAGGCAATAAGCTCAGCATTACTGTGGAGTAACAGAAACAGCTGCGAGTGCGGCTGCGTGCGGTTTAAGCTCTGCTTAACTCTGAAATCATCGCCTTTGAACATTCTTCCAGCTCCTGGCTGGGGAACCATGGAGCTAAGGGACAGCTCTGTGATTGAAGCCCAGTGTTCAGCCTACATCCCAGGGTAATTACACAGCATGAATATCAGGTTAGCTTATTCTGTTAAAGGGAGAAAGCATATGCCTCCTATTGTGTAACACCAGGGAGTAAAGCTTGGCATAAAGGAGGCTTAAAATTTCTTATTTGATTCAGGATATGGGGTTGAAGTGTGAGACTGAGTCCCAGTTGTTAGACACAAAACAATGAGGAGTGGAAGGGTATAAAATATAATTAACCAGGTTTACACCAGCTATCACACAGTATTTTACTGGCCATGATCTGTAGTTCTGTGGCTGACTGTAGCAGCACAATGTTAGTGAAAACATGCAAAATTGACATGTCACTATTCCAGCTTTGTGCTTCCTATTTAAAGATAGAAGTGAGGCAAATGAGGAGGAGTTGAGCCAAATCCAAAAGAGGCTGGAGAGGACAAGCCACAAGAATTTCCTAATTTGAAGCCATTTCTCTAATAATGATCACATCCGGGCTAAATTTGTCCTCTGTGGGATTCCATCTTTTTAAAATAAAGATGTACTGATTAATGCATGTTTAATTCTGTCCTTTCTCTCCCCCACGGCCTGCAATGTCAAGCCTTTTAATTTATCTCCTCCTTTCAAAAGATGTTTACGCTTTCTGTCCTTTCTCTCTCCCCCCTGCAGCCCTTCTGTCTGTGTGGCTCACTGATTGTTTTCACCTGCTCACTGCCCATAACTACTCCACGTTGACTCACTGATGATTACCACTTCTATTGACAGCAGCCACCGATGTTGATGTTGACAGGGATGTTGTGGAGGGGCGGGGGGAGCAACGCCATTTCTTTATCTGCAGAACTGCATTCCATGTGACACCCTCTCTATCTTATAACAGGAGAATGAGAAGTTGCTTTCTCATGATATTGAGTTTAAAAAAAAACCCAAAAAATATCTGTAAGTGAGAAAATCTGATTCATGCCCCTGAGTGGTAAGTCAGTCTCATCCCAGCGGCAGAGAAATGTAGCACCTCCTTTTACTTTGACGAGAAATTACAATGACTCTAGCAGTTTGCTCAAGTCAAGCGAATGCACAAATTCATTTAATTTCCCTTTGGGAAGTATTCTGGAATAGAACTGAATACATTCATGCTGCATACCTGCCCGTTGTGCTTGTGTGAGCTTGGAGTAGACAACATCAGCTGACTCAATCAGGGTTTTGCTGGTTTGGATCATCTAGAAGACAAATAAAAAGGACAAAGTTAATTTAGAGTCCACCTTAATCACTAAAAGTCATTAAAAGAAAACCCATCAGCTGAGCTTCAACCAAAATTATATAATGATAACAACCAGAGTTTATGTAAAAATGCTAAAAGTGTGAGTTTTATTCTCACAAATAATTTCTAATTTAATCATCTCATTAGCCAGAGCTCATGCCAGACACATTTATGGGTTTTTTTTAGATTTGATTAAGATTATAGTTGAGGAAAGCAGGTGATCTGAGTGAATGTACAGCACAGACAACAAAGTGTGGAGCTTTTTTTTGCAAAGGAACCAATTAGATACACATGACAAGCCAGTAACAAATGAACCATTGTCCAGCCTTTTATAAAGTTTCTATAATTGAAAATACTTTTATTTACATAACATATCAGGGAACATGCCAGAGTGCAGTTCTGCATGGAGAGAAGAAGCTCCATGTCCTGCATCTACTTCCTGCTGCTTTGCACTGCTAGTCAGCTGACTGAAAAAATGGTACATATATTTTCTCTTTGATTACAAGAAAGACAAATTTGTCTCTATGGCAACATTTCTTGCTGCAAAAAACCACAAACAATCTGGCATCCCCCATCACTCTTATTAATCCTGTTTTAAAGTACCTATTGGCAAACTGAATGTAGGTTAGCAACCTGTGATTAGCAATATTTAAACAGCAAAATGGTAAAACAGTGCAATATTGACTGCAATAAGAAATTTAGTTGGTGTATAAGTCTATATCAAAATAACAAACATATTGTTTGTTATTTTGTTATATATAATACTTTTGCATATGTCAAAATTAATTGGTTTTAATGTTATTTTGTGTTTCTACTAAAAGTAATGAATTGTATTTTTATTGATAGTTATCCAACTGTAAGAATTCTTTTGTCAAGCTAAGTATTATGAAATCAATTTATCTTATTATTGAGTTGTTGCTCTTGCTGAGTCATTTATTTATTATCATTTTAGGTAAAGAAGTCACACAACTTATTTGGTCAGATTCTGACCACACCTACTGTTACATCTACAAAGATAAAAATGGCGAAAACAAATTTTCGCTTCAAATTTTAAATTGAGGCCAAAACTATATTTGATGTGGTGCTCAGACATCATCCAACAGGGCTGATTGGGAGCAGCTGGAGGAGAGCTCTAGCACAAAGGGGAAGGATAATTAAGTTTCACTCTCCTGTGGGAGACAGAAAGTGGACTGCTGTACTGTTTGGATGAGTATATGCATGTACATGCCTTTTTTCCAAGTAATCTTCTCATGGGAGCTAGTTTGAATGCGAAGTGTTCCTGTAATAGGCAGCACGCTCGCTCTCTGAAGCAACGACTGGAGACGAAACTGTTTAAATGCAAAACATGAAGAATATTTGTCTAACCTGTGATTAACCCATCCATGTGAGCACAATAAAACCTATGAAGGAGTGTATCTGGAACCCAAAATGTGTTCTGAGTTTGACAGAATCAAAAAACAAAATTATTTTCTAAAGAAAATTAAAGTGGTGTTATTAAGTAAAATGTACTTTTTTCTTTTGTAATGTTATTACCTCATCAAAAACCTAACTGCTTCTCAGTCGGCACTCCTAAGAACGGTTGTTAATAGCATAATGAGAAGCATTGTGGCGATGACATTCTGAAGGTGGAGCACTAGAAAGAGCAGGAGCTTCTTAAAGGAACATGGACCCAATTACAAGGCATCAAATTACAAAGTCAAATTTCTTTTAAGTCATCTTTGTTACATAAAACTGAAAGAAACATACTTGATTGTGCCTTAAAATGCTGGAAAATACTTAATGCCACACCTTCACTTAATTTCTCTTTGGGATCAATGAAGTATTTTTGAATTTTGAATTTAAATTGAGGCAGCCATTATTTGTGCTATGTCAGCTCACTTATGTTTCCACATTCAACATATTTTCTGGGAAACTAGAACATTGAAAATTTAGCTCTGCATAGCAATGAAAACATGTCACAGCCTACCGTAAGCACTGAAAACGTAATGGCACTGATGTCTTGTTTTAGAAGACATCCTGACATTCGCTGCCAATAACCTACATGTGGTTACTAAAGACACAGACTTCACACTGATTTTCAACAGTTAACGCCCTGGAGTTGGCAAGCCAATCAGCAGTGAAGTCATAGGCTTCACACACATGTACTGCACAGATACACACACATGCCCATAGACTGGGCCCTCTGTTCTTGAGCAAGGGAGTGTGACAACAGGAAACGAGCACTTAGCTGCCATGACCCTAGCATCAAAGACCAAGCTGTATGTTAATAAAGATACACGCAACCTTCTATTAGATCCTTATACTGTTATTTCTGCTTTTTAAGGCGTTGTCTTGTTTCACATGGTAACACAATGTACAGTGTCTAGAAAAAGCATTCATTCCTTGTGAATGCCTTGAAAAAAATTACAAGTTGAAACAAAATTATTTTTATATATTATTAAAATATTCCTTATGCATGTATGATGGTAACCAAAAGCTTATGTAGCTCATTTGCTGTGTGTCCTTTGGCTTATTTTTTATGTGCTGCTTGCCTTTAAAAGCTAACGATAAAAATAAAACTATTAAAAAGAAGTAGCGATCCTCTTGTGGAAAGTGAAGCATAAAGGCTGAAACCTAACAAACGACTCATTTCCCCGGCTCCCACCTAAAAAAATATAGAAATAAAAAAACCAACGGTGTAAAACAGCAGGTAATTACTAATATTAGAGTCTTTTAAAACCTTTCTGCACTGCTCATATGTCAACTTGTAAAAAATATCAAGGTCTTCCGAGAGACGAGGCAGAAGGAAAAGCACTTTTACACAATAAGCAGCTGCATCTTGACAACCTGACAGGTCAATTACTGTGTGTGGTGTATATGTCATGTCTGGAAGCTCTGGAAAACTCATCCAGCTGTGTGAATATTTCAATCATATGCTTAAAAAATATAATATAAAGAAGCAGTTTATTCAGCTGAACTCTGACTTTAACTAAACAGATTACAAATTGCATCGTAAAGTAAGATTCATTTAGAAGTTTGCATTTATTTTTGTGTTCTGATCGTTTTGATTTCATGTGCCTTGATAAGGTCCCACACAAATATTAAAAATGTAATCTTAATATTTACAGAGGAGTTTGTTTTCTCATTCTACTATGTCAAACTATAGTGTATATTTAAAAATAGGAGACGATAAAGTGAGCTCAAGACGCAAGCTGACAGACTGTCTACAGTCATCTTAAAGCGTATGACAGTGTGTACGTCACCGATGTAAAAGAGTGATGCGCACGGAGCAGTCCTACGTGTCGGCATATGGCACACCACTCACTGTGAAACCCACTGCGTGTGTTTACACCAGAAAAGAAGCAGAAGTGAATCTGTCTGGTGTGTGGAGCAGTTTGTGGACTCCTACATGTTCACAGTACACATACACAGAGGTTCAGCAGAGGGAAAGAGCTCAGATGTGAAAGATAAGTTTTTATTGCAGCATGACAAAATGCATAAATATTAAACTTGGTGCTGAATCAAGTTTTATTAGATTCAGAGTTGATTTAGATTGATAGTTATTGATTTTTTAAAAAACTTTAAACTCTTATTTTAACACTTTGATTTGAGTAAAACTTTGCCTTCTTTGTCTTCTTCCAATAAAATGAACATTGGAGATTTTGTACCTACAAAACACAAGCAGACTCAAAGCTAAACCTAAGGGTCTTGCTCTTAGAAAATGTCCTTTTTGCAATCCAGTTTTTCATAGCTAGTGGTGTGCTATGCTAAGTCAACCTTATATATAACATGTTCAAAAATCAACATTAAGTTGGTATATTAACCCGTTTAATCCCACAGACAACAATTGTTGCCAGACATTTTTTCTAACTTCTGGAAGCTCTAAAAGGATTGTTTTGACTTTTGGCAGCTAATTGAAGTTTTAAAATAAAATAATAGGGTGTCTTCTTTTAGCACTATACATTTCATGTATCTAGTGTAAAAGGTCACATGACCAGACCTCTTTACTTTCTGCCTGTAATGCTGGAGGTAAATGTAAGTCACAAACCTGTACAAGAGGAAGTGAGTAAAATATTGCTGCTAGCATAATACATAGACAGCACTATGCTATGTGTCCATAGCTTTGCTGTTTATTCTATATACCTTGCTGTTCCCACACAGCTTAAAAATGTCAGATATTTTAGATCTTCTAGACCCGAAGGAACCTCAAAATAATGTCTTCTACATCACTGTCATTCCCACAGTTGAAACCTCTGAGACCCGTTTTGTATCCACAGAACAGGATACAGAACTCAAAATGGTGGAAACATGTTCCTATTTTCAAACCACAATCTAGCTATAGTTGTTGTTTTTGCAGCAATGGCTTCTTCCTTTCTTAGTCCATGTTGGTCTTTGGATAATGACACAGGCTCACCCAATTCAGCCAGGAATAAAAAAAATGCCCTTTCTGATGCTAAAAAAAGCATAATAGAAAAGCATCTGGAAACTGTAACCAAGAATCAACCAGACTTGCAGAGATCCACAATTCCCTCCTTAAAAACCTTGCCTGATTTCTTTCAGTTTTTCCATTAGTTCACACAAGGAATCAGTTTGTTTAATGCCTTATCTTACAAACACCTTAACAGGTTTACCTCCAATTAACTATCAGAAATATACAAAGTCATGAATTCATCAATTGGGTTTTTCCAAATTGACTAAAGGAGTAGAAAGAGATAAAGGAGTAGAAAGAGATATATGCAAATGTCTGACTGAAGAATTAAATAAACAAATTATTCTCTCATCATTCCTATAGTTGGTATATAAAATAACAAATCCTAGCTGTGGTTTAGACGGTTAGGGCCAAACCTACCATTTTTGTTACTGGTATTAAAGTGAAAGGGAAGGTGTTCGTCAGATTTAAAGTGATGAATGAGACATACATGATCAATAACAAGTCCACTTATGGGTAGACAGGAATCTGCATGGACACTCACATACACACAAAAACACAGCAGCCACCAAGCTCTTAACCTTTAAGGAAAACATAACTTTTTTCTGCATAAGGAAGTTAAAGGTTGTCTAAAGAAAATCGCAGTGTCTATCTTTATTCACTCCCTAATATTTCAATGTTTAAAGTCCTCAAGGGAAATTGCACTGAGATCAGAAAGTAAAAGACATTGTAAGTTCAAAGTTTTCAAATGAACCTGTTTGTGCACAGCATAGCTAGATTCCAAGTTAGCCTGGAACACCGCATTTCTGATAAAGTAATAAACAGAGCAATTTGGTAAACAGAAAACTATTATGTTATGCTTTAAATAACTCCTCTCCTTCTGTTTGCTTTGAATATTGTCCTCTGCAGTAATAATTCAATGCAAATGTTTCAGCAAACTGTGTTTGCCATAACAGTTTACCATGTCATAAGCGTTTAGCACTTTGCGCAGAAGCTCAGGCACAGGACCCTGTGCTTCCATGGTGGGGTAGGTCTCGCTCAGGTCCACTGTCACCTTCAGTGACCGTTCACTGTTCATCAGCCACGTAGATACAGTCAGGATGCACTGCTTCATGTTGGCGGCGGGCGTCAGGCCACAAAGCTCCTTAAAGGACACCATGGCATTCTGGCAAAAAATAAAAAGAATATGAATTTAAAAGTAAAGCAAATATTTAGCTATTGGCAAACAGAGAAAAACTGTATTCAGTAATTGTAGTTTAATGAAACATTTATTTATTTTGTACGGCATCAGCAATTTCATCTTTGTTTAAGTTGATTTCTGCAAAGAACTACTTACCTTCTATACAGTGTTAGATATAACAAATATTAAAATTAGAATTTTAAAAGTAAGGTTAAATGTAATTTTAGTTATATTTTTAATTGGTTTTATTAACAAAGTAGATTAACCAGAATAGTTTTCTTTTTTCTGATTGTTTTTAAAGATGTTTGCAGACTGACATTACATTTTGAACCAGAAAAATGTATAGTGTGGTTTGAATTGTTATAATTACCATAAGGATATGGCATAGCTTAGGCAGTTTGAAAATTGTTCTTGCGAGTCTAATAAAATGTAAGATAGTTAACACATTGTTTTATTTTGAGCAAGGAGGCATAATGAGCCAAACTACACCAAACGGAATGGTATTTGTCGTATTTATCCATAAACTAATGTCTCCATACTATTTTAGATAAAAGCTTTAATAGACAAAAGTTTGTTTTAGAGTTGCACACTGGCTAAACTGAGACCCGGTTATTTCCAAATCTATTTGATCATATTGACCCTCTAAATAGTAAGTTCATAGTAAGTTAATTTGTATCATGCTGGAAGTGGCTCTTTTTACATAATCATAATCCTTTACATTTTACTTAAAGGTTTGACAGAAGAAAAATTATAGTGCTTGAAGCAAAAACAATTGCCAAAAAAATGGTTGAAAGCTTAATCAAGAAAAACATCCTTAGAGGCAGTGCTAAAGGAGACATGCAAGGTCATAATCATAAAAAAACTAAGAAAAACATCTGGTCACACACATAAGGACGCTAAATAAAATGAGCAAGTCACTTATTTCTGTCTTGCTTTCTATGGTTCTTTATTGAGTAAATTGGCTGTAAATATGATGCATAAAAAATCAAAAGGTGACACATACCCAGCTGGAAAATTATACATCACTGCTATAAGAGGAATGCAGACTTTGCCTCAACATGTCTTGCTACTAAATCTAGCTCCAACCATGAATCTTATTTTTCCTCAGGGGCAGATGTGGCTCAGTTAAGTGGCACAGGTCTGCTGTCATTTCCACAGCAAGCACCTCCTTTCCACATTCTCGAGAGTCCTTGAAATACACTGTGAACCTGAGCTTGTCAAAAAGCCAAAATCTCAACGACTTTTGATATATGCAGTGTGAATTTACTTAATGTAAATAGGATACATACAGAAGTTACATAATACAATTTGTGCTTGTCACTTATAAGTGTTACCAACTTCGCACAAGTCATCAATCTAAACTGTTACATCTTTAGATTTCAGCCTTTTATTATATGTAGTTAGCAAACGTAGCAGAAAGCTAAACTAAATTCATCTGAATTGCCCCAGGCCTCGTTCTCTTTCTCTGTTTTACTCATCAAAATCCCTCTGCAACGTACTTTTCAGCCCACATCTTGATTCAAAGTCTCTACTGCCACTGCCAGCGTGGGAATCTGGCAACCAGCTATTGCCATTGGTAGCACAGAAAAGAGAGGGGGGAAAGCTATCCGATATTTAAACGTATTGAGATGAGGGAAAGGGGCATGAAGGGAGACCTATAGCGCTCTGAAAAAGTATTTAGTCCCTGACTAGATCATCAATTTTTCATATCAAACATAGCCAATGTAAATATAAAAAAACAACTTTCAAGTTATTTTCCAGTCATGCAACAATTTTCGATCTTGGCCTAATCAAATCACGTGTTGCATCATGCAATATACAGGGTGTAATGAGACACTTCCCGTCCAGATCCTAATCAGCAAAACTGTATGGTCACAAATCAGACCTGTTGGAAGTTCTGATGATTCTAAAGCAAACCCACGAGCCAAATGTACCTGAACCAAGGAAGCGTGATTGTTTTTGTTCTCAGGCGAGAGCCTCCTCACTTTCAGGTTGTTGTTTTTCTTTTTGAAATTCTGGATCCAAGCATCGGGGCCATACAGTGTGACAACAGCTGTCCAAGATAACTTCTCATTACGTGGACAAAAGCAAACCTAATAACTGGTTGAGGCACCCTTGACAGCAACTTTTGCATTTAAGAGTCTGCAATAACTGTCCAGGAACATTTTTGTATCGCTGTGGAAGAATTTGGATCAACTTCTCTTTGTAGAATTTTTTTCTTCTCGTTTTTTAGAATTCAGCGAAACTGGAGGGTTTTCCAACATGAATTCTGTGTTTAACATCATGACATGGCTTCTAAACCAGCAAAATTTCCAGATCATATATCAGGAACCTATGCCAACTTATGCAGAGGAAAATGTATCCAACCTTTATAAGTCCAGAAACGCCCCAACGAGCAAAAAAGCCGGGAATGTGGACCTGTCTACAACAGAACAAGAAGCAACACAGTGTGAGCTCTCTGTCTGCACACTGGCACAGGTGGATGCTGAGCGAGACTGAAGTTTAGCAAAAAAAAAAAAAAACTGACTGCTGACTGCAGAGATTGTAAGTTACAGTAATAAGTGCTGGACTCCTCAAACTGAGCTGAGACCTGTTTCTTTGTCCCTCTGCTCTGCTGTTCACACGTTTTTTCCATCTGCTAATAATGGCGCTCAGTGTGGTCTCTCTTCTGGCAGTGACTTTGTTTCTCATTTTTTGTTGACTTTCTTTAGTTCAGGGCATAATGTACTGCCTTTTAATCACTTTTATAATGACTTGGTGTCATATGTATTTAAACGATTTACTGATTGCTGGTCTCACAGCAATCTGGCATGGGTGTGGCTTGTGAAATTAAAATACGCTTTCCAGATATTATGGTAAATTAAAAACGTGAAAAAATCTGTGAGGGGCACATACATGTTTACAGCAGTGAGTTGTGTAGGATTCACACGGGAGAAGAAATTATTTTTGTAGAGCTGACTGATGCTGTACAAGGGAATCCATGTGTGTCTCTGTGCTGGACCCCCAAGATTGCTGAAAAACCTTTGAGGATGTGAGGCACGAACTTCCTGAAGACAAAGAGAGTGTCCGGGGGACAGAGGATCTGTGTGCAAAGACTCAAACTCAGTTAAAACCTCTTAGACCACCAACCGTGGCTCTGGAATAATTCAGTACTTGATTTTGTGCGTGTGATCTGTGAGCCCGTCTACTGGTCGATGTTTATGTTTCAGTGTGCTGTGAACTGAAGTTATTACAGGGTTTAGGCATAATTCCCTGCATGCATGTCTTTGATTACATGCATAAATGTTTTTAGATAATCATTGTGTAATAAAAGCCATTCTGTTTCCAATTCACAATCTTACAAAACCCAATGAGAGGCTTGTGTTTTTAATTACTCCCTTCCCCCCTCTATTCCTCCTCCAACATTCCCCAAATGAGAGCTCCGTGTCCGGTTACAGCACTGCTTTTGTTTCTGATTGCCCAGCTCTCTTGTCGCTTTTTCTTTTTTTTTTCTGCTTTTGTCTCTTCATCTCTCACTCCCTTCTGGCTTACAGCATTAATGTGACAATGATGGCTGGCACAAAGATGTTTCAGCAAACAAAAACTGAAACTCCAGCTTGGCGTCGCTCTAAAGGCTTCATTCAGTTTTTCATGAGCTTCACAGAAAACATTTTACAGAAACAACTCATCTCCTGCCTTGATCCACATAGGAAACATATAAATCAAACACATGTCTTCATTTGTCAGTGTTTGCAGACTCCCCAACGCTTTTTAATAAGCAAATGAATCATGTTTTCTTTTGTTTTTCAAAACAAACACAATGGAACCATAGCTGAGGAAAAAGGTAGTCTTTCTGCAGGTTACTGAGGTACAAATATGTCTACAGCTTTCATGATATGAACTCGAAAACTTTGTTTTAACACCTACTTCCCCTGTGTAGTCAGAAAGGTCAGGAGGTTTAACCCAGTCAGGTTTGTGTGTTGTTGGTCCTTTGGTTTCCCAAGTAGGCTCTATGAAGCCTTCACATCTGCCCTTCATTTTTGCATTTAAAAGGGACAAGTCCTTATTGTAGAAAGACATGCATCTATCCTCATTTCCACCCTCTCTCTCAACTTCGGCACATTAATTTATTTCCTGAACTTTTATCTTCATTTCAAAAAGACAAATTTAAATTTTAAAACCTGTAAAAAAAAAAAAAAGCGAGCCGGTGAGCGTTTAGTGCAGCCGGCAGCTTTATTTGATCAGGTTAACACAGACTCCTGCTCAATCACGCAGCGACATTTTTCATACAGGCTCATATATTGGATTCTGAGGACATTTGCTATCAACGATGATTGATGGTAAAGATTAGATTCTTATCTTTCACACAGGGCAGGGCTATGATTAAATCCAAATTTAGCATTGCTTAGTTGATTGCTGTTGCACAGAAGTAATGATCTTTAATTAGTTTGTGTGAGATTTACGAAAAAAATTAAAAAATAGACATTGCCCATCCTACACATGATTTGTTAAGTGGTCTAACAATTTAAAGGCTTTCTTAAAAATGTGTTCAGTTTCACCACAAAATGCTCTAAACCACTTAAGCTAGTTTGCAATTTCCACAATTTGTTAAACATACAGTTTCATGAGGGCATTGATTGACATAATACATTTGTTCAAGGTTCATCTCAATAAATTTGAATTAATAAAAATAATAATAAAGCATCTTTAAATGGTTATTCTTCCATGTAGCAAATAGATAGATCAGACAATGAGAAGCAAAATGTTTGTCTTTTAAGATACTTTATGTAAATATCTGGTTTCAACTGTACCTATAGCAACAAGCCACTCTTCATATCCGCTTCCTCTTTCTTGTGTGAACACTTGCTCAATGCTCTCTGTTTGCTCAAGGAATCAGAAAGGTTAAGTAATAATCTTTTCAATGTAGCTGTGCAGACATTAAACTTTTGGAATGCTTATGTGATCATAAGTTTCTGTAAGTTACAGATTATGAATTCAGTTTTACACAAAGTAGAAGCTTTACAAAAAAAACAAAAAAACCTGCCCATACAAATTCAAGGTTCACACACTTTTATACATACAGTATGTTATTCTGTAGTCTTTATGAAGGTACTGATTTAGCTATTCTAATTTTTATTAATTTTATTTCCATCCCAACCACACACGACTACTCTGATGTTATATGTAGGCAGTTATATATATATATATATATATATATATATATATATATATATATATATATATTGTCTTCATAAGACATCTAGTTCATGAAAAAGTTCTTGAGTTAGATTAAGGGTTAAGGAGAGAGATTTAAAAGTTAGGCAGGAAAGGGGTGTATAAATAATTTTCTATCTTTTATATTAGTTTCTTTGTTTAGAAGATTTCAAATGTTCCTAAAGAATGTAATATAACAGAGCAGAACAGTAAAAACATATTACTGAAGAAATTTGTACATATTTATGTGATGCAGTTTCTTACCTGCACATTTTCTCTGAGGTCTGTTGCCTCCCTGAGGGGCTGGGTAGAAGCTCTGAAGAGCTCATCCACTACTTTGATCCCTGTGGTCTTGGTGGTGGTATACTCCCGAGCCTTTCTACCTTTCTTTACTGATAGACCCCTTTTATGTGCCTTTCCTCCACCGCGCCTGTTGGTGATGGCCACATGAACGAACAGAGTGGTGTTGGGCAGGAACTCTCCTGTGAGAGATTGCAGAGGGACGTGTCTATAGCCTGGCTGTAGGCACTCAAAAGGGATGGTGTACTGACCGATGAACTCGTCTCCAATGTAGTCGTCATCCAGAACCACAAAGCGTAAAACTGCGAGTTCAGGTAAATTAATCTGGAACTCAAAACTCTCATCAAAAATGGGATTATCTCCATTTTGGGAAACTGTCTTGGTTCTTTGTTCAGCACAGTCAGCTGGTATGCCATGGATCTCTACATATATGTAAGGCTCAACCACATCACCCTTAGCAGCAGAGCCCCGAGGTTTTGGTAAATTCTGCCCACTGATGACTTTGATGTGGAGAAGCTGTGCAGACACACCTGGTAGAGAGTCCCGAGCATTGGCACTAAAGTAGGACACCTCCTCCCTCATAATGGCAGGCCGCAAGACATAACCGCAGTTTCCATTTTGCCTGAACCAACCAAGGTTAAGGTCCATCATCAAGCCTGGTGTCTGGTAGTTCATGGCCACGATCTGGCAGCCGCATTTCCAGAAATCTTGGGGATTCATATTGCTGGCATCAATCCTCATCGATGTGGGATATACCCTGGAGATGAAGCGCTTGTTGTAACAGACAAACTCCTCTGGAAATTCATTGGCAAATCTGTTTGCATCTACCTCGTTGAAGGAGCATATCTCCCAGTATTTTTGCTCCCTCTTAGAAAGCTCAAAGTCCCTGAACTGTACTGACTTGCAAAGACACACGAGGTCAGAAAGCTCCCTGCACAGCCTGAGTCTTTTGCAGCCCAAACCATTCAGTTGGTCCTTTTCATCGGCTCCAACACGGCGTGACATTTCCAGGCCTTCCTCTTCATCTGTTACATCCCCCTCAGAATCAATGCAGCTTGGTGGCAACTTTTTACTCTTGAGGAGTATTTTGCCTTTAAGTTTTTCAGGTGAGGGTAGGTAGTTTTCTTCTTTGTTGGGTGGTTCAGCATACAGCTTATCCCCAAGAATTTTCTTCAGGTGTTGAACCATGACCCTCTGCTGCGGGATACAGCAATGAGTCACCAAGCACAGAATGAGAGGATACTCAGAACTTTCAAAAGCATACTGGTTTATGATGTCCAGAACTTTAGAGAAAGCGAGCTGAGAGGCCACAGAACTTCCAACATATACGACAGGTTCATTATCAGGGCCATCCCAGACTATGACCTCAATACTTCGACACCCCATCCTCAGAGCTCGGATATAGCTGCTGATGTCTGATGAACCCCAGAAATGATCATCAAGCAGAGAGGCATTATGGGAAGAGTTGATGTAGTAATGAGAGAGAGGCTGAGTCATATCCTGGCACACTTTTTTGTGCTGAGGGTCGAAAATGTGGCATTCCGAGGACAGGAGGTAGTGTGTGAAACCATCGATGGAGAGGTAGCCCCTTTCTCTGCCCTTGGCAGACGGCTCAAATTTCTGAACAATATCCCTGCACATTTCCTCCGTTACTCCCTCAACTCCCTGCTCGACCTCTACAAATAGCATCAGATCTTTACTGTCCAGATACTCTTTGTTACTGGAGAACTGAACCAGCAGAAAGAAAATCTCAGGTCGTGTGCAGAGCTCACAATAAGCTTCCACAAAAGTGTCCAAATTAATTGCCTCCCCATATTGATCTTTAGCTTTCTGTAATTCTTTGAATTTCAGCTCTATCCTGGACTCTTTCATTCCAGGATTAAGCCCCTTGATTATCTGGGTTGCTCTGAATAGGTCTATGTGTCCTCCTTTTTCCATGTCTGCGAGCTCAAACACTGAACCAATCCAGGATGTTCGTAAGCTCGGTTGACTTGGTTCTGCCATGTCCACTGGGTGGCGACCGTAAGACACCAAATATCTTAGACCCATGACCCACGTGCTGACGACATCTGCTGTACTGGCTACCAAATCTAAACTTTCATAGTTATCTCCATAGATGATTGAGAAGGCGCACTCATCAGGGAACTGATCCGAGAGACCATTGCTGCGCAGAACTGGAGTTTTCTTCCCCAAACGGACTTCCTTGATGCTCTTGATTTCCAGTTTTGCCTTTTCTGAATCCTTCTTAGATGGCTCCCATCTCAGCCAGTGCATATCTGGATCGAGCAGGAAGTAGCGGTTGTACATGCGTGAGTTGGATCGCACCTTCTTCATTTCACAACCCTCCAACATAAAGGCCATGCAAGCAGCAGTGCTGTTGATTTTACGGTCACTCGGCATAGAGCTGAAGGACACGGTTTTCTTCCTGACCTGCTTCTGTTTGGAGCCATCCTGCAAATGAAACAGCAGAAAATATTATGTTACTTTTCATTTCAGATCACATTTAATGTGCAATAAATACAAAGTCATCCTTTTTTTAAAATGACTTCATAGTTGGATAAATTACTGCAGCTCTTGGGAATGCATCATTTTCTTTAAACAGGGTAAATTGTCCCTTAAAGACACATTTCAAAGTACTGTGGACTAGCATAGTTTAAGTCACAATGTTCTCATTTCATAAGTAGTAGTTTAGAGATTTAATGTTACTTTTTACTGCAAACAGGATTTATTAATAAAATATTAATCCTGCAGGCAATCTTACAAAAATATATTTTTGCCAGCCAGCTTCAAAGACGAGCCATGTTTTGCTCCATTTCCGTTAATAACAAAAGCAAAAGTATTAAAAGGAGTAAAAAAAAACAACCATCTAAACCACCTGCACTGGCACGGCTGAGGTTTTGCAGCTTTCAGGGTTTACTCGCCTAGCTGGCAGAAAGCAGACTGTGCTGCCCCACTTCCACACAAGGCTGTAGTTTCCTAGATAGCCTGAATTCTGCTGGCCTAATTTGAGATGTCCAAACTGGGTTTTCTGAAGACATACCAGAAAGGCCAGTACAATACAAATCTAACTTTGAAAAGTGTTAGACAAATGGCTTTGATTTTTACCATGGCTGAAGGACAAAATATTTGTAGTCCTGAAAGTTTCTCCAAGATAAAAAAAAGCCTAAGACACAAGCTATTTATTTGCCCTGGTTTTGTGATTTTTTAAAACTTTACGAGAACAATTAGGAAAGACTGCCTGATGGCTTCCCTTGACCCCCATCCAGGTCAGCAGCTGCCTGTCCACATCTGATGGATTGTCATTGAACAAAGTCAAGCTCCAACAACAGTGTGACCACACTCAGTGAAAAACTTCAGGACAATCTGTTTCCCACCTGATGGTCAGGGGTAAATGCAAAACAATTTCTGAGCTCCAGGGATGAGAAAAAGGCATGATCATCACTCTTTGGCTTTAGCCCTGTTTTACAACCTTCATTTCTCTTCCCTTTGTGCCACCTGTCACTATAATTTCATTATGTTTAAGTCCTCAGAAGAGAGAGAGAAAAAAACTTGTCTTAGATTTTCTGCTTGTACTGTACAGTTGAGAAATGTTGTCATGCATTTGTATGTGAGATTGTGCCAAGACCTGCAGACATATGGTAATGCAGATACCTTTGCCAAGTTTAAGGGGGGAAAGGATCACGCTGCTAGCACAGCTAGGGAAAGTTATAATTCCAAGTCTTTTACAAAGATAATTTAGGAGAAAAAAAAATTAAGAACCCACTTCTCATAGGTAAACTGATGTGTTCTTGTTTCCTCCAAAAGATAATCCCAGGACGAGTTAAGCCGTCATTTGCTGAATCAACAAGATAAGAATCCACACTGAAAGGGATATTGGGGATAAGCAAAACTGAGCTCATACTGAGTAAGTTACTCTGTAAAAAAGCCAAAGTATATAACCAATCAAGTCTAATTATTTCGAGGCATTCTCTAAAAAGGTATTGTGGCAACACAAGGCCAAAGGCTGTGAAGGTAATTTAGTTTTTCATTAACATTCATCTACAATTAGCTGGGCAGATAAACAGGACAACATCCTGTTGCTATTCTCCCTTCAATCAAAGCATAACCAGTTTGTCATGGTTGTGACGGGAACATTTTTGCACATATTTAAATCCATGCAGTCTTATTTTTTTCAGGTAAACTGTACATCTGGATATTTGCTTGTGCAGTCAACAATGATTACCTTTTTCTTCCTCAAAAAGAAAGAAAAATGAAATTTTAAAACAGTATCAAATTCCTAATAAATCTGATCAAAAATAAGATGCTTCATGCACATATTACTATGACTTTATATACAAAGATTAAAAACTGAAATATCAATTTCACTCTTATTTCCACAAACATTACATTTTCAGCAGAGAAAAAAAAATATTTGGCTTTCAATGGAAATGAACGAGTAGTGCACAATAGTGACATGGATGGTTTTCTGGATGTTTAGTATGTACCGTGGTGTGTATTTGTATTCTCCGCTAAAGATTTAAGTTCTTTATTGCCACTAACAGGCTCTCTTCCAGGACTATCTTCCATCTTCCCATCAATGCTGACCAGCCTCCGTGTCCTGATAAAGATACGAACAAACACAGCAAGATGCTGCCACCACCATGTTTCAGAATGAGGACCATGTGTTAAGGGTGTTCGTTTCATACCATGCATAACTTTGCATGTAGGCCAAAAGCCTTCAGTTTTTATCTCATCTAACATGTCTGCTGTGCCTGCTGTATGAAATGTGGAAGACTGCAGAGGAGACTTCTTATGAATTCAACAACTGAACAATCCTTCCATGAAGGGGAGATGTGTGGTGTGTTCAACTAATAGCTGATGTTTCACCAGATTCTTCCACCACGCTGTGGGTCTCGGCCTCTTAGCTGCTCTCTTTGCTGGTTCACCTTAGGTGAAAGCTATGCCTTAATGGGTTTGTGTTCTGCCATACTCTTTCCATTTTCAGAGCTCCAGGAGGTGTTCAAAGTTTGTAATATTGATTTATAACCTCACCCTGCTTTTTGTCTGTCTTCAAATTTGTCTCTGACCTATCCTCTGTGTTCCTTCGCCTGCATGTATGTGTGAACATATATGCGCATCATTCATGTCTACTTGTAACATTTTTCAGCTACTTTATCCCGTAAACATGTCATATTTTAATTTACGGTCGTATGCTTTGGACTCTGTGTTGTTTCTGTTCCTGCAGTGATGTTGGGGTATTTTCGCAATCACTCACACCTCCCCCATTCTCCTCCCCATGGGGTCAGTGGCATCTCTTGGCGGGGTCAATCACTTCCTGATGCAGAGGTCAGCATGCTGGGGGGTGGGCACAAGGCAAACGCACAGCTTCCCAAAAATCATCCCTTTTTTATATCCCCTTTTATTTTTCCCAGTGACTTTTGTCACAACCTGACACTTGGCACCATAAGGTGACGTGTGAAACTTGACACCTGGGAGGCAATTAATTCAACAAGCTCTAAGCTCTCATGTATAGCAACAGCAACAGCTCGCTGATTTTGTCCTTTCCCAGCTGAATAAAGTATAGCAAAACAAAAACTCTTGCCTTTCTTAGAGGTAACATGGGTGCAACGTGGCGTCCTTGCTCTCATGGTGATATCACCTGTATGCTTTGCTTCCCTTTGCTGCCTATGGCTCTTACAAGCACATAAAGACCATCACCTTTACAACACATACTAAAAAATACAGCACTGCTGAGTAACAGCTGAAAGCCATAAAGAGAACATAAATTGGCAACCGTGTTTGAAAAATCAAAGTTCTCAGCTAATAAAGACAGTTTTCAATGCACAGGTGACAAAACTCTCCCCTCAACACTTTCCTGTGGGACTCTGAACATACTGCACCCTTCACAACTGAGGCCCACTTTTGCCACCATTCCAGAAAATCTCAAACAATCCCACCTCCTCATCACGGCTGTGCCGGCTGCACGCTGCTCGCCTCCTATCATAGCTCAGCTCTAAAACAGCTCTGCCGAAAGCAGTCAGCCACGGCTTGCTTTCTCTCACCCACAGAGCGACTGTGTCATTTGTGTGTGTGCAATGAGAAATGCTGAACAAGACAACAGGGGGGCTCATGTAATGGGGAGTGAAGACAGCGCGGCGCACTGCTTTCGTAATGACATGCTCTCCAAGACAGGAGTAACAGCATGTGAGGTCTGTTTGGCCATATGTGTGTTTGAGAATCACAGGATCACTGTCTCCACAGATCTGTGCACTCTGACAGACACAAGCTAATCAAATGCAAACATGTACATGCTAACTAGGCTGCAGGAGATTAGGAAAAGATGATAATATTGATGAGATTAACAATATAATATGAGATAAATTAATAAATAGTAAGTAGGAATAGCTACCTGCTTTTGGGTTCTTTGCAAAAATAGACCCAGATTAAGAGTAGTCTATCAAACTATTGTAAATAAAACATAATGTTCACAATTTGCTTCCTAATAACAACAATTTATTCAAAATATTATGTATTTTGTACATTTCAAACATTTTTTTGGTTAGTTTTGGTGATTATGATGTAATAGTCATTAAATTATCAAAACTGCAAGATCAATGAAAATTATTTTAATATAAAAACTCTGCTTACACAATCACAGATAATAATTCTCACCTTAAAACTGACTATTATACTGTTATTAGCATCCTCCACAAGGGGAGTGGGCTACAAAACGTAATTGCTAAAGAAGCAGATCGTTTACATATTCTGTATCCAAATGTGCAAAGGGAACGTTGAAGATGAAGGAAAAATGTCACATTGTGGAGGAATAAAAGGCACACCAGCAACAAGGATGACTACAGCCATGAGGCTTATTCAGATAAATTAAATTGTAAGATTTTATTATCTCTGAGCTTTAATTAACAAATAAAAGAAAAAAAAGACTTCCAATATATCACTAGCTATGCAGCTTTCACTTTTTAAAAATTAATTACTGAAATAAATATATTTTAGTAATATTTTAATTTACTAATGTTCACCTATAATCCCTTAATCCTGGTCTAGAAGTTTCGAGGGAATTCCTTTGATGTTTTTCTTTCTTTTTAGTTAAGGTAAACTCAATGAAAACTCTCTATATTAGTAGTATTCTTATTGACTCATTATTTATTTAGCTATAATTTTTTTTTCCCTCAGCTTCAAGTATCACTAAGTAGTGCACAAAACAGAGAACAAATTCTAAATTGGATCTTTATGTTACGACCTCTCACAACACAAGAAAAAACATCAGTTCCTTTTTATTTAAATTAATATGAAAAATACCAAACAGCACCTTTCTGACACACATGGATTTATATTTCAGCACAAACAATATGATTTCCAAGCAGCTGTTAGCAGAGTACCCTATGTTTACATCATCAACAGATGGAGCTCGCAGGTGATCTGTCAGGTCGTTCAAGTCTGACTTTTGTTTAGTTCTCCCCTATCTCCACTTTCTGCAATACATTAAAGACATGCACAATCTGTTATCATCAGCAGCAAACATAACTTACCCTAAAAGAATCCCAAAATTACTGACAAATTTTCAACACAAGTATTTCTTAACATGCTAATTGTCCAAATAGCCTCACCAGTTTATGCATCTGTTGCTAACATTTCTATTGGGTACAATTAAAATGACTGAAAGTGTCTTTTTCAGAAGAGTGTGTTGCAATTTGTTTCTTTTAATTTTCTATTCCTTTCTAGATAATTCATTTTGTAAACATTTATAAACTTGCTTGTACCTCAAACCATTTCATAGCTCACCTAACCCTATTTAACTTGAATAAGGTATTTTAGAGGTTATCATCCCCCTCCGCAGCTCCTCATCCTACCAAAACGCCACACTGCCCACTCCTTCCCACGTCTAATACATTTATTGAGAGTGACATTTGGATCCTGCCACACAGAGCTTGAGGTGGACATCATTCAGCCTCTAATAGACTCGGCTCACTAAAACAACACATGAACAGAACAGGCCTACACGGAAAAAACTGGGAAAAGTAGAAAAAACAATACAGAGACAGGTGCGATGAGCATGTGAGGGGAGAGAAATTAAAATAAATTGATAAGCAAAGAATGATCTGAGATGAGATGTTTTAGTAAACCTGGAAATTATAAATGGCTATAAAACAAAGAAATATTTGGAAAAAAAATCAGAGGTAGACCCTTGATGGGTGGTCGGCAGGTCAGAATATAAAATTTCAGATTGGTTTTTATGGTCACTGAAACAATGAGCCATGGATGGACAGACAAATAGAAAGAAAAGGTCCAGGGGGGAAATCCAGTAATCCCTCTCTTTCCTGGCCACCATATGGAGGCAGCTCATATTGGCTGCTCGGTCTTTCGGTCATGAGCCACATCTAATGACCATAGGAGAGATTGGGACCATAGATGGACCGGTAAATTGAGTGTTTTGCTTTTTGAAGCAATTCTTACATCACTACATCAGTTTTGTCTGTCCGTTAAAACCTACTATTGCTTGTGAACAAGACACCGAAATAATAAAACTTCTCCTCTTGTGGCAGATATAAACCCCCACCCAACAAATCCATCTTTTGGCAGTGGAAAGCCACGGCTTCAGACTTAGAGGGACTGACTGTCATTCTGGCTGCTTCACACTCAACTGGAAACCACACCACTGCATGATGAAGGCCTAAAAAGCTGATACAACCACATCATCTGGAAAAATGAGATCCTGAGGTTGTCAAGCCAGACGGAAATACGGAACAAATAAAATTAACCTAAGATGCATTGCATTGTTTTTGGTTGAACCAATAAAAATATCTCAGCTTTGAATATAGGAAATAGGAAAGAATGTGAAGAATAAAGGAAGCAGGTGATGAGCGTAAGAAGCTGAGAAAAGTCAGGCCTGTCAAGATTTGTCTCAGTAATCCCTCATGTGGGCGATTGCCTGAATTCTCACAGCAGTAGTCACAGCCACACATCCTGCAACTCATTGCACCATCTTTGTGTGATTTTGGTAAAACGTGAACATAATGTGTGAATTAGCAAAACAGGGGTTTTGAAAAGGAACGTGAGATGGCTGAAATAAGAGTGAACAGAGACAATTGTGTTTTTTCCCATGGCTCAAATTGGATTTATATTTTCATCCATTGTGGGCGACTTTTGCTTTGCCTCAAATGTAAAGCCCCCTTACACGCTCAAATAATACATGGAAATTCTCCAGAGAACATTGAACAAGCCAAAGAGCATCTAACAATCTGACTAATTACTGGCCCACAGAGAGAGAAGAGGTCAATGCTATCGAGCTGTTGAACCACGGAAAAAAAAGACAAAGTGCTTTTATCCTGCCTAAATGCAGAGTCTATTTCAATTCACATTTAGAAAGCACTTAGTACACTAGGTTTAACATATGTAAATTCTGTTTATAGATCATACCAAGGCCAATCTGAATGCACATAGTCATGCTCACCAGTGTCAGGTTCTGTCACACTACCCTGATTCTCTACAGGTGCTTTCCTCATGCTTTCAATACCTTTGCAACAGTCAGAGGCCTATTATTTCCTGCAAAATGCTTCATTACTAATGCACTCAGGTTTACTGAAAACTTGTGGGTATGCTTTGAAAAGAATCATAAGAGTCATAACAGCAAAATACCTTTTTTTGCAAAATGAATTACTTGCAGTAACATTTATTTAGGATGTGCTCCCTGGTTTATTAATCAGCTGCTGTCCTCTTCCTCATGCAACTATGCAACAAGCCTATTGTTATTCTCAGTTCCTGCTCTCTTCGAGTGATCATGAGAAATGATGTTTCTAATTCCACAAAGGGTGCACAAAAATGCTCCCAGAATACTTCATGCTAAGTCCTTCCTGATGCAAAAGCTCCTGATAGCATGATGATGCCTCTTCCAAACTTCACAATTTGGATGGTGTTTTTGGGCATCCACAGCTCAGATGTTTCATTACTAAAACATCTGAGTAGAATCTGTCCTCAGGAAAACTGTTAGTTGTGTACTCTACGTGCAAACCTTTATGGAAAAGTGACCACAAAAGCCATTTTTAAAAGGGAAGCTACACGAAGTAAGGTAGAGTAGAAGTAAATTAGCAGAATTAGTTAAGAGTTTGCGGCTTGTGGAGGTGCTCTGATCAACTGGAACCAAAAGTGAACTTTTTCGATCTACTGTACTGTATGTCCAAAATTTTTGAAGTGGCAGAAACAAATTGCTGCGTATCGTTCCAAATCCAGGATATATACATGTTTTAGAATGGCCTAGTCAAAGTGCAGACATAAAGACAATTGAGAATATGTGGTAGGACTCAAAAATTGATTTCTAGACTTCCAAGGTAAGAATTGATGCATCTACTTCCTTCCTCCTTGCAGTTATAATTTGCTCCTTTGTCTTTACTACAAAACAGCACAAAACATTCACTGAAGGCTGAGGATTCAATGTGACAACATGTGGGAAAGTGCAAGAGGTATAAATACTTCTGCAAGAAACTTTACATGAAATAATACTAGAAACATTTCTGTGTGCGTTATCATACTATTTTATTCCCTGGGGAAAAATTCATGGAGGGCTTAAAGGTTTAAGACCCTAACTCAAATCTATTATGTATAAGAAGATGATAGAATTAACCCCACTTCATGCTTCAGGGGGGAAAAAATGGAAAACCAGGGAAAATTTGATTGGAGCAAAACATTGTCAGCAAATATAAATAATACTCTGAAAAAGATTGAATTTAATTTAATTTGAGTAAACAGAATAATCTACATAAACAGATGATTTTATTTCTCTAACCAATTATTTGAAAGTCACGTACAACACAGTCTTCCTGTTAACAATAAAATCCTAAAAGTCAATGAACTTGTTGGGGTTATAATCTGACAGCAGCTTAGTGCATATAAACTGAGAGAAGCAGGTCAAATCCTCAAAATATATTGCTACAGGACTCCCTGACATGTTGGGTAGCCCATAAATTTGTTTAATACCCTCAAACACCCTCTGGGGTCAATGTTGCTTTAATTAAATTGAGTGTCTCTCCTCAAAGGATTTTTTTCTCATTCTGTTCTTTTCATTTCCTAAAAACTGTTTTCTGCCACCGGCACAAATGTTAGCGGTGCTGGAGAAGTGGATAATATGGGAGAGGGGGGACTTTAAAGTGTGTTTTCTGACGCTCATTGAAAGGATAATGGTTAAAACCAGGCTATTAACAACTGACTCTTGTTGGCTTTGCATATTTCTTGTCATTCTATACTTTATTTTTGCTTGCTCTGTTTTTACACAGTTGAGACTGGATGTTTACATATTCTGTATAAACATAACTCTTTTTTCCATCCTAGCAACTGTTAAATCAGACTAGACATTTTTAGTACACTTTTTGTACTTTAATTTGCTTAAAAAGTAAAATACATGTTTGGGTTTCCTCACTTACAATGTTTTTAATCAGCACCAATTAAAACAAAACTGAATTAATACTAGGGAGCAATTAGTAGGGATACAAGTGACATTCCTGAATGCATCCACCCTGAGAGAAATGATCCATCACTTCCTTAATATTATCTGACAGAGGCAGCTGTTTCAAACCTGCTCACAATGAATTGCCTGCAAGAGCCTCAGGTGCAGTAAAAAAGAGAAGCCAGAGGAATCATTTGGGATATATGAACACAGACAGACATAGAATGAGGAAGTATGGTGATCAAAGATCACTATTTTCCTCTTAACTGGATCTGACTATAATGTTACGGCCTTCAAGTGCTAAGCTATCAAATGTGACCACTGTGTCATTAACTTTAACTTAAACACTGATTGGAATATACTATGCAGAGTCTGTGGAACTCAGTGCTGCAGTTTGGCTCAGACTGACATGTTTATCTCACCCAGACAGAGGAAACTGAGGATGAGCAAGAGGCTGATTAACAACAAATACCGTCCCGACACACCAGAGTCACGCTAGCTCATGGCGTTTACCCTTCACCTCACATTCCAAGGTTGCTTCAAATGGAAAGACGCCAAAATATTTCAGGCAACTCTGTAAATTACATAAGAATAACTGAGCAGTGTAAAGACAGCAAAGCATCAAGACAAATTTTGCACAATTCAAACATTTCTGGCTGTTATTTTCCCTGAGAGTCCTAAATTATAAATATATATTTTTTGAAAACCAGGCCAAACATCCTCAATGCTTCAGCTTGTGACTGTGCCCACAACGGGATAACCTTGACGGCCATCTGCATTGCAGCGACTGGTAGAGAGAGACAGAGAGAGAGAGGTACCCCCCCTCCACTTCTGCTACAACTACTAGTGCTGCAGCACACCTCTGCTACAATCCTCTCCTACACCTCACCTTCTTCCCACTTATCTACTCCCTGAGTGGGACATGGGGAGGTGGAAATGAAGGCAGAGAAACATCCTGCAATGTCCTCTGAAAGATGCGCCTTGTAAGGTTCACAAGCTGCAAGTGAAAGACACACATGCACACACAGCTTGTCCTTGATAGCAATTCTATGTTCTTTTCTGTATCTCCTCTGTGGTGCATTTCTAATTCAAAGCCTACAAGGTTCTGTTTTTTCTTCCGCACCCCCTCATGCACACCCCCACACACGCGCACACGCCCACATACAAAACACTGCATTATTGCTAGACCTGAGTAATATTGTAGAAGAACACACCTGACTAGATTGTGCAGCACGATCACTGTTCAAACACCCACCATGTGTATATTTTAAACATCTAGAGCCGAGAGTCTATTTAGATGGTGGAGTAGTGAAAGAGGAGATGGAGGCTAAAATTGGTGAGAGTTCAGTGAAGTCCAGTCACCTGTGGAGGCGCAGGAGACTCTGTGTGGGCAGGAAAGCAGGCGAGCTTACTATAACGCAGCGACTCAGCGGACGCGGAGGCTTTGGTAAAGGCTATTGTTTGCTCCCAAACCACCGTCGGTGCGTTTGGTGGAAATAGGACTATGTCTCTGAGCACGCTTTGATCAATGATGCGTTTTCTTTCTGACACATCTCATGCCTGCGTCCGTGAAGCCCACTCAACTCTATAAATAATCTCTATGAGCTTGATGCTCGGCTTGGCTCCTTCTGTCTGCTGGCAAAGAGTTTCATGGACTGTTCCAGAGCCAGGGGGAAAAAAAACCCCAAAATCTGAACCCAGTTATCCTCAATCTGCAGCATAACAAACCTTTTTATGCATCTTTTATGTTCTGTTGTTTTTGATTTCATCTTTCAGTGCAACTATCTGAATAACAATGCATAAACTGTCAATTCATTCAGGTTCAACCATGTCTAAAATTAAACTATGAAAAATATGTAGCATGAAGCTCAATAGTGCACCCTACAATACTTAATATTGATCATAACATATCAATATTAAGTATAAATACTTGAAGTACAACTTTAAAGTGGTCAAAGTTAGGAAAGCATTACAGTAATTATTATTTTATAATGATATTGTCACATTCTTCACAAGTCCTTCACTGTATTTTATCTGAATATTTTTTGATAAACAAACAGAAAGTAGAACAAAGTGATCAAGTGAGAGGGAAACCATTAAAGAGATCCACGATTAGTTATAAAAATAAACCTTATTTGGAAAATATTTATTTTAGATGTAAAAAAGGGGGGAAGACATGCGGTAAATGTCACCGGGTACGGGAATCAAACGTGCGACGGCCGCGTCGAGGACTCTAGGCCTCCAAACGTGGGTCGCGCTAACCCCTACGCCACCACAGCACGCCCCGGAGCTGCTGCCTTCAGCTTCGTAAATGAAATAGTGAATGACAAGTACCTTTGGTCTGATTGTGTGATCCAGTAAGTACTTCTATAGCTCTGTGTCCGGTTCAGCAACAACTGTTTAGGGTCTGAACTTCCTCTGGTGTCATAGAGGTTTCACATTCACTACTGGTGTTCTAGCTCCATTAGCATTTCCAGTAGTAACAGCTCCAGTAGCGCTGCTTGTCTTTGACATTTCTCCCAGCGTCTATACCGCTGTGTCCGGATCGGTAACAGCTGTGCTGCTTAGAGTCCGGTGTGGTAGTAACAGTGACACTGGACTTTGTTACCACCGACACCGGACCTCCATGGGTCTGGTCGGATCAGTGATGTCAGTACGCAGGCAGTACAGCTCCTGTTAGTAGAGAGTCCAGCTGTGTCTGTCTCAGCACAGCATTTATTTTTAGCTGTTTAGGTGACGATCACCTGTTAGAGCCTTCATTAGTTTTACTGGTACAAATGAGTGCTCTGGAGAAATGTCCAGGGTGCAGATAAGGCCGCAGATAAGGCCTTTTGGAAGTTGTGTTCCACTCCGGCTGGAAATTATCCAGATTCGCCTCAATTTTCTTTTTTTTTTTATTACAGCCAATAGTGACACAGTGGCATTATTTAAAATTAAACCAGTCAAAATCAACTACTCGGGTAAAGTTAGCCTTCCTGTGTGTACTCTGTAGATTCCAGTACAGAATGGACCATTATGCGTCATCAACCCATCAGTGGAAAAAATGGCAACCTTCATGGGTGAAAAAAATAACAAAAGATGTATATTTTTGAAAATAATTATGAGTTTTGGTGTATAACAAACAGCATTTGTTTAAGTAATTAGAAAATTGCAACACATTTAGGCCAATATGTTCAACTAATCCTTGATGCTTTTAACAGTTTTCAGTACTTCTTATAAGTAAACATTTGAAAACTAAACTGTATTTTCTTTCTTTTGCTCAGATGCTACAAAATAAAATAGCTAAGGGTAAATTGAGACTGCTTAGGAGGAGAACAAGAGCATCATCATCCTTTTATTGTGCCAGATGGGAAACGTTGTTTGCAACAGGTCCTCCAGAAATAGCTTTTACAAGGCATTGCAGGTCAATCCAAAAATATCACTAAACCACAATCAGATCACATGTACTTCCCTAAAGAAGCTATTGCATCTAGAAGAAATAAATGTTTCATCCTATTACTTCCAATTCATGTCTCTCTAAAGCTACAACCTGAGGAAAGCGGTTTACCTCATGGGGCAGGCGGTGGTCTTGGTTTCATACCAACTGGTGCCCATGGGACAGGAGACTCTCCACTCAGTAGAAGATCTACAAATTTACTGACCACAATTACAACTCTAACTAACAAACCCTAACAATACAAGGCTTCTAAAAAAGGAATTTGCCGTTCTCTCTTTTGGCTGCCTGACTTTTGCTGGTGTTTACAAAAAAGGAATTCATGCTGAATCGAGTCAGACGTGTCCCTTTATTGTTGCAAATGTCTCAGACACATAATAACATCAACCGCTTCTTTATTTTCATATGTCAAGGTTGAAAATTTTTGTGAATTTTTGAATATTTGGATAGCTGAGTTTGATGGCCATTTCTGAGCTACAGAA